>NC_134781.1:74736835-74821835 GCF_046742065.1 Oratosquilla oratoria | reverse complement strand
GGGGTCGAGGTTTCTTGCTCTTTTTCTTCACCTGAACCCGTCATGGACACCTTTTCTTTGTTTCAAATCTTCTCACGCTTTCCATCCACCTCCGTCTCGCTCTTCTTTGTCCTTTCCTATCCCCCACGTTTAATCTCCATCACTCTTTTCTTCAAATGTGTCTCGTTCTTTCTCATGACGTGATCATAAGATTCAGTCTTCTTTCTTGTACCTCCTTTAATGTCCCCATTATGTACGTGATTTTTCTTATATTTTCATTCTTGATTTTATCCATCTTCGTTACTCCACATATCCATTAAGGCATATTGATCTCGGTCTTCCTTGCCCTTTCCTATCCCCCACGTTTAACCTCCATCACTCTTCTCTTCAATTATGTTTCGTTCTTTCTCATGACGTGATCATGAGACTCTTCTTTCAAGAGAGTCTTCTTTCTTGTACCTCATTTAATGTCCCCACTATGTACGTGATTTTTCTTATATTTTCATCCCTAATTTTATCCATCTTCGTTACTCCACATACCCATTAAGGCATATTGATATCGTCTATACTCAGTTTCCGCATTTTCGTCACTGTTCATGTTTAGCTCTATACGTCTTTAGCTGTCTCGCATCTCTTCCGTTAACCTATACTTTCTGTGATCATGTAAAAACCCTGACATCTTTCTCTAGATATTCTATCCTGAGTTCACCTTGTATGTTATTCCTGCCTCCAGATTTCTGTCTCGGTACTCTCATATATTTGCTTATTTCGTGTATTTGTTCATTGCAGAGCGTCATCTTCCATGTAGACAGCCACCCCAATTTCCCCAACTTCAGACAATGTGTGTCGTTCGGTTTTTTCTCGACGCAGAAGCAACTCATGGCCTACAATATTTTCTGCCTCGCTGCAATGTACTTCATGCCTCTCATCGTCATCATATTCGTGTACCTCAGAATCCTCTGCCACATATCGCAAAAATCCAAATACTCCAAAGGTAAGATTTCCAAGTTAAAAACTCTTTTGTATCACTGAAACACTATAAGTTGGGACTATGTAATTTTTCAGTAGAAAGGTAATCTGCCTTTTCATACTGAAATATTGAAGATTATTGACATATTGAAAGATTGAAGATTTGATATAAAGGACCAATTTCAGGATGACATTTGAGGAGTCGATGAACAAGCGCCTCTTTTCCACATAATGTTCAAAATCAACATCCTCTCGGATTCAATCAACATCTTCATTAATTTAAGTCCATTTTTATGGGAGAAGCATTTAATCAAACATATGATGGTAGCTCCAAAGAGGGAAAAATGCAATAGATCCCATCCCCTTAATTTTCAATATGAATGTTTCGCCCAGTTTTTAGATTGGTTAAGTTTAGATTATTCTTCCTGTGACAGAATATTGACGAACAAGATCCAGAGATGTTGAATCAGGGATGTCAAATCAGAAATGTCTTCATCTTTTCCCTCTTTTTCTTATGAAGGATTTGGTACTGGAAGTACCAACATAGAAAGTACTGTATACTGGAACTACCAATCAAATCCCTTGGAACATTTTTCTAGTGTTATCGTTCCAGTTGTGGGTGAGGGATAGCAGTGACCCCTTTTTCCTCTTCATTTAACTCATCGACTGCCCACGGTCGATGTATAATTTTCATTCCAAACGGATTTATTTAGATGAGAGAGGCAGGGCAACCAAAGGGTTAAATAAATGCCCCAGTTACCCATCATCAGTTATTTGACAGGAACATTTGCTAAATAATGATTATACGAAGATTTATCTAAATTTTTTCTTTCCTCCGACCCACCCTCAGGTGACCCTTACAAGAACGACGTCGGGCGAGGGCGCATGAGACTCCGGCGAAGTGACATGAGTAACATCGAGAGGGCAAGATCCCGAACTCTTCGGATGACTGTGATCATCGTCCTGGCTTTCATATGGTGTTGGACGCCGTATGTGGTCATGGTTATGTGGTTAGTGTCTTCTTTCATTTTCGTACTGTCTAGACCTGTGTAAGCGTATGGGTGGAAATTTTTATTTTGTTCGTTTCCAGCATGTATTGAAACCGCTTGTTTGGTTCTTTGGCGGAGGACGGCGGTTCTCTTCCGGGCGTGAGTGTGCCGCTGCCGCCGGTCTCCAGTCACCAAGGTAGCCACTTGTGTACCACCCTGGGGTTACAAACCGCAGTCTTGATTTTCTATGGTTTATTTTCAAAACAGAAAGTTCACACACAATGTCTGTACACTGATAACACTAAGCACGTCTATCACCGACAACCGCTCCTCGTTCTCTACCCCTGCTTTTTGTGGCAGGAAGTGCTGAGAACGCAAATTTCTGAGGTGCCATCTGTCACCTTTAATATAATCTTTAAGGAGAAATGCGGCCTCTTACATGGCTTTTTCCATCTGCCGCATCCCTCCTCATATTGGGAAAACATATCTAGGGGGCAAGGGTTGGTTAATACTGTGTTGTCGTGTGTTGTGTGGGTTGCCGTTGATGGCATCAATCGTGTGTGTTCGTATGTCCGTGTGCGTGCTACTCGTGGGCCTTAATGCGCTCGGCTGCCAAAATGCTAAATCAGCTGTTTAGAGCGGATATGTAGGCGACAGAGAGTCTGGGTGATGATTGTGACACCGCTCACAATGCGTGGGAATGGTGATAATGTAATTGGTGTATACAGTATTCATCTCTTCTGAATAATGTAAAAAATATAAAAATGACTAAACACCCAAGCTTGTGTGAACAAGCACATTAAAAGGATATCGTCTCTTCATTGTTCCCAGTGGAACCTTGTCTGTGAGTTTTGACCTTATTTCTTATGTCTCGCGCGGGATTGGAATTTTGATAATGACGTCCCATCTCTCTACTTCCACTCATCAAACTTTGTCATTCGTCTATGGTGTTGGCCTGGATTATATTCTTATCTAACTTCTTCCAGAAATCTACACTTTCATGTGGAAAGGTGTACTACCTAACACCTTTATTTTTTCCAGTTATAATTATTACTATGACTTCTTGTTGATCTTTCGCCCCATGGCAGGAAGTCCTCTGTTCAATTTTCGATATTTTCTCTGATCTGAATATCATCATCACGTCGCTTCTCTCTTTTCTCTTCCAGCATGAGAAGTCCTTTTTTATTCGTCTTTCTTAATACCTTCTGTCGTCTTGGGATTTTTTTTTTTTTTTTTTTTTTTTTTTTTTTTTTTGAGACAGAGTGAGAGAGAGAGAGAGTTGGCAAACACACCATCGCCGCTTATTCGACTCCAGGAGGAATCAGGCTTTCATTTATTTTCTATTTCAGTTCAATTCGAGTTTAGCCTGTTTGACGTTTATCGGTTTTAAACGTTCGTTCCTCTTCGGTTCCAGGTATACGTTTGACCACGAGGGAGCCCTGAACGTTGACAAACGTCTACAGAACGCCTTTTTCATCATGGCTGTCAGCAACAGCTGCGTCAATCCACTCGTGTACGGTTCCTACACGGTCAACTTCAGGAACGAATTCAGTCGATGCTTCAAAAGGGACCAACCACCCCACGGAAACTCCTCAGGTAAGGCAGTAAAGTTACAATAAACGAGTAACCATCAGTGGTTTGTTTTGATCAGTAAAACTATGGGTTTGTGGAGGATTTAGCTATGCGTGTGGGTCTCGTGGTGATTTATACATTACAGTTGTATTTCGGCGCTGCAAGAAATGGGTTTCTGTCCCTAAGGACGTTGAACCGAAAGAGATGGAGTCACTGAGATGGTTAAAGAGAGGTTTCAGGAAGGAAGAAGAAAGGTGGGACAGTAGAAGTTATGTGACCAATTTTTTTTTTTTTTTTTTTTTTTTTTTAGTAATAGTAGTAGTAGTATTAGCAGTAGAAATTAGTCTCTAATCATAAAAGAATATTGCATGGTTCTGGCCCCTTGTAAGGGTGTTTAAAACCTTTCTAAATATGTGCACGTATGTATATATCCAATATGGACAGACTTGGAGTCTGAGATCTATGTCTAAGGAAAACGTAAACATCAGACTCGAAATATATAATAGCTTGAGGTATCTTGATGCTAGCTCTACCTTTCGTTCTACTTCTGCAGTATTAGAGACCTACAATTCAACTTCTTCTCTGTATAAAATCGCCTCTTCTGGCCGAAACACATGTTAGAGTCATGTCATGGTGACAATTTGTACTCCGGGTATTTTTGAAGACATGTCTGTCTGTTACAGAAATTAAAGAGTATTTAGAAGGCTCATGTGAAGTTTATGGCAAATGACTTTGTACATTTAGTCCAATGGTGACTAATGGTGAAAAAAAAATACATTAGTGCAAGTGGGAAACTCATGTCCCCCGTTGATACGTGGCACAGACAGATATTTCCTGCCAACCTTGGCAAAACAAATGCGTAGATTTTGTTAATTGACAGATAACTCCGAGATGGAAAAAAAGGGATGAAATAAGGAAAAGAACAATAATTTTGTATGAGTGTTGCCCGGGGGCAGGCGGACATTTATATTTTGAGATAAGAATAAAACCCCTACATGAAGGAACGCAGAAATTTGAGATTATGTATATTCTTAACAAATTCCTTTAATTCCAATACTGTGTATGCATGTGCATAGATTTTAATTTTGGTATTCCTTCACGTGTTCCGACTTAATTTTCTAAAGATGATGGCAGGTGCAAATGATTCTCCCTCTGTTGGGAATTTCTTAAATTTGGAAATTCGGAACAAGAGCGAAATTTGGAAATGTACCAGAATTCTAGAAACAGCCTCTGTTAAGGTATGTTTTGCTCGGTGTTTTTTATTGCTCAACGATGATCGTTCATGTCTCAATGATGATCGTCAAACGATTATCTAGAGCACCCTTTTCTTCATTTTTATTTATTTTATTTATCTATTTCATTATATTTGTTTATTCATTTATTGTTATTTTTTATTATTACTGTTATATATACATATATATACATATATATATATATATATATATACATGTGTGTGTGTGTGTGTGTGTGTGTGTGTGTGTGTGTGTGTGTGTGTGTGTGTGTGTGTGTGTGTGTGTGTGTGTGTGTGTGTGTATTTATATATATTTATATATATATATATATATATATATATATATATATATATATTTATATCAGATCATTTTCATGACCGTCGCGCAAAGGAATAGAACCAACTGCTCTGTTGCCAAGAGGCTCCATTGTCAGTCACTCTTGACATCAGAGCAGTAGGTTCGAATCCTCTGCGCGACGGTCATAAAAAATTATCTGATTCATGTCGCTGTTCACTAGCGAATTTCTTATATATATATATATATATATATTTTTTTTTTTAATGGGGCTGTTTTGCTTTGAGCTCCAAAACATGGTGCTGCCAGTCTTAACTGAACCTGCCAACGCGCTTACCCAAATATGATGCCAGGTAGTAGGATGCACGTCACCCGCCACTGGTTGTGGTAGGAGACTAATAACTAATCAATCGCACCGACCAAAACGCACCTTTACTTTGAATTTCCCAGATTTTGGAACTTTCCGTTCCGAATACGGTGAATTTCCGAATTTTGGAGATTCCCAATGGAAGCAACTATAATGTCGGTTTTTGTGATGACTGCAGCGTTTTGACATATTTTCGCTGCACTGCCATTTAGTGTGTTTTATACGCCCATCCTGATAACCACCGCTAGGGGAGCTTCTTTCCATCTCTCTTTCTTATATATATTGGCTGGTGGCGTAATCAAAAGCGTGCTGGTCTCGCATCCGCTCAATTGTGGGTTCGAATCCTGCACTCCTCTCCGATTCCCAGCAGTGACTTAATACCTGCCCAACAGTCCTTGAATCGCATCATAGGGCAAAGGTGGCGGCTTCGGCCGCAGCGACGCGCCTCCTGGTTTAGTCTCCTCACCTTCTATATATTTATATCTATATATCTAGGATCTACGGTCTGGCACCGACAGCAAGTCTCCCAGAGTGGTTCCCGATCCACCACTACATCGGTCCAAGTAAGAAGTTAATGTAAATTTTTGACTGATTTATTTGATTTACTAATTTATCATTATTATCATCATTATATATATATATATATATATATATATATATATATATATATATATTATATACACGACTCGGTGGCGCGGTTGGTAGAGCACTGGACTGCGAGGTACGGGGGTGCTCGCAGTACCTGGTTCGAATCCTGCCCAGGGCCGAAATTATTTCGGTATCGCTGCGCTTCGGGTCGTTACTCTGACTCTTGTGGGCGGGGAGTTGTGTGTGTGTGTGTGTGTGTGTGTGTGTGTGTGTGTGTGTGTGTGTGTGTGTGTGTGTGTGTGTGTGTGTGTGTGTGTGTGTGTGTGTGAAAGGTCATAGCATTACCCATAGATCGGTCATATGAGCTCTGAGCTCTCTTCCGGGAGGGAAATAGCTGTCGATCACGAGTCCAACACGTGATCCAAAACACCAAGGTGAATACACATCCGTATGAGCTATAGATGTCTCATACGGGATTGTAATAACTGTCGATCACGAGTCCAGAGTGACCAGATCTTGAAAACTGGAATACGGGACACCTAAATTGGAGATATATATGAAAAATGTGTACCGGCTATGTGAAGCGCACTAAACAAATTCGCATCTCCAGGGACCTGCTTCGTTGACTTGTACATTTTTTCCCACTTGCTTTAAAGGGGTGTGCCCATTGCATATTTTGTTTCAAGCAACAATGTATTACACATGTTGAAACATTACCTGTCAAATGTAACATTTTCTCAAAATTTCATGCGAAGTGTTTAAAATCTTGAAAATACGGGACAAAACGCGTCCCGGGGAGGGTCGATAAGGGACGCGGGACAGATGCTTTAGATACGGGACGATCCCGTATAATACGGGACGCCTGGTTACCTTGCACGTGATCCAAGACTATGGTGAATTACGTTTGCTGGTGTAATGGTTATGTTCGTGAGCTTCCCGCGTTGTGGGTCCGAGTTTAAGCTTCATTCAGGAGTGAAAATTTTCATTAATACAGTAGAAGTCCGATTATAGAGGGTATCACATTGGACTAGGTTTCCTCACATATCCAACCCCTGTTTGAATAACTAGAATATGACTTCACTCACTTAAATCTAGACTTCTCTAAAAACATTTTAACAGGATGTCTAACATTCGTATAGGTTTATAATCTTTTAATTCACCATTCAGCTTTGCTATAT
Organism: Oratosquilla oratoria; assembly: GCF_046742065.1. Taxonomy (NCBI): domain Eukaryota; kingdom Metazoa; phylum Arthropoda; class Malacostraca; order Stomatopoda; family Squillidae; genus Oratosquilla; species Oratosquilla oratoria. Next base: position 74,814,667 of record NC_134781.1, on the reverse strand, counting down.
ATGATGGAGAGATAATTTGATATTTCGAGATTTGAAAATAGATAAATAAATATATAAATGAATAAATAAATAAATAAAATGTAACCCAAGTCGTTTTTACTCAAACGAACTCTCAACTGTCGGCGCTGGTAAAGCCCGCGGGAAAGAAAAAAAAAAAAAAAATATATATATATATATATATATATATATATAAAATTAAGCCAAGAGAGTTTGCTAAATAGATTTTTCCGCTAAATCAGGCGTTGACGCCCTGTTCAACGGAATTTTCCGTAATATCGAGTATTTTCGCTAGCGTAATATCGGGAAAACGCCTGATTTAGCGAACATGTATCCACTAAACTGGGCTACTACATTATTGATCTTTCCACTAAATAACGGCATATGCTCAGTTTAATGGAATTGTGTTCGCTAGACTGGAGGCAGAGGTATCAGAAAGGGCGAGGTGGTACAGGGCAGTCACCGACTACGAGCCACCTTGTACTTCCTCGCTCCACACCTAGAAAAGTGGAAACTGCTCTTCCGTCTGCGGCTGGAGGACCGTTGTTTCTGGCAAATGAAAAGAAATCCAACACCCGAAGAAAGAAGATGCCATCACTGCAGCCACCCTAGAGTACTACCTCCAGCATTGCCCCGCAACTGCTTTTCTGAAGAGAGGGACCCCGACAACATCTGAGGGTCTTGGCGCCGCCTATGCAACCACCTTAGCGAATATGAATTGCGTCGGCTGGTGGAGTGTCAGCCCCCCCTTGAATTTATTTCTTATGTTCATTATTATTATTGATTACATGCACTGCTAATGTTAGGAAAGGGTGCATTCACCGGGATGTGCATACATATAACACATATGTTTGCATACCTTGTGGTTGTATGAGTGAGTATAGCAAACCACACACACTCATACACAGAATCACCCACCAAACGGGATCACTATAAAATCCCGTGGGCATCCTATTCCCGAATTTTCAAGTCAAGTTGTGTGACGGTCAGTCTGGTTTTGATCAGCGGCGCGTCACTATACTACGACAGGTTTACCACTGGTGATCCTGCTAGATGGACGTTGTTTGATAATTATCTTCCCGCCGTTCCATTTACAAATCCCGCCAAAACCATATTCGAACCTGCCACTCAGTCGCCGGACTGGTCCCAAAATACCAACGACCATTTCTTCCAAAACCTTTTTCACACTACAACTCCTCACCCTTATTCCTTGCTAATTGGTGACAAAGAACCATACAGCACTAACAACAAACTGTTCCTTACCGAGTTGGTTTATGGGAAGACACGATGATCGTTGTTTCTTGTTGCATGTTTTCAATCAGTAAAACTAGTCATTCAAGCTATATATACATTTGCTGTAAAACACACAATAATAGTCTTCCTAAATAACTGGAAAATATACGTATAGATATCTACTTTCTGTCAAAAAAATTAAATGCACTACGTCCAGAATATCAGTCCAACAAGTGGTCTATATAGGAGTGATGATTGTCAACATTTTATGCAGTCAACATTTCAGGGACGGGATGTCCCTAGGTACCAGCGTCACGAATCATAATACTAATGTTAAAATGATGCTGATCACTATTAATAATATCACTATTTTCTAGTTTCCTCTTCAATCTGTCACAACTTCTAGGAATCGACACCGGCGTGATTTCGTCTTCAACAATACAAGGGATAGTTATCGCCAAAAAAAAATACTAAAAAATTAACAAATGAATAAATCAAATACTCACAAATAATATTGCCTGTTTGCTCAAAATTTTGCTTACAGAAAAATAGTGACGAGAAATTTATTAAATCAAAAGATATACGCATACCAAAGAGCCTTTCCTCCGAGTGTTGACGTCAAGTCAAACATAAAAGAATAAATAAACAGATAATTCAATAATAATTTATTAGATTAAATGAAACGAGATATGAAAAATAAGCACATCAATTTTTTGTCAGGAGGACGCAGTAACCTTGGACCTGAACAATCTTCAAAGACATGCATAGAAAACCGCTCAACAATCCTCTGCTCAAACGTCCTGTAAACAGCACGTGTCTTGATCTTGTATTTTCATCTTGCGCGGAATAATCTTATTATGCCATCTCACAACCTAGCTCATGATCTTGGACTAATGAAAAAAAAAATCCTTCCACCGAGGTTAAGACTGACATAAAAGACGTACCTTCTGGCTTAATCTCCATAATTATCTCGACTAATGAATCTAAATACCAGAGTATCCATCCTTGATGCTCGGAGGATTAGCTCAGTTATGAGTTACATTAGATCGTGTCGGTGTCACACACACACACACACGCCATAATTCATGCTACAGCGCCCTGTGATCATCTTAACCCTTTAAACTCAGATGACAAGATTCTTGCCATTTGGTCAAATAAAACAAAAAACCATAAAACACCAAAATGTTTGATCAAACACCAGAAAAATATGACGTCAGTCCTCGCGCGGTCAAACCGCATCAGATGATATTCGGATGTACGGGCCGGCGCGAGGCCTACCATATCCGGTTTTTCGTATCTACACCACAACCGGCTAACATGAGTTGAATGGGTTAATCCCATAAAAACCGGGTAACAAGAAGCATTTTGCAACATTTCAAAATGCATAGTCGGAGAAAATTGCCTTGTATTAGCTACTGCAACTAGGTGTGTGCAGGTTAATCGGAATCGGCACCTTTATGGTGATTTTTTTTTTTTTTTTTTTTTTTGAGAATGGTATTCCCGATTTAGTAATTCACCTATTATTCATTGTTCTGGCGGTTGTATAGGGCCATGCAGCATATTATGTGCTATATGAAATACTACCAAATAATCATTACTTTATTATATTTTCACATAGCATCACAACCGTAGGGAACGAGTTGGCTAGGAATATGCTGTGGTAGTGGTAAACCTACACTGCCGTCTAGTGGCATAACACACTTTTCGAAAATATTATGCAGAGGTGATAACATCTCCAGACACGAGGACGTACGACCAGAGAAAATTTTCAAATAACAGCACAAGTTGGAGCATACTAAATTAATTTTAATTCTATTTTTGTATTTCTTGTATTTTTTAACAGCAAAGTTTCTACAACGGAAATAAAACGAAAGTAATATGGAAGTAATTCATCCGGGCATCCGTGGGCTCGGTTGATTTTACCCGCTTGTGAGAAAAATCGGCCATTTATATCCAAACGAATCGTTAATAAAGAATTTTTTAATGTATTTTGACAAGTAAATACATTTTTATGATTTTTTGTTTAATAGTTCTTCTCTGTTATTCAAAAATACAACTTTTGTAAGTAGACTTTGGAGGCTTAAAAATCGCTAAATTAAAAACATCTGGTATCTTTATAAATAGTATCACATGTATTTTATTAGCGTTTTTCAACCGAGGGAAAATAATACAATCATACATTGATAAGTGTAATCATAAAGTGGTCAATAAGCACTTCATAGTTCATTCAATCATTAGCATCCAACAGCTCAACAACTGGCGTCTATAAATCTACATAGATTATAAAGCAAGTAAAAATCATAGTTTAGTTACTCTATATTCAAAACTAATATATCGTAATTATATAAAGTGGAATCAGCATCAGTATCGGCATCTGCAACTAATGGTAAATAGGAATCTGCACTGAAATCGGCATCGTCAAAAAAAAATATATATATATATAGAATCGGCACACCCTAACTGCAATGACCCCATGCTGGACAGAGGCATTACGTCATTCCGCCAATGTGAGGCAGTCTTATGCATGCCAGCTAGAATTAGATATGTTTTCTTCAATTGAAATGTAAAGGCAAGTCAAAATGACAGTCGGTCAAATCAAATGCAAATCTGCCGTGTAACCATGTAACAACTCGCGGGGAAATGTAGATTAATTTTGTATGACCTAGGTCTGGCTCAAGTCTCTCGAGGCTAGGTTGTTTTCTCAGAATGACTTTCCAATTGTTATAATTTTCTTGTGAATTTGGATGTCAATCCCTTTGCTGTGATGATTTTTACACATTTAGTTATGGAGTTCATCAAACAATTTTATTCACCTGAGGCAGAGGGGGGAGCTCATAGACTGAAGAGATTAAACTCGTTCTTCAGTAGGAGTGTGACGGCAATCGACCCGACCCTGTCAATATCATAAACACGTTGCATATGACAAACAAGATACATCTTGAGAAAACAGTGTACGTCAGAGTATCACAGAACAGGAAAAGGGCCAATGTCATACTAATTTATAAAAGAGGAAGCAAAGTTATACCACTGACTGGTGTCATTGACCACTATGTTTAAGTTGTGCGAGAGAACTGTAAAGACAGGTGGGTTAAATAGCTTAAATTTTAAGCCTTAAAAGGAGGAACATATTGGCAGTCAGTGGCGGATCCAAGGGGCTGAAACCCCCCAAATTGTCCTTTCATTACCTCATTGCATAGGCCAAGAAACCTGCCTCATGTACATCAGTATATGGCAGAAAGTGGTAATACACATTTTTCCCCAGCATTTAATAAAACACTTCAATGAGAATAATTGGAAGGATATTCGACACATTACTAAGGATAGATTTTTAAAAATCTAAGATTACGTATTAATTTTGCCCATTATTTTGAAAGAAACTAGATCCAGTGGGAATATATACTTCAATTCATATTCATTGTACTCGTGCTACAGAGTACGTTTAAAAGCCATCTATATTTACAAAATTCAGGTTAGCCCCCTCCCCCTAGTCACCTAGTGTCATCAATACTTACAAAATCAGGTTAATCCCCTAAAACTTTTATTTTGGATCCACCACTGTTGGCAGTCAATTCTGAGCATCAAGTAATTTCCTTTCCCTGCCTTGGCCATAGACTTAACCAGCATGATTGCATCCTGTCATTTTAATTAGGCCACTTGTTTGCTTGTGTGAGAATTTTGTACACAATACCATTCACTGTGCTGCATATGGATGTACTAGAACATTTAACAAGGTAAGACATCCCACAGGTGATGTGCATGTCCATGCTACCTTGATTTAGTGTGTGATTATGCATTTCACTATAATTTCTGACAGGCTGACATAGACATGATACCCTCATTTATAGCCATGCACAACTATTTTAAGTCTGTACAACCCAAAACTTTAATTCTTCCAAGGATTTAATGTACAAAGCAATCTTATTACAGTTATTTGTCTAACTTTCAGCTTTGCTGAAGATGAGGCACTAAAGTCTCAGAAAGGACACCAGTAGAACTTCACTCCCACCAAGCAGACATCTCTGTGCTCAAACCTATTTTAAAGAGCTCAAGACAGACAAAACATAATTTGGCTCCATGATGCTGTCCTTCACTCATGCCTTTTGAAGTCATCTGAAGATGATTACTTCGCCTTATCAAGCTCACAGGAATCAAATCAACAAGAAATTGAAAATTCAATACAATTATGGAATCAAGTTGCAATCAATGTAAACTTGGTGTCTAAAGAAATCAAATAAAATTGAGAACTGAAAATATATCCAAGGAGTTGTGATTAACAAAATAATAAGAAGAATTAGAAAGTAATAGTGTTGACAATTTCCAAATGAAAAAGTTTACATACACTGGAAAAAATGTATATACCCTTCCTATTCTTTTGAACTAAAAAGTTTTACTTTAATTAGATTTATTTTCTTCATACAAATAGTTATGTGAAAAAGTATCTTGATTCTGATGACCTAAAATACTGTTTAAATCAGTGGTTTCCATACTATCTTGTAAAATTCAACCTTTTTGCTTCCAGCAGACCCACACAACCATTTATACTTTACTTGTATTTTTATGAAAATATATATTTTTCTTTTTATATCTTAGCATTGTTTAGGTTAGAAACAAATGGGTTGGGGTAACTGATAGAAATATACTTTGCATGTATGTGATGGGAGATACTTGTTCTTGGAATTGGTACATATTCTTAATAAACAATGATTTTTGAGCAAATGACTTCACTCCCCCACCCACTGGTTTAGATAGTAACTGAACCACATTTTTGCCCATCCACCGACGTAGATTTTATGACACAAAACTCTGTTGTGTTGGTTATCAAGAGGTCTTATATAATGGTTGGTTATTGACAGTATATTCTATATACCACTGACCATATCAAGCAGATTTCAATGATCTTAGAAGAATCTTCAAGCTTTTAGTATAATAATGAAACTTATGAAAATTACAGTGAAATGGTAATGAAAATTCATGGTTCCCATTAATAAAAATGCTATCATTATTATTATTATTGTTAATAGATAATATAATTGTTATATCAGACCCCCATGGATGATGGTGAGAAAACAACAATTAGAATGTAATGAGATCAATTTCATAGAAAAAATTTTTTATGGTGATTGCCTTCTAGTTACAGACTTTTTTTTGGTTGTGTCAGTTGTAATGGCCAAAATTTGCTAGTCATGACTTGACTCTTCATAGAAGAAAAATATAGATTTTTTTTATGAGAAATATGATCTAGGGGTGAATGCAAAGAGAATATTGAACAAGATAGTGATTGTCCCCCGGGCACTGTATGGAATGGAGACTGGAATTTGAAGGAGGCAGAATGGAAGAGCCTAGATGTATTTGAGAATAAGTGGGGAAACACTAGCAATAAGAGTGTGGAAAGTAGAAGTGGATGGAGTGTATCTTAAAGATAAATGGAAAATGAGGTGGATGGATGGGATGAAGGGCAATGGATGCAAGAGAAATGAATGTTCAGCAAGGAAACTAGAACACTGTGGTAAATTGAGATTGTCTTATTATTAGTTTTATATACATGTAGATGATGTTAAAGAATTGTATACTGGTGCTGTAGATTCCTTATATATGTGATTCTCATATGTTTTATACTTTGTAATAGGTTTAGATCCTATACAGCACCTTTTAGTCGTGTGTATCTAATTGAATCTTATGTAGACATCTTTTGTTTATGTCAAGTCATTGATACGAAGACGTTCTAGACGTCGCTTGTTTGTTTACATCCGCTTGCTAATAAACTCAAAAGGCAAGACCCCGTTTTTCAACTTTCCTCACCGACACACTGCTACAGTGGCAACGAGGAATTGTGGATTTGTGTGCTAAAGGACTGATTTCAGTTTTAGAAGACAGAAATAGCTGCCTTTCCAACTGATGGAGAAATCGAAGGATGAAGATATACTCGCCTATTCACTCCATAGGAACCGTCCTGGCCACTCTGGATTCGAAAATAGCCTTGGTTCTAACTGCCTCCTACGGTTATTAGGAGGCAGTTAGAACCGTAGAAGTACGATTTGATATCTTCCTTGGCCGACCAGAGCGATGCTTTGGAGTACGAATGATGTCACTTCCTTCGTCTCGAAATTTCTTGGTCCACTTTTGCACTTGACGCACTCCAATTCCCACACGAGTAGCAATATCTTTAAACTTATAACCCTCCTTATTGAGGGTTATGATTGTAACAACTGTGTCTCTTTCCAGCTCTTTACCACTTCCCATTACGGAGATATCAAGGCACAAAAACAGAGACCACCGCAAAAAAAAAGACTACTCTCCGTGAGAGATGTTTAGAAACTGACTCCATGTGACATCGAGTGCGCCTAAACAGAGTTGCCAAATAGTGTGTATTGTCTCAGCTAAATACGGGTACAAACACTAGCATTGAAAAATAGCGAAAAGTTTGGGAGGAAAGTTGTATTTTTCGCATGTTTTGAGTTTAGGGGAAAGTTGGGGCGCCTATAATTTTGTGCCCAAACTTTTCGTGGCCACTGTATATGAATGAGTATGAAAATATTTACACATATTCAAGTTCAGCCAGTGATTGTTGTATAGTATAAATAAACATTGGAAGAGTTATTGAACAAATTTTTATTTCCACATGAAGAAAGATTAAAGATTGAGGCTGTCCATCTGCTCTAGACAACATGACTGCAGCAGCAGCAGCTCCCACTATAGAACTATACCATGTGCAAGGAGCCTCCTCTTATTATTTTACTTCCATGGCTTGGTACAACACCTCCTTCTGTACTTTAATTTGAACTTATGTACCTTCTATGCTCATACTACTGGCAATTTATTTTTCCTACAGCACCACATGCAACCTTCAGATCATGGCTTCACCCCCACCTTTCAGAAATTTCTCAATGGCATTCAGCAATTGTCGTACAAACATCAGTCAGGGGAAGTTGGCCAATCAGAGGGTCAACTATATATGAACGAGTACTCAACTAAGCAAGCCACACACACACCCATATCTGACATTAGTTACCCATCAACATAACTGGATCATAGATTTAAAGTATTCTTTAGGTCTCGGTAAGCACATCTGAAGTCATTTGCATTAAAAGAGTCCTTGATATCCTCCAAGTTTCTCCTGACACTTCTCCTTAACTCTTCTCTCAAAAGCTGTAGCCTACAATTCCAAGAATCTTGCATTGATCCAGTTCCCCAGCCTATCATATTCTACAGCGTTTCATGAACACCACACCACTTCTCAACCATGGATGTTCTCCAATACACTCCTCAGCAGCTTTTAGTCTTGTTTAAAAGTATTCTACAGTTCTAGGACTTCAAGGGTTCAAAGTATTTCATATTAATTGAGGACTACCACTGCATACTCCTAGTGAACTACATCTTGGGGTTCTTCATGACTTTACTTGCTCTCTGGGTGTTGCAGTCACAAGTCTATGATCAATCCCAGTGTTTAGCACTCCAATCAACCCTGTTGCTATGTAGGACCTAACAAGTTCCAACAAGTATGTGATTGACTTCTGCCACACCTCCAGCACTGCTATACCAAGTCCATCAGTGAGGTTTTCATCTCTGGAACCAGGAACCAGCAATTTTCAACCTTCTGGACTTGGCAAAAATTCAGGAGAGAACAGTTGTTGTTGTTTCCTAGACTATCTGGCTGAGCAGTCCTGTCTCCCTGAGGCATGATTGTGTACAATGCAGTCTTCCATAATATATTGTATAGTATGGGGTGAAGTGTTACATCCTGGACAGTTATCTTCAGGGTCTAACAGATAAATCCGTACAAACTTTGAAGAGGTTTTAAGCACTTAAAAAGTAACATATGGCAATTCTGATTGTTTCCAGATACTTCCATTTGTCTAATAATTTAGCCAGTTGTATACTAGCACCGGTGCAATAAACATTAAGCAATGGAACAAGCCAAACGTTCAGCCATATGCGAACTTCGTCGCGCGGGTCACACTCCTAGCGCCATAATAAGGATGCTAAAATACTCCAGACAAACTGTTTACGATGTTTGTAAACGTTTTGATGAGACCGGCGAAGACCAACGAGCTGCTCACAAGCCCAGAAGGGGCAGAATTCTAACACCTCGCTTTTTAGCTGGTCTCAAGAGAAGTGTCAATGCAAATCCAGCCTTACCATTATCGACATTGGCAAAGAAGAGAGGTGTCAGCACAATGACAATTCACAGAGCATTAAAGAAATTGGGATTAACCTCATTCTCACAAGGAAAAAAGACATCTTTTGACACGAAAAATTAAAGAAATCCGCTTGACCAGGTGCCAAAAGCTGTTGAACTGGATGAAGTCGAATGGCTCAGTCATCAAGTTTTTTTCCGACGAGAAGATTTTCACGGTTGATGCGACTTTCAATAAGCGGAATGATCGCTGGATAGCCTCCTCATCCTCAGAGGTTCAACACAAGACAACGACGAAGAAACCAGCAAGTGTCATGGTGCTCTGTGTGGTGTCAACTGAGGGGGACGTCTTCACTCACTTCTTCAACAAGGAGAAAGTCAATGCCGTTGTCTATTGCAAAGTTCTAGAAGAGAAAATAATACCCTGGATGAAAGATAAGGCTAGTGGCAACCAGTTTGTCTTCCAACAAGACTCGGCTCCAGCCCACACAGCGAAGAGGACCACCAACCTTCTCGAAGGGTCAAATGTGCAGTTCTGGAACAAAGAGTTGTGGCCCTCAAATTCGCCAGACCTAAACCCTTTAGATTATTATTTTTGGGCGCGAATTGAGGCCAAGGCATGTGACAAGCCACACAGAAGTATAACAACCCTGAAGACAGACATCAAGAAGGCTGTGGGTTCATTATCAAAGTCTGAGATCATCAACGCTGTATCCAAGTTTCGTAAACGCGTTGAAAGCGTCATAACAGCTGAAGGTGGTTACATTGAATGAAATCATTGTTCTTATTGCCTTTTCTAAATATACTGAAAATTTCATAACTCTCTGTTCATTATAACCCGAGATATTAATCTTAAAACATGTGATAAGAAGTTGTACGGATTTATCTGTTAGACCCTGTATGATGCTGTCATCCAGCCTCTTCTGGTAACTTAGAAGGGCAGGATGGTCACTGTATCATAATCTGGTCAGGTAGATTCTGTCTTCTCAAGGGGAAGAGGATTCTGAGGGATGGATATCGAGGGGTCTGGCATGTAGCAGTATGCTGTCTTTCAGTTTGGTGATGGAACAGTGAGTGATGTGATTATGAACATGTTTCTGGCAGCTGGTGTCTGATGGTTCCATACTAGGTACTGGTCAATTGAAGTATATAACTTGGTATACAACATCTTCAAGTTCATTTGTCTCAGATGGAGCACATACTACAACAATAGATGAACCCCAAGTAGTGCTTCAACCTCACCAGCATTATATGCTCATTAACTGAATTGACCCCTAAAATGGCGGACTATAGTTGAATAGATATACCTACAGCTATCATCTTAAAGTGCACAGGGAATGAAGTTCAACTCCCCCAGATATCCAGTACCTGTCATGAATCATGCTCTGATGTCCTGCAATTCTCCATCTCATCTCCCTACTAAGAATGGGATACCAGGATCTCAAAGAGACTCAATCAATAAAAATAAATATAAATAAATAAATAAATAATAATAAATCAAATAAATAAATAAATACAAAAAATAATACAAAAAAAATCAAATAAATAAACAATAATACATATATACATACATATACCAAAGGATTTCCCCCCTTCCCAGGGAAGTAGCCAAAGTCAAAAGGCATAATTCCACTCCCATCCACCACCTCTCCCTCCCTCCCATCTTGGCTCCTCCTGGATGAGTATTGAAATGCTTATGAAAGAGTATTAAGATGGTTTGGACAAATGGAAAGAATGACTGAAGAAAGATTAGTAAAAGTGTGGAAGGCAGAAGTGGATGGAATGAACATGAAGGGGCAACTGAGGATGAGATGGATGGATGGGGTGAAAGGGGCATTGAGCAGAGAGGGATGTCTGTTGAGGAAAGAAAGGAGAAGGCAGAAGATATGGGTGAATGGAGAATGGTTGTGTATGGATGATACTGTGATGGATGGAAGGGAGTGGGTGGGAGATGGGAGGTTAGGGAGTGGTTATGTGTGAATGATATTTTGATGCAGCCTGAAGGTATTTCTCCCCTATCTTCAATGTTCCTGCATGAGGGGGCATCACTAATTAAATGCAACAGCCTTGCTGTGGATGCGCTGTGTCTTGCTGCATTGTTTCTGACCCAGGGCGATAGGCAAGATGCAGTGATCACCTGTCATCCATGAGCCAATAATAATAAGAAAAATAAATAATATATCATATGACAGTGGTGTGAGAGGGCCCAAAAGGATACTGCTGGTAAACTACACCCCATTACAACCTGTGGTAGACCCAATTGCTGTGGCTTAGCAAATACAAGTAACCCTTGCTACTGATATCACCACTGCTCAGTCTCTTCACCTAAGAAAGAGCTACTATATCTACTTTAAGCCACCTAGTCAAATAAAATGGTTAACCTTTTCCACTGGACAAAATCCAAAAATACCTTGCCATATATTTGGCACATATAATGAAGGCAAATAAAAACATACTAGAACCACTTGTAGGGACAGAATTTGGACAACAAACTTCTATCTATATATCAAGGGCTTTTTCCCCCTTTACCAGGAAGGTAGCACAGTCAAAAGGCATATACCTACTCCCAACCGCTCCATTCCCATCCCCCCTTTCATCTTAGTTCTTCATGGATGACTGGTCATCCCTGTATCTCATCCATTGCCATACAAATATATATATATATATAATAATCATCATCACCCCTTTGGATTCTGTCAAAACATCACTCACACATAACCAAATGTAACACAAAAACTTATCCCTATCTAAATAATTTGTATGAATCACATTTAACTATGCTTCCACAGCATGGCATCCAACAATTAAGAAAATGACAACCTTAAAAAAAATAAAAATAAACTCTTGCCATATTCTACTTAACCATACTCCCAGAAATCTAGTCATTCCCATGATGAGCAAGAGTTGCACTGGCATGGCTAAGTTCAAGTCACCACCCAGCACTGACATTACCAAATGCCCTGGATGTAGCCACCACACACGGTACTATACCATCCTACACTCGCTCCAGAAAATTCCTTAAAATCTCTTCACCAATTAATATACAGGCTTACCTGTGGCAGTGGCCAATTCCTGGGGGGCTGCAGGATTCCTACAATATAACCAGTGCACTCAATTGTCCTATCCAACCCCATGCTGTCTCCATTACTTCCCTTTCCAGTTACTGCAGTAATCTCTTATTGGAAATTATCAAAATCTAGAATATTTGTTGGTAGGTCCTGCACCCCAAAATATCCTGGCAGTACTGGGTGAATAATGGATCCATCAATGATGCAACCAAATGAAATTGTGAAAACTGTATGAAAATACTAAATGTCTCAGAATATTGTAAGGTCCAGGAACCTGAGGGTTGCTGGTTTATGGTTCCTGAATCACTAGTCCTGGAATTCTAGAACTGTGAGACAAACAATTGATACCCACTTGTAGTAGTTCTGCAAGATGAACCGATTCCTCTCCCTGCTGCCCATTTTTAAAACCTGTAAACCCCTTCACCTTCTTCTGGAGGTATGGCCTCAAGGGGCTAATACCTTGTCCTCAGACTGGGCCCCAAGATTTCTATCAACTTTAGCCTGTATTCCTTTCACATGCATAGCTGACAACTAGGAATTGCTTCCCACCTTAATACTACTTTTGGCCAGTGGTATAGAAACAGTTTCACATTAATGCAACACTGAAACAGCCCAGTTTCTTCCTAGAGCTACAGGAGTGACCAAAGACCACTGCAAGTTTCCAGTTATTAAAATTAGACAAGTTGTTATTATATCATTCATGACAAATCATAAAAGGAACGAGTTCAATTGTATTCTCAATAACTGCAAGGAAATTTTTATGGAAAAATTCCTTGGAACTTACCACTAGTTGTGGCTATACAATATATGCCAAAATCTAGGCCTCCAAGACCTTTTTTTGAGAATGAACTTTGATAACCTGCAGAATATGACAACAGATCATTGGTATACTGTGGTATTGTTAAATAATTTACAAGTACAGGTAAACGTCGACTTACGATGGCATTAGGTTTCGATAGAGCCATCGTAAGACGATCTCATCGTAAGTCGATCCCCACTCTGTTCCGTGGTCACTGTACCTAGCCTACCTGTATATTAACCACCAGAGATACTGAATATAGCCTATTAAACATGTACAGTAGTTTATTTAATTATTTTTATCCTTTTTACCATATTCAAACACTATAATATGTATTTTCAGTACGGAACTTAAATCTCGCGGGCAGCAGCCAATGCCAGCCGTACGACGTAACGTAATAATACTCGCATCATAAAATATAGTCACCGCTTATATCGATCGTTCTCTCTTTCACCCGCGAATTTTGAAAACCACAGATAATGAATCATTTGAGAGAATGTAAAAACACAGGGGCAACTACAATAAATATAATCAAGACGCCGATATGGCAGCGTCGCGAATCCACTTGCTCCTCATGACGCCTACGTGTGCGGCACCGTATGGAAGGGGTTAAATTATCATATCGTCGTCGTCGTCGTCATCGTAAAGTCGAACAATCGTAAGTCGCGGCCATCGTAAGTCGACGTTTACCTGTATTAGGTATTACCAAGGACCTCAAAATATAAATTGCCTCTGTGCAAAAAAAGTTTGGTGGCTGGGAATACCATGGAGACAAACCAAACTGAAGACCAGGGAACACATTGGGAGACAAATTCAAGCATGAAATTGAACAGCACAACTGAATGGTAATAGATTCCTACACAGACAGGTGATAAGGCAGTCTAGAACCCCCTTAGGAGCTAATGGAAATACTTATGTTAAAAGGAATAAAAGGAATAACAAGAAAGTCTTGGAGAGGGAGGGAGAGAGAGAGAGAGAGAGAGAGTAAATTAAAAAATAATAATACACTTAAGCATCATTCCTTCCAATTGCATAGTACTATAAATAAGCTTCATTTGGGAGAGTAAAGAAAATAAAAAAGCATATTGAATATTAATCTTTAATAACAAGAAAAAATATAATGGAGTTTCATTATGTATACATACCAAAGCATTTACAATCATCCACATCACGTATGGTTAAACCCTTTCCACGTGACACTTCACTAAGATGCCTGGTCATGTTTACATAACTGCAACCCCTCCATATTGAATATTTTTTTCCCATAACTACCACCAATGAATAAAATAAATAAAAATTCAATTAAATAAAAATTAAAATAAATTGCACTTTACATTCTACAACTCCTCTTTTGAGACATATGGTCCTTCTTTATACTCCTCTGGCACCTCTTCATCTTCTGAAGACTTCTTGTAAAACCCCTTCTTCAAGAGTAGTTCATTGCACTCCTCACGATTCAGTTTGTCCAACGCAACACGCTCAACAACCTTTAAAGAATAACAATATATACCAAACAAATATCAGACTAAAGATGATGTGATGGAAGGTATAAATTATCATTATTGTATAGGAGTGATTAAGCCCACAGTACAAGTTGGGCAAAACTATAATCCAGACCAACAACATAAACATATTTAAGGCAGTCTGATGAGTGGAGGCAAAGAGAAGGGACCCCATGAACACAAAGCCATCCCTTCTCACTACAACTAGGTAAATATAATAGAAATATTACCATTTATTCATTATATAATTAGATGTACAGTGTAAAATCATAATTTTAGTTAAAAAACTGATACATTGCAATGATATTTAAAACTTTACTAACACTATTGTTATCACATAACTTACCTGATCAAACCGGTTCAGAAGAACAAGCTCTGGTGGAGCACCTGGTATTTGTTTAAACTTAACATTATGACTACAGTGTGTTAAGGACATTAACCACAATTTCTACTCAAAAAAACAGTATTGTAACAATATATTTTTCTCAAGAATCATCACTGGAGAAAAATCAAAAATAAAATCTATAAACAATGCCATTAACAAACTCAATGTGAAAATATCTGAATTTGGGATTAAGTAATCTATAGTTCATTAACTCTTCACCAAGTAGCGGCAGAAGACCCAAATAAGATCACCTGGCATTAGTATGAACTAAATGCTCAAGCACACTAATAATCCCCATCAAGTCACATCACTTAAGAAAACATCTAACCCTATAAGGAATGTAATTTTCTCCTATCTGAATTAGGCTGTCTAGAATTGGTCCTAACAAAATTCTAAACTACAATAGCACTCCCTACGTAGTCACTGACATGGAATGAAGTCATCATTGTTTGTGAAAAGACAACTTTAAGCAAATAAGCAAGTCATCAGTATCATTACTGGCTAGGAGACCCAGTTTTGACAACCCTGATCCCAAACAGTATAGTAAGAGGACCAAATCCATGGTCACCAAATTCAAATCTGCAAGAAACAACCACCCCAAGCAGAATTCAAAGGTCAAATTCATTGGTTGGGTGAAACTATAAATTGTCCGTTCAAAGTAACCTGCAGCTAGGTTTCATATCTGGCTTTCATTAGTTCCTGAAACACTCAAGTTATCTCTTCTTTATTCTTAAGTGAAGTTGTCAATAAGAACACCTACATATTCCATGCTTGTCATACAAGGCAGCTATGATGTACAAGAAGTACAAGCCTAGTAACTTCACCTACCAAAAGGATATCTACTAAAGAAAATGCATGATAAAAGATGGATACACATATAAAACACTAATAATGTGGCCAGCTGCCAAAGTGTACACCATATTTCTCTCCCAAATGGTTAAATTCCATATTCTCTACTGCTTGCCTAAGATTCCCCAATCAATGAAGTACATAACTAATTTAATTAAATAACAATCCTAGTCAAGATTAAATATTACTTCTTTGTTAAAGCATACAAATAAAGGATACAAAAGGGGGATGTCCGCATTGATGAATTTCTTCACCTCTGGGAGCTTGTTCAGCCGTCATCCACCACAGCTCTGTTAATAAAGAATGAACATTTAGGTAAAAATTCAAGACTGCTTTACAAAGATGTGATACAGCTGACAAGTTTAAAGGAAACTGGTAAAATATCTTATTTTAACTTGCCATGTCATTAGTTGATGAAACTAATAATAATACTAAACTCTAAGTGAACATTCAACATATGGTTGGGAGGGGGCAAGTTTGCAGCCCTTGCCTAGTCTTTGGTATTGACTAGACAAGTTGATTCACATCCCTACAGTCCTAAATGTATTGTTTTTATTGACTGTAGTTTACCAGCATTTTAGGCATTAAAGAGTTCCATATGAAAAGTCAGTGGGGAGAGGGGAGCATAGCCCCCAGCTTAGCCTTAGGTACTTCAGTTAGACGAGGTGCTGGGTTCGGTGGCAAAGCCCATAGCTATGGGTTAGGATGGGTTTCCTTAACTTATATCGGGTTGGCTGGGGGTATGGACGAACTTGGTGAAAGACGCTATCTACATAACACACAATGACTTGAATGGAGAACTATCGTACTCCGCACTCCGGTCTTCAACTTGAATTGACCAATTGCAAGCCGCCGCGATAGCTCAGATTTGCAAACAATGTAAATTGAACGGGGTTCCCCAATACAAAAAATATATTTGTTCATTTCGTTCAAAATTGAAACCTGAGGTATCTAACCAAAATCTATATTACATAATCAAACTATGTGGAATTATTCCAGATCATTACAAATAAAAATGTTGCATTCAGGGTTGCTTCCACGACTGACACTACAACACACTCCTTGGAACGGACTCAAAAAATACTCACTGTAATATATTATATTACGACTTACCTCAACACGAGCCTTAGCAATATCTGTCTCCCGTAATTCCTCTCCAGCACAGGCCG
The DNA here is from genome assembly GCF_046742065.1 of Oratosquilla oratoria. NCBI lineage: Eukaryota > Metazoa > Arthropoda > Malacostraca > Stomatopoda > Squillidae > Oratosquilla > Oratosquilla oratoria. The sequence continues at coordinate 74,797,531 of NC_134781.1, read as the reverse complement.
TTATAGCCAGTGCCCCAAGTAGGGTAAAACCCCACAGCCCCTTTCCGTGTAACATGTTGACACCCTCTGTCGCTGTTGATGCTAACACACGGGAACGCCACGTTTGTGCTGCCGGTAAGCCCAAGTTATTGTACAAATATGTACACTTGTTTCTTTATCCTTTGTGATTTAGTGAAGTTTTCTTGAGTTGAATAAAATGTCTGCCAGGTAAGAGAATGGATATAAGACTTGAATATAGACGCCAAAGGCTTAATCAAGATCGGCAACCTCGTCTGGATAAAATCCACTTGTTGGCAATCAAACTAAGCATGGGGCGAGTACAGACTTCAATGGGGTCTTCCTCCCAGCCTAATAAAATCCCTTTGTGATAACCAGACAAACAGAAATGCCTTCAAGAAGTATCAATTTCTCATTCACAAATACTCTCCACTAACCTTTCTTTTCCCTCGACTTTTCCTATCTAGTTTATTCATCTCTGCCCCCCCACATTTGCTTTCCTAGTAATAAAATCATCCTTTCCATGTACCCAAACCATCCCAGTATTATTTAATCAACCCTACATGACAGCTCTCCACCTCTGCTCTCTGTTTTGCCTCCACATTTCTCACTCTATCAATCCTCGTAACCCCCACCATTCATCTCAAACCAGTTTAGGCTCTACCTTTCTGCCATGTTGTCAGGTGCTTAAATTTCACATGAAACTTTACATTCCCCAAGGGCAATTACTCTCACATGCGAACCTAATTATTAAGTTGAACACTTGTCCCTCGCCTTTAATCCTCACCAAATCCGTGCTAACCTCGTATATTTCATTACCTTTTGCCCAAAATTTACTTTCAACATCCTTCTCTCACATACCCTCCCAAACTATATACCATCACCTAATTCAGATTCTCCTTCGACTCCACTACAATTACAGTATCATCTGTAGACAACAAATTTCCACCCAAGATTGAGAGACCACTATGTATCTCGATATTGCTCCCACCTCCTTCCACTCTCACTAGCTCCTATCATTGTTTCCCTCACACATTGCTCCATCCATGTACACATTGAACAACCGTCGTGACATTACACAACCCTGCAACATACGTACCTTCTTCTCAAACAATGCCATCTCAATTCCCTTTCTTCACAAAAGTTCTACTTTTCATTTAAAATCATTTGACCGCCCTCAACAGATTTCCCCCTAACCCAGTGGTTCTACCTGGTGTACCTGTACCCCCAAGCGACTACAAAACCTCCTTGGGGTTACGAGACTTGATAGCCAGTGCATGGTAATGTATATTTTCAATGAAAAAGCAAAGGTAGGTTTGTATCACTAATCCTTTTCATAAGTTTGCATTGCATTTGTATTGGATGGGGGTACGATTATTTTTTTTTTCTGAGATATCAAGGGATACGGGCACTGAAAAAAAGAGAACCGTTGCCTAATCCATTCATTCGCAACACCACCCTACTATATATGACTTTTCCAAATCCATAAAAGTCCAAGACATAATTACCTTTTGCTAAAAAAAATCACCTACATTTGTCGTCTTCTAAGCCCTGATCTTCCCCATTCAATCTCTGCTTCTTTCATAATTTAATTAATTAACATCCATATACCTTACCAGCTACACCTAACAGACCGATCCCTCTAAAACATTCATATTTGTGATATGTCCCCTTTTCCTTTGTTCTGTGGAACTATCCATACACTCCTTCAGTTTACAGGCACGTATTAAACAATTTCACTGGCTATTCCACTATAACTGTTCCTCTCTTCGTCAGACATTCCACATGAATAATCCCTCGAGGCCTAAAGGCGCTGTATGTATGTCTTAGCTGAAGCTTGACCTTGGGCTACAACCAGAATTTCTACATCTCAATAATGAATTTCCGTGCTCGAATTGCCAAATTTCCTTAGATTTCCTTAGAAATGGCATTGAATTTCCTTGGAAATGTCCTCATGTATCATAATTGTGTGATTGTAAAAAGTATTTCATATCACTGGATTGTTTTCAATTGCTTTCGGTGATGAATCTACAAATTTTTATTTCCATTTTTGCAACGTCCCGGGATGATGACCCAGTAATTTCCCGAATACTGATACATCTTGGCTCTGCATCATTACTTGATGCATTTATATGAATTTTACTCTTTCCAAGGCGTGTAACCGTATATTCTGCACACGTCATTTCCACCTTGCAAAATGGTTTATCCTGGCCACTTATATATTTTTAATAACCCAGGGTACTCAGAAACACTTAGCCATCCACCTGAAAACTTTTGCCGATAAGTTTTTCCCTTTTTTTGGCCTGGTCTGTTTTTATTATTATTACTATCATTGTTATGTTCATCACTACTGTCACTACCAGTATTACTGTTATTACTATTATTGTCCAAAATGTCACTATATTAATCTAATTATAAGAGTTACCTTAGAGGGGATTTACACCGTCTAACGGTTCGTCGAACGCGGTTCGACAGACACGTGTTTAAAGTGATGTGTGAACGGGGTATTTGGGGTTTAACCAACGTGTTCGACAACCAAATACCCCGTTCATACATCACTTTAAACATGTGTCTGTCGAACCCTCTTAAAAAGGCAATCACTGGACCCTGGGTGCGTGTGGCAAAAACATGCAAATGTCTGCTAATCAGTAACATAAAATCAATGTAGCCTAGATTCTATATTAAGGCAACCTATCGAGATCGAACTCCAAGTGAAGATTGGTTAGCAGCTGCGCAAGACCGAAAAGCATGGCGGGGCATGGTTCAAGAAGCGACCAGGATCCAACGAAATAGAAGGTTCAGTTATTACATAGCCCAGTGGCGGTTATTCCGATTTGGCCAACGACTGCTGTCTATGAATGTAGTCATATTTCTCGTTTATCTCTTTCTGTATGGTGTTTAATAATTTCATACTGAATTTATTACTACTCTTCAGATAATGTTATACCAATTTCTTTGGGATTTCCTTCGAATCTGTCTATTTCCTCAGAATTTCCTGGAGAAACGAGTTTCCTTGAAACTTCCTATGGGGCGCTAAAATTCCCACAAAGAAATTTCCTTGGATGTGGAAACACAGGCTAGGACAAAATCATTGAAGTTCCGCGAGGTTGAAAGTGTGCATGTGTGCTTTCAAAATGTAGGGACACGTATGATCATGATGATCGTTTTAATATTTAAATATTACCCTCAGTAAAATTCATATATTGATCAATTTTACCCTGGTTATTGTATTATTCCTGTATTAATTCTATGTTATTCCTAAAATGATCAAGATTACAATTATCGATTTATTGTTTACACTCAACCACCCTCATCATCCACCTCGACCGACTCAAGTCAGGGTGAACGCAAGGTCCCGTGCATATGTTTCCTAATTTCTATTTTCTATCGCTAATTCCTTTTATTTTTTCGGATTTGAGGAATATTACAGGTGACACTAGTGTCTGCACTATAACAAGAGTTTTGTGTTAGGAAAGGAACTACACAAATCCTCGCTAAATTGAGTTGTGTATCCCACTGCTATAGATATAACAATGATAATAAATAATCGGGTATAGAGATGACCGCAGAACGTTGAGAAAGCCCAAACCATGAACCAAAAAAATAGAAAACGAACATTTTGCCCTGGAACTGTCTATACTTCAGAGTAGCCAGGCTGGTTGGCAAGCAGTGAACTGGGGAGGTACAAGAGGCAGCCAGGAAAGCAAACAAGCAGGCAAGCGAGCAAGCAACACAATGGGAAGGCAAATAGGCCGGCAGTGACTGTTTAAGCCAGTGCTAACCAATTCACTAAATCCGGCCAGGTCACGGGCGCTCCAAGGCCTACTGAGCTTGTCCGGTAAATACGCGCCCTCCCTCTCGCAATGCATCCATCAGTGATGAATATTGCGGGGTATGTGGGCGGATGGTGTATACCTCTTTCTATCTCTCTCGTTCTTTTCTTACTTTTTTCGGTGCTACTATAGCGTCAGGTCCGCCACACTTTAGCGTGAGATCTACCTCCCGTTAGCACTATAGCGTGAGGTCTACAATTTCCATACATCTATTTTAGCGATAAACACATTTTGTACACATCCTAGGAATGACTTAGATAGTTGGATATCTAATTACATTCATATTAAAGGAATAGATGTAAAAATAAACATGTTATCATATATTTCCATACATTTATTCTAGCGATACACACTTCGTACATCTTCTAAGAATGACACAAATAGGTTAGGTTAGGTCAGGTCACGTGGACACGTCACGTTTTTTATGTATTTAGGCAGGTCACATGTTTGATGTGTATAACTGTGTTTGGAGCGCACTTCTTATGTATTTTGTATCTTTAAAACCTCAAAACACCACTGGAAAACCGTGGATTCAAATACCGTTAACCAGCGTTTTAATTCTTTGAGGGTAGCAGAAAGGAAAATAAAAGTTAAAAACAATCAGCATTGTTTTCCTCGTGGTACGGCGCATACTGAACTTCATTTCCATGTATAATCATTGCTAAGAGCATATAAGTAAACAGGTGCCTTAAAAAATAATGAGCATTCGATTTAACATCGCGAACTCCCTCTACCAGGAGGATTTTGGTGGCGTGGAATTTAGTGGGCCATATCCTTGGTCCAACACGCTGGCAACAGAGTACGAACTGCCGTAACCTCGACCTCCACCGCAAGTAGCGACGCTCTAACCCACTCGACCAACAAACATCTTTTAATAATACTAACAAGAATTACGTAATTTCCCAATGTTATAAGTAGCGCTGTCCACCAATACACTATCAATCGTGGTAGAGAAAACACCATATGGAGACCAAGCCTTATCTGTTCTTGAGAATTTCTATCGAACACCTTGTACTACTCGTACTCTGTCCTATCACGCGCCTCTTCTTTTTTTTCGGCAGTTGCCATTTTCATGCATAATCAAACACTTTTAGTGAGTCGTTACTTCGTGGGCTTGGACCTCGATGTTTCCATTCTACCCTATACTACTAATTTAAGACGTTTGAGACTGAGAAAAAGAGAGTAAGAAAGAAGGGGAGATAATGAAATAATTCGCTTCAATTCATTGTCCATTCCATCGAAGTTGACGGCATTTCTGCCCAACGGAAAAATGTCACGAACGCGACTCGTGCATTGTCGTCGCCCCGACGACGAGACACACACAAACACAATTACCTTCACTATGCGTTTTTTTTTTCTTTCTTTTTTTTTTTCAGGACTCGTACCTGCCCAGACTCTAACCTTCAAGTGATCCGGGGAGTCACTACACATCGGTGTAAATAGTGGCTATACTTGGGTGTGGTCTGTGGTGTCAAGATGTTGCCAAACAACAGGTTTCCTACACGGAGTTTCATTTATCTTCATATCCTAGGTTGTAAGTCTCATTGGTCAATTTTGTTAAATGTACGACAATTCTTTTTCAGATTTATTTTTTCCAGCAAAATATAAGTACATATTCTGAAAAGGTTTATGAAAACGCTAAAAAAAATCTAGCTATCTGCCTCACAATAGAGTGCGTAGTATGTGGTCCTCACTTAAGGAAAAGAAGAAAAAGAAGAAGAAGGAGAAGAGGGAAAAATGCCATGAGTGTTGGTACTGTTACATGATCGGAAAGGTTGAAATTGGCTACAGTCCAAAAGTTTGTTACAAGCCAACTCACGCAGAGCAACGGACCGGCCAAATGACCATGCGGATCGTAGTAACAATCTAAACCAGGGTAGAGCAACCATAGGCACGTCAACGATTTTTTTCTGACACACGAAACTAGGGCTTACATTAGAAAATGATTGAATGAATACACCACTAACTTTTTTTGCTGGTATTATATAATATTAACAACTTTGAATACCTGCGTACGGTAGTTTTGGTAAAAGTTCATAGCAACACTACTTTTGTGTACAGTCTAGTTGCATCAGTCGTTAGGTGGCTGCACGTTGATTAATTCCTTTACCGACATTCTTTATATTCTTTGGTGTTTCGTAACTAACACATGGGTAAGCAATACCCACGTTCAGTTTCACGAGGGCTCAAATTTAAATCTAAATAAAATACAAACGTTGCACCACATAAGGCTTAGTGATTACCTCGTTTTGTGACCACTTAGAAATATATAGCTGATGAAGCCTACTATACGATCTATTTACCATAAACGTAATTTTCTGGCAAAACTATGTGAAATTAAGACCATTTGTCTACTTTTTTTTTTTTTTAGAAATAGTCTGAATTTTGCGACTTTACATGACAGCTAGAACTGCACATACAGGCAAAAACGACCTAAAAGTAAAATTTATCCCCCACTATATTCTATATTCATTCAATTTAACATGACTTACAAATCACACAATATTCTTTAGTTTTACTCCTCCAGTGTAATTTTCTTTCTGTTTGACAAGGTTTCCTCAACGCTTAAAAGATAGTAAGTAGTGTAGTAGGAAGTTCCTAGCTATTTCGGTTGACACGTGAGAACATTTTTGCATCAAAGATTGACCGACTTTGGCACACGCGCTTAAAAAGGTTCCCCACCCCTGACCTAGACTAATCTAACTCAACCACAAGCTATACATCTAATGCGTACCGACAAGGAGCAGTTTGCATGGCTAAGTGTGAGCCAGAATGCTGATCCACACAAAATTCGTGATTTTATGAGGACATTCAAATTATCCCATGGGAAAAAACCGTTACCGCGACCATCTCACAACCGAGATGGGAACGAAAACATTCCTTTTTGTTTGAAGAGATACATAATGCAACAAAGACAAAGAGTGTGTTGTTTAGAACACTGGACGTTACAGTCAGACCTTCAGTGTGCGGCTGGACGTTAGGGGGATGGAGTATACGGGTGCGAGTGTACCTGAGCATATCATGTCATCGCCCCTTCCGGTAGACGAAGATAAATGACCTTAGGGCACGTACTTGCGATGGCATCCAGTAATTTCTGGGAGCATATAGACATCAGCTGCTGTGGAGTAGGCTGCGGGTGAGATGGTAACATGAAAACTGCGTTTATTAATACTTTATTAAAGTCATCCACCCAGACCTGATACCATCCTTGACAGACGTACAACCTGACAACGAACAATGCTACAATAGGTCGGGCTACTACGCGTCTCCACTGATATCCTCCCGACAGAGTCTGAAGAAAACTACAGACATTTCTTTTTTCCGAATGTGGGATAGTTTATTTTATTAATGCGTTAAGAAATATCTAATTCACCTGGATATACAGGGCGTTCGGGACAAATTTGACACTTTTTCGGAAATGAAAGAAAAAGTCATATCTTGGCCCAAAATTGGTGTGTACTCAAAATTCAAAGTGCATCTCTTAGAAGGTATTTTTTTTTTTCAAATACAGCTCACTCATTAAAGCCGCCCTGAGCCCCCACCACAGCCTCCAGGCGGGACCTGAACCTGTGGCACGCGGCCTTCACGATGTCCTTCGAGAGACGCCTGAACATCAGTTTGATCCTGGCAATCAGCTCGTCTTTGATGTTGCAGACAGTACGATTGGTGTCTTTTTCAACTGCGCCCCACACATAATAGCCCATGGGATTGCAATCAGGCGAGTTGGGGGGGGGGGCTAGATGTTGAGACTGGTGAAGTCATAGAAGTTCTCAGACATACACTTCTGGGTTGTCTCGGAGGCGAGGCACGGAGCTGAGTCCTGCTGCCACACGTATGATCTTCCCACAGCCACCCTCTCCACCCAACACTTGATAACAGTGAGCCTGACTCCCCCTTCAAAGATGTGGGGCGACATGACATAGCTAGGCTAGCCACCTGCTGTTCTGTGCGTTGTGCAACTGGTGCTGACAGACGTTCTTCTCGTCTGAGAAGAACCAGAGCATCCCTGGCTCGACAGGGTGTTTGACCTTGTTGAGGAGTTTCTTGGCTTTCGTAAGGTGGTTCTCTTAGGCCTTGTTGGTGAGTAGTTGGCCCTTGTGCCTCTTGTATGAGGAGTAGCGAAGATCTTCGTTCAGCGCTTTCTCCATAGTCGCCACTCCGGCGCCCATCTCTCTTGCCAAGATCCGCATTGCCCTGCCTGGATCTTGCCGCACTTTTTTTTTTCCTACAGATTCTCGACGAATTTCGTTGTGCGGACAGATTCAGAATGCCTGCCATGATCCTTTCTGCTAGCCACTGCTTCCACATCTCCATCACAATTCTCCAGCTCACATCTCACGGCCCCCACGGTATTCAAGGAGCTAAGATTTCCGAATTTTGTAATCCGGCGTGAATAATCATGATACAGGTCTCTTCCAATATGCCGGTGATTTCCAGTCGTCTATACTCTCTAGCTCTCACACCCACCAATAGTACACAGAACCAGCTATTCGTTGAACTTTACCGCTATTAAACCCTTCAAATGGTTCTGAAATGACAGATAGAAAAATGTCAAATTTATCCCGAACACCCTGCATACATATATGACAGACAGCAAGAGCAAAGTACTTACAAATTAGAGAGAGAAAAATAGAATATCCGAGTAAAATAAGCTAATATAAATATTGGAAAAGTAATGTAGATTTGAAACTCAAAGACTATTCCTCTCACACGTTCTTGGCTGTATGTATTTGATGGTACATACCTAGAGCTGGACAGCCTTTTGTGGAGAACCTCGTAAACGGTTAAACTGGAAACTTGACGTAATAGATTAAGTTGGAATAGGTTACAAAGGCGGGGCATGCCGACCTTTGGTCCATAACTAGGCCGGATGTGAGAAAATATATAATAATAATAAATTAATAAATATAAATAAATAAAATAATAATAAATTAATAAATATAAATAAATAAAAATTATAATTTAGACAATAATAAATAGAATAAATAAATGCATATGTATAATTAATAATAAACATACAGGTAAATAGTACATAATAATAAAATGACAGATAACTAATCAAGCAAATAATAATAAAGACAAATAATATCAAACATATAAACAATATAAAATAAATGGCAGTCATTACAGCATCTTGCTTAGGTGTTTATCTAAACGAATCTTAAAACTTCGAACTGATACATTTCTTGGAATAAAATAAAATGAAAACGTAATCAGAGGGAGGAAACAGAGTGGAAAGTTGTTTTAATGGCGTCCCACGACGACCAATGCTAGTACCAGTAACGCTCCTTCCATATATAAACGAGATGACACCGTGCATGACTGCATGGCAAACTACGTGAACTTGAATGCAAGTAATGCCACAGTGAATATGAAAATAACAAGAGAACAACAAAACTAGTCTGCTATTGTCAGAATTAACTTTCCCAGCACACCGCCAGTACTCTCTAGTCTAGACCAGTGTTATTCAAACTTTTCCAAATCGTGACCCCTGTCAATATTACCAAACCTACCATCTTTATACGCCTTCAGAAAACGTACAAATTTTTAATATCGCAGATACATTACTTTAAACTTTATCAATTCCAGCAGTGATAAATATATATATATTGTTTATCAATGTTTATTGACAAGGACTGATCTGACAATATATTTTAATGAGAAGGATGTATTTGCTTTTTATAATACAAGCAAGTCAATACGCGGGTCTATGTGGCTGAATGTACATACAGTGCACCCTCCACGACCCCCATATAAAAGCTCATGACCCACAATTTGGGGACCCCTGCCCTAGACCGTCCCCATCTTGGGATATTGATGTGCTGCACCATTTCCCCCTGAAGAGTTGAAAGCTTTGTGCCTGATCACCGGAAGTGGTTGAAAATTGGGCCGATCGTATCAGTTGATAAACTTCTACTCTGGTAACTGCACAAGTACGAGTACTAAGGTAAAATGGAACGCCCAATTTCGAAGATTATAAATCTTAGGTAACTATGGCAGAATGTTTAATCTACAAGATAAGCTTCGGAACAAGGGGATATGAACAATGTTCAGTAATGTGGAATAATTATTGAATACATGTATGCTTTTTTGTCCAGCAAATCACTTATACTTTTGATGTATGCTGCTGTTCCACGTGAATTCGTTTCTTCTTAAAACATGTGCCACTAGCAACTATATCCCTTGCAGTACACAAAATGAATAAATTTTATAGCCGTGTATTTTTGTCTACTGACCAAATTGTTTATGTACGGCAAACAAGACAAGGTCCACCTGGGCTCCTTAGGCTCCGATGGATACAAGGATACATTTAGAATTGGCTCCTCCAATAGGTCCTGGGAATCTAGAAGTTGCTTATAAGCATTTTCACATTGTGTCGTGCATCATATTCAACTTTGGTGGAAAACGTTAATGAAACAATCAACTAAACAAGTTCTTAGTAGTTGGTGTCAACTGACTCTTAACAATTTTCACCGTGTCCTATATATGTAGTGTATCAACAATCTTGTTAGGCTTACGATGCAATGCCCCATATTTTCCGGCTTCATTCATTTAGGACCATGAACTGTCCTGCCGAAATGCTTTTCCATTATGAATGATTATAAGATTTATAAGAGGGCGACGAAGTCCTTTAGCGTATACACGTTGCAATTTTATAAGATTCGCTCTTATAGGGTATTATGTAATGATGTTTTTCGTCACGTTGTGACCAAACGTTTTGAGATTCATTTACAAAAGTCGACATTTGTAACTAAGGTATAAAGCATATAGTGCACAAAAATATATATACTGATTTGATAAAGTTGTAACACTGATATCCTCTGTAGAATTACTATCGTAATTGAATGATAGTAAGTACTCGACTAACTAATCAATCATAAAAAAAAAAATCATTCCATTGATGGACATACCTAGATATATATGCATTTTCTATGTTTTTGTTTCCTGTATTTATTTGGATATTCTTGTAAAATTTATGATTGGTAAACCGAACACTAATGTTTGAAGATATAAACAACAGTATAAACAAACATGTCGCTCGTGTGTGCAAGTAAGTGAATAAAATATGGGATATTTACTACTTTTAGGGATTCATGTGGCTCTGCGAAGGAATGTATGCAATGTAAAAGTACAATTGTATTTTATGATGTTATTATTTGTGTCAGTATTAAGCCACAATGAGCATTGGTAACCAGTTAAAATGTTATCTTGCGAACGTGACCGAAACTTCTATCATTCAAAAGTTAAAACGTCCCATTTGCGTATTTCTCTTCGGAATACATATATCTTTGTACTACAGAACACTCCATACGTCTTATAATGAAGTTGTGGTAAGAAATGAACATGCGGTTATGGAAATATCTGTGGTTATGTGTGCTCCAAGATTAGAGGATAGCCTGCCGGGAAACCACATTGGTATACGACAGATATGCTGTTACCGGCATTTTATGTCATATACCCAATAAAAGAACCTCAGAAACATTATCTGTTTGATTAATAGTGAAGTTGAATTATTCAGGTATTTCTGCAGTATTATACTTAAATATCCTTATAAATTACATGAGAAAGATCATAAGAGTATACCAATTTCACTGTCCAGCAGGCAAAGCATGGTGATGGTTTACAACTAAATTCACTTTATGGTGGTGTTTTTATAAATAAAAGGCCTAGTTTTATGTTAGGGTTAAATTAAGTACAGTTAGGCTTAAGTCTAAGGTAAGTTTTGCCATTTATCGGTTCTGGTTTTCAAAAATTTGTATTTGATCATTTAAATTTGGTCTGACTAACCTTTCTAATCATCTAATGAGTAGAGGTTCATATACCATAATATATTTTCCACAAATATATTATGGTACATGAATCTCTACTCATTAGAAAAAAGGCGGGATAGATATACCATGATATATTTGTGGAAAATATTGGAGAATAAAGTTACTAATCTCTCAATAAAGTTACTAATCTCTCAAATCTAATAAACATCCTGAACATTGAGGTTGGTGCTGTGTTGTAGATCCTGTGCCGCTTGGAAAAGCTGGAACTATACAGTATAATAGTTTCAGGTGGAAATCTGTTAGACTGTTTAACTGCACACCTGGAGATATACGAGATAAAACAGATTGGTCAGTGGACTCTTTCAGACATCAATTGGATATGTTCCTGGTTAAATTATAAGATGTCCCAGGTTGCCCAAATGGACTAAATTTTCTCGTGAAGGCTGCAGAAGCTTGGAGGCGGACACTACATGTTGGCCTGGTGGAGTAAGGCTATCTACCAAACACCATCAAATCAAATCAAATCATGTCTGAGTATTGTGGTTGCTGAGTAATGGCATTGGCAGAAAAGCATGTACTGTATGTGGTGCTGTCAAATTTACCTCCAGAAATTACCATAGCAGTATTGTTGTCTACCATTCTGGTATAGATAAACCAGGATCAGGTTGAAGCATTTTGCCTTTGTAGCAGCATCTCTATATAATGCAATATTTATTTCCCTGTCTATAATTTTTTTTGTATTTATTGAAGAAGATAGACATTGTAAAAAGAGAAAAAAAGGATTTTAAAGACAGGGAAGTGAATAGGAAATAGCATATAGAAATGCTTCTACAAAGAACATAAAAATGAAGGAGACTGCAAGAGACCATAAGGCCTACACTAAGCAGTTCATGTCCATTACCACTTGGCATGGCATTCCCATCCATAAAATTGTTTAACCGTTTCTTAAAACAATTGATGGTTTCAGTGCTCACTACATGGTTACTAAGTCTATTCCATTTGTTGACCACCCTATTAGTAAACCAGTTCTTGTCTATTTCCTTCTTAAATCTAAATTTGCCCAATTTAAATCCATTACTGCAAACCCCGCCCTGTTGTCTTAATATGATGACCTTGTTTGCATTACCCTTAAATCCACTTGAACACTTCTATTAGATCACCCCACACTATACGGTCACCTTCAGGTTGGACAGAGACTGAAGTCCCACCAAAGCTTCATGACGGTGGAGGGACTAGATCCAACCCAAGCTGTGGCCCATAGACTAGAATGTTGGCAGGAATATGACAATCTGGGCTATAACGAGGCCATACCATGCCCAAACGAGACCTTGCCCCCAGGAGCAAACCTAACGAGGAAGGACTGGGTTACCTTAAACAGAGGAAGAGCCAAGGTGAACAAAACGAGAGAAAATCAACACAAGTGGGGATACTCCAATAGCCCCCAATGTCCCTGTGGCGAAGTACAGATGATGGTCCACGTCCTCCGGGAATGTCCATTGAGTCCCCATTGCTCCGACCAAGACCTTAGGGAAGCAAATGAAACTGCCCTTATATGGACACGGTTCTGGTGCGACAAGATATGATGATGACCCCACACTCTGCATTTTTCCAGAGTTTGTAAGTTAAGGTGCCTAAGCCTCTCCTCAAGGTAAATTTCTGAGCCCAAGGCAAAACACCTCAATATGATCCTGGTTAGATTATACCAGTATGATGGATAACACTACTGTTGTCACTATGGTAGTTTCTGTTGGTAAATTTGAGTCTTCAGTATTTCTGCATGAGGAGACAGAGAGGGGAGGTTGCCAGTTACATGAAGTGGCCATGCTGTGGATATGATGTGTCTTGCTGCATTGCTTCTGACTCAGGGTTATGGCCAAGATGCAGGGATGATCCGTTATCCATGAGGAGCCAAAATGAGAGGGAGGGGGGGACGGGTGGTGAATGGGAGTGGAATTATGCTTTTTGATTTTGGCTTTCTGGGAAAGGGGAAAAACCTCTGATGTATGTATGTATGTACATTGTCCATACTCAGTTTTCTCTGTTCTCTTCCATCATCTTTTCTCTTTTTTTTTTTTTTTCATAGTTTATGCATTTTTTCCTTTTCATCTTCTGTGCTCAGTTTTTCAAATAGAAATTTTCCTACAACTTCAGTTTTAGTATAATTTTTTTTTTTCCATCTCAGGTAGTGAACCATTAAGTGTAGCAAATTGTGTTCATTACCCAATTTGCATTTGTACTCTTCTTCCTATTTCATTCTTTTCTGTAGTGGCAGGCAGGTGCCTCTTGCCCTGTACTATATAACTGACTCATCTATCATCATAGCATATCTCTTCTTTAATTTCTGCTCTCCTTTCTTTGTAGATCTTCAGACTTAATTCAGACTTACCCATACAATTTAAGGAAAAGAATGGTAGTTATGGAGTTTTTTAAACTAATCAGTTTCACCATTGTTTTCTTTTGTTATTAAGGGATCTATTTGTGTCTAAAAAGTTGGTTTTGATAAAAAATAAAATTAAGAAATGGTAATGATGTTAAATTTTGAATAATAACATTTGTGTCATTGCTCTTAGATTTTTTCCTACATAAATAATACGGTAATTTCAGATGTTGCGATGCAATGCAACATTATGTGATAAGAGTATCATTATTTTAATTACAAAGGATTACAATGGCAGAGCATGCCAACAGGAAACCTTTTGGTCCATATCTAGGTCGAGTGTAAAAAAAATCATAATAATGATAAATGAATAAAAACTATAATAATGTAAATAATAAAAAAAAAATACATAAATAAATGCATAGCTATAGTTAAATAATAAACAAACAGGTAAATAGTAAATAATGGTACACATTATGCCACATTCAACCACTAGTGGATTCTAGCAGAGAAACTAACACATTATTCCATATTCTAGTACCCCTCTCCTTCCTCTACCATATGTGATACTTTCTTGAAAAAGAATATATATATATATATATACATACATATATATATATATATTATTAGATATACCCTAACCTAATCTGACCTGACTTGCCTGCATCAGGTTAGGTTAGGGTATGCATAGCTATCTTCCTTTTATCCAGGAGTAACTGTGATAAAAGGGAAACAAGTGGGTGACAGATGGGAGTGGGATGGGTGTATGCCTTGGCTGGCTACCTGCCTCGTACAGGTGAAAAAGCTTTTGGTAAATGAATAAAACCTAATCTAACCCCCTGATAAGTTTCAATGGCACAGAATGTATATAATCATTGAAATGGAGGGTGGTACTAATGTGTGCCCTGTTTACCATCAGAAGCATTGCTCATCATATTCCTGAAAGCCCAGACTGCTAAACTCTCTCTCTCTCTCTATATATATATATATATATATATGTTGATGAAGGTGGAAAAAGAAGTCATGGGTCTAGTTCCGTCACAATGTACCAGCATATATATATATATACACACATACACATAAATATTTATATACATATCCGATCAATACAAAATTGGTACAAAGTTACAAAAGTAAACTCAGAAAGAGACCTAGGAGTAATTATCTGAAACGACATGACACCAGACAAACATAAAAACAAAATAGTTGGAGAAACCTACAATTTAATAAGATCAATGAAAGTGGCCTTTGACTACATGGACGAGGAAATGGTAAAGAAAATACTAGTTACTCTGATAAGACCAAAATTAGAATAGGTAGCATCACTATGGACACCTAGTACAATATAAAACATAAAGAAACTAGAAAGAATTCAAAGAGCATTGACAAAGATGGCACCAACATTGAACAAGTTGACATATAAACAAAGATTGGACAAACTAAACTTACTAACTCTGGAACAAAAAATAGAAAGGTGATTTGATAACCATCTACAGAATTATGAAAGGTATGAAAATCCTTGGTAGGGATTATCTACTTAAATGAGACAGAAGAAATACAAGAGGACACGAGAAGAAACTTAAGAAGGACGGTTACAGAAGAGATTTGAAAAAGAACAGCTTTCTACACAGAGTTATAGATACATGGAATAAATTGAAAGAGAAAACAGTGAGGGCTAAAACTATACATGATTTCAAGAAAGAATTGGATGTGGAAACATACAATTGTGGGTCACTTTGAGCATAGCTCTTCTCCCGCAAAATACAACTAGGTAAACACACACACATAAACACATCCCCCCAACTTCATAAACAAGGTTTCTTATTACTTCTTCAGCTGGGGTTGGAATATTGAAATTGTTTACAGGCAGGGTTGGTGGTGTAGTTTGTAGAGAAAATTTGTTTTCTTGATTGTAAGAAAAAGTGCAGTAGAAGCATAGTTGAGTGTGGTTGTTATGAACTGTTCTTATGCTGTCATTAGTGTTTCTGCTGACCAAAACCCTCTGTTTGCTTCTGATAGTGTATCCACAATGTAATTAACTAATTGAGTCAAGGCCAAGTTTGATATAGGGAAAAGTTTGCTATCTAGCAATTTTATTATTGATTCTCCTTGGTATACTCTAGTTTGCAAACTTTTCTGTTAATGGGAGTGTGTCTCCGCCATATCTTTTGTCGTTACATAATGAAGACATTTTTCCTCTGAATCATTTTGAAGACATGACTAAACAATGCCTGTTCCTTGTAAGGGAAAAGATGTTTGAACAAACATTTAACAGTCCAGTATATAATTTTTCTGGAACTTTTGAGTTCATATGTAGGGCTTTTAGCAGTTGGAAGTTTGTTATAATTAGCTAGCACAGAATATTTATTTTCACTGTGAGGTCCTTCATGTGTAGGTTGAAGGACAAGTGCAGGTGTAAAGAAGTGGATAGATTTCAGGGCTCTAGTCCAGTGGAAGAAGTTGGCCATCAGCTGTTGGATGTTTCTTTGATCCAAGTTCACTTCACACAGCCATGAACCAAAGAACCAGATTCATACTAATCTCGAATATCCAGGAGGAGCCAAGATAAGAGGGAGGGAGGTGGGGTGAATGGGAGTGGAGTATGTAGGTGATGGAATGGGTGGGAGTGAATATTATGTCTTTGTTTTTTGGCTACCTTCCATGTAAGGGGGAAAAAGCCATTGGTGTATGTATGTATATTAAAAAAATCTTTACTTTTTCAGTTTCGAACGAAGTGCCTGACCAGCCTGTTGTCTCGCCCATATCTGGGGCAGTTTTTGAAAGGAGATTAATTGAAAAGTACATTAGTGAAAATGGAACTGATCCGGTTACAAACAAGGAGCTCTCCCTTGATCAGCTGATTGAGCTTAAAAGTGAGAACTAATTCTTTGAGACATATCAAATATAATTTCATCCTAGGATTGGATTGTTTTTAATGATAATATTGATTTACATTTGACTATTTATTTATTTACTTATTGATTTAATTGTTTCTTCATTTATTTTTCTCGCAGCTCCACCAATAACAAAGCCAAAACCCCCAAGTGCAACAAGTATTCCAGCAATTCTTAAAGCTCTGCAGGATGAGTGGGATGCGGTTATGCTGCACTCCTTCACATTACGTCAACAACTGCAAACAGCCCGACAGGAACTCAGGTATTTTCCTATCTAGTCATGACTTGTATTCCCTTGCAATTTATAAGCTTCAAGAGTGGAACAGTTGGTGCCTAAGTTTGGAAATATGTGTGAGAGTAGAAAATTGCAAATAAATGTGGTCAAAAATAAAATTATGCGATGTGAAAAGAATGATGATGGTAAGTTGAATGTGAATATTAAGGGAGAGAGGCTAGAGAAAGTGAAAGGTCATAAGGATTTGCTGCCATGCATGGTAGTGAGTGGCTGTAGAGGTGAATTAAATAGTAAAAGAAACAAATTGATGTCCTTAGTGGAAAGACCATATTTTGTTTTTATTTTATTTATTTATTTATTTATTTTTAGAAATATGTATTAGGGGGTAAATGTAAAGATGTTTATATGCAGGAGTGATTGTGCCTATAGCTTGGAATATATGGGAAGCAGAGAGGAATGGATATGTATGAGAAATATGATGGATGTCACAAGAATGGATAGAGTGAGAAATATGGAGATGAGGTAGAAAATGGAGGTGGAAAGAGCTGTTGGACAGGGTAGATAAAAGAATACTGATGAAGTTTGGGTGTATGGAAAGAATAGGAGAAACAAGATAGAAAACAGAAGTGGATGGAGTGCATATGAGAGAAAGAAAGAATGAGGTGGATGATCAAAATGAAAGGGGGCTTTGGATACATATGCAATGTCTTTTGAGAAGGGAAGAGAGAGCAAAAGATAGGAGTGAATAGATGAAAGGATGATAAAGTCTGAGGTGGTGGTATCATCCACTTTTTAGATTATTTTGAGTTGATAAAGATGTGGGTATAAACCAGCCCTTGGCTGTTGGGTCCTGCTATTTGAGTGCTGTGCCTTGCTGCATTGCCTTTGAATCAAACAGCATGGTGGAGAATAGGAACAATTCTTCATCTATGGTGCTAAAATAGAAGAAGTGTTAGATGAGTTTTAAATGAATGAAATGGGTGAGTGCTTTGGTTTGGTCACCTCCTCGTAATGGAAAAAGGGTCTTTGGCATGTGCATGTGTATTTACCAAGTTGTATCTTACAGGAAGGGGAGCTATGCTCATGGTGTCCCGTCTTTGTATCTCGCAGTGTCTAGTGTATTACCTATTTGTATTATACGAGAAGAGGAGCTATGCTTGTGGTGACCCGTCTTTGTATCTCGCAACATGTCATTTGTTCTTAAATTCATGTATGTACATAAGCGTGTGTGTGTATATATATATTTACACACATTGTGGTGGGGAATAGGAATTATTCTTCATCCATGGTGCTGAGATGGAAGGAGGGTTAAATGAGTTTTAAATGAGTGAAGGGGGGTGCATGTGTGGTGTACATGTACCCCACAAGCATTCTAGCATTGATGCAAATTGTATGCATCTGGAGTTGGAATGTATAAGTGTATAGGACCTGACGCTAGTGTTGACAGGCCAGAAAGGGTCCGCAACTAAGTCATGTCTGGTCATGGCATTGAGTCAGTCCCTTGTATATATACTGCCTGCCCCAAGCGGTCAGGCCAGTCAGTCAGTTAGTTAGTTCTTCCCTGTACTCAACTTGTTACACGTCACCAGGCCTTCACGGTCAGTCCCCCCACTTGGGGACCACACATGTACCTGCACTAGAATAGTATACAAATGAAACCATGCATCACTCTCTACCCACATCACCTAGCCCTAGTAACACACTCATATGTTACATTGGCAACCCTGGAAGTTTTGACGTGAATGTACCCAGCCAACCCTAGATCATCGACAAGCTTTGACAGACGCAGTTCTGGATGTAGGTTCTTCATAACTCCAGCACTACTTGGACATTTGTCAACCCCACTGTTGTTGCGGTACTCACTCACGACCGCATCCCCACTCAACATCACAATCATTGAAGATCGACATCACAATCAACACAGATCGACATCACTATGCTTGGTATGTCACCACTTCCAGGGGGTTCTCACCTCCATTGATGTTGCTCACGGCCACCCTGCTTCCGACATCGCCACCGCAAATGTCGCAACATCCAACATTGCCATCTGCGCTGCCTCTAGTGGGTTCTCACCTCCATTGACATCGCTCATGGCTGCCCCACTCCCAGTGTTGCCATCGCAGATGTCACCGCTTCCAACATTGCCCTCTGTGCCGCCACCGAGGGGTTCTCGCCTCCATTGACATCGCTCATGGCTGCCCCACTTCCATTGTCACCACTTCCAACGTCATCATCGCTGCCTGTACCAGTGTCACCTCTCAGTGCCACTCCACCCCTTCCTCTGTCCCCTGTTACGATTCTAAAGGGAATTAACAACATCAAAAGTGACAAAATTTTTACACTGAATGAGAATCCGACAAGAAACAGTGGTCTCAAACTGTCTGGAAAAAGATTTAATTTGGAAGTGTAGTTAATGAATGAAATAAACTTCCTGCAGAGGTTGTGCAATGTAGTTCAGTTCGAAGCTTTAAGAATCATTTAGATACACACCTAGGCAAGATGCTTTAATGACTATCATTTATTTTATATTATTTTTTTATTTGTTTTGTTATCATTTGTCCGTTTGTTTATTATCATTTGTTTGATTCTCATTTATGTCAATTTATTATTATTTACTATTTACCTGTTTAATATCTAACTATATCTAAGCATTTATTTATTTTATTTATTATTTACATTATTATTGTTTTTATTCATTTATTTGTTTATCATTATTATGTTTTTTTTTTTGTTTTTTTTTGTTTTTTTCCGTCCAACCTACATATGGACAAAAAGGTCTCCTGTCGGCATGCTCCGCCTTTGTAATCCTTTGTTACGCATGCCCCTCCGCCTACAATGCCTTTGGGGATACTGATGCCTCCCCACGCTTTGCAGTGGAAGAAGAGTAATGTGGTGTACATGTACCCCGCAAGCATTCTAGCATTGGTGCAAATTGTATGCATCTAGAGTTAGAGTGTATAGGACCTGACACTGGTATTGACAGGCTAGAAAGGGTCACCACAGTTAGGTCACGTCTGGTCATGGCATTGGGTCAGTCCCTTGTATATATACTGCCTGTCCCAAGCAGGCAGGCCATTCAGTCAGTTAGTTCTTCCCTGTACTCAACTTGTTACACGTCACTAGGCCTTCGCGGTCAGTCCCCCACTTGGGGACCTCACCACATCTGCTTCTGACACACGTACCTGCATTAGAAAAAAGTATACAAATGAAACTGCACATAACTCTCCCTAAATCACCTAGCCTGAGTAACACACTCATATGTTACATGTGCTTTGGTTTGGTCGCCCCCTCTTGTATGAACAGTCCTCCATTCCTTGCTACATTGCGTAAGTCAGAGGTAGTGCTGCAAGACACAGCATCTCCATAGCAGTGTGTGTGTGACAGAACACTCAATCATAATTTTGTTTCAATTTTAAAACCTTGTCATTTACATGTGTTTACATAGGAACCAAACTAATAATAGAGTGCCTCATGTTTTTTTGTTTTTTGTTTTTTTTCTCTCTCTCTCTCCATATTATTGAAAGCAATTGTAGTTGATAACTTGAATGAATAATATTTTTGTCAACAGCCATGCATTGTACCAACATGACGCTGCAACTCGTGTTATCGCTAGACTGAATAAGGAAGTAACTGCTGCAAGAGAGGCCTTGGCAACACTGAAGCCTCAAGCCAGAGTTGCTGCTCCTGCTGCCCCTGCTGGACCTGCTTTGGTAATATATGAATATTAGAACACTGTATATGAATTTTAGATCTTGGATTCTTTAATTTTTTATTGCATTCTTTTTGGCTACCCCCCATGTAGGGGGAAAAAGCCTTTGGTATGTATGTATGCATTCTTTGACCCTAATATGTGATTTTGAATTATAGGCTGCAACTGCGGAAGCTGGAGGAACAGCTGCAGATATACCTGCAGAAGGAGGAAATCTTTCTGAGGAGGTTGTGGCTAGGCTGCAGGACACAGCCACAGTCTTAACTCAGGAGCGCAAGAGACGAGGACGAACAGTACCAGAAGGGCTAACCCCGGCAGACCAGATTCGTGGCTTCAATACTTTGGCTTCTCACCCTGTATGTATTCATTTGTTTATTTATTCATATATTTACTCATTTATACGAAACCAGCAACAGGTACCAGTCTCAAGTTGACTCATCCACTTTTGTCTTCCACATTTTATGCAAGTGTTTTTCTCTCATTCTTTCCATATGCTCAAACCATCTCTGCATTCTTTGATCTACTCAATTTAGCAGCTCTCTCCACCTCTGATCTTTGCTTCACCTCCACACTTCTCACTGTCTGTCTTTGTAACATCTGCCATACTTCTTAAACACTTTATCTCAAACACGCTTAAACTCTTCCTTTCTGCTTCCTTTAGATTCCAAGTCTGCCGCATACAGTGCCCTAGATACAATCACTCCCTCATACAGTATAATCTTTTCATTCTTCCCTAGATATCTGATTTTACATTCCCCCATGTGTTTACTTGCTTCCCTTAATAGTTCACCTCCACCAGCACTCTTCAATTCCTTGCTATATGTGACCCCAAATACTCAGTGATCTGGACTTCCTCCAATGCACCATCACCATCACTGGTGTCAGATTATTGTAAACAGGTGGAAGACACCATTCCTCATTCAATTCATTTCTCTTCATTAATTTGTTGAAAAGAGTCATCTTTAGTACCAGACATTTTGATTCAGCTGCTAGGGTTGATTCAGAAGGTTGAATTGCAGTGAAATTTACTAAGTGGTTATTGTAATCATGAATTTTCATTTTTGTGACAGGGTTTACACAGTGCATCTGTTCCTGGTATTTTGGCTCTAGATGTTCACCAGAAGGACACAAGCAAGATTGTAACCGGAGGGAATGACAAAAATGCTACTGTCTTTAATAAGGACACAGAACAGGTATTCATCATTTCCTTATGTTATAGTTGAAACGGCATGAAACTAATCAAATGTCATTTAAGATTATACTTCAAAAATGGATTAGAATGAAGAGAGCATTGCATTTGTTATTTCAGGTTGTTGCAATCCTCAAGGGTCATAGCAAGAAGGTTTCTTGTGTTGCTTATCATCCCACAGAGGATACTATTATAACTGCATCTCCTGATACTCAGGTACAGTAAATGAATGTGAATATAGTTTATAAGACAGAATATTTAGATATATTTTGTTTGTTGTTTTTCATCACTCTCATCCCTCATGTTAAATCTCAAATACCACTTTCTTTACTCCATGTGCATGTGAGTGAATTTATATACATATAACAATGCAGAGTAACCCAGAACAACCAGACAAGAGTATCACTGGTATGCCTATAATCAGGTTATCATCCCACACCAACAAAGAATCACCCTGGTAATAGACATTAGTTACCCAATATGGTATCACCACATGGAAGAGACAAAGCACCTAGTGTATTGTCCATCGCACACTTCAGACAGCATAACAGAATCTCTTCACTGAGTGACTTATGGGCTGAACTGGAGGCTGTGGGTCTCCTGCAAGAGAAAACTGGGGCAACAAATTGATTAACTAATACTAAAAAAAATATATCTATTCACCACAGATCCGTGTATGGAATGTAGGTACCTCGCAGACACTGCAACTTATTCGTGCCCATGATGCAGCTGTAACTGGACTTTCCCTTCATGCCACAGGAGATTACTTACTGTCATCTTCTTTGGATCATCACTGGGCATTCTCAGATATAAGGACTGGCCGTGTGTTATGTAAGGTAAGTTGTATGTCCTTGTTTTGCTGCATTGCTTCTGACCCAGGGCAGTGGACAGGATACAGGGATGACCATGAGGAAATAAGATAAGAGGGAAGAAAGGGTGGTGAATGGGAATAGAATGGGTAGGAATAGGTACTTGCCTTTTGACATAGCTACCTCCTTTGTAAGTGGGAAAAAGCCATTGATATATAGATAGGTAGGTAGTTAGATGTTGTATGTTCAGTTGAGTGTCCAAGGGAGGGAAGCCATCATGGGAGATTGGAGAACTGCATGTATAGTCCCACTGTATAAGGCCCATCCATTCAGATGAAAGAGGGATGCTAGTTATAGTTTTTGTTTAATGTCCAACCCACAGCCAAATAAAAATTTGTTGCATTAGCTAGAACTAATTCTACCAAGTATGCCCTCATGCTTCACCTAATCGGCAACACCGTCTCTGCCCCCTCATGCTGAAAAAGAGAAGATGGGGAAAAATCCGTTTGGGCTTGTCAAAATATCATTCTCTCTCTCTCTCTCTCTCTCTCTCTCTTTTTTTTTTTTTTTTTTCACATCCTTGCTGGAGAAGGGGATTGGTATCTGTATTCCTGTGTTCTGGAGTTGTGAGGTTGAAACTTGTATTGGAGAGGTAATGTTGATGGTTCCCATCTGGGGGTATTGGCTGCATGTTATTGTGAGGTTAAAATCTGTTCAGTAGCATGCAGCTGATACTTCAGGGTCTATATGGGGCACCCCTACGGACCAGAGCCACACATCATTTTGTCTTTGATAGGGGTTACTAGGCTGTATAAAGTGAGAAACAAAGATGTGAGGAGGAGAGCGGGAGTGGAAAGGGAGTTGGGAGATAGGGTTGATGAAAGAGTATTGGGGTGGTTTGGACACATGGAAAGAATGAGTGAAGAAAGATTAGTAAAAGAGGTGTGGACGGCAGAGGTGGAGGGAGTGAACATGAGGTTGACGTACAAGGATGAGATGGATGGATGGGGGTAAAAGGGACATTGGAAAAGAGGGGAATGTCTGTTGAGGAAGGAAAGGAGAAGACAGAAGATAGGGGTTAGTAGGGAATGGTTATGTATGGATGATACTGTGATCAATGGAAGGGAGTGGGTGAGGGAGTATGTGTGAATAATATTTTGACACAGCCCAAAGGGATTTCTCCTTGTCTTCTCTTTTTCTGCATGAGGGGATGGAGAGTGGGGTTGCTGATTAAATGAAGAGGCCTTGCTGTGGATGTGCTGTGTCTTGCTGCATTGCTTCTGACCCAGGGCAGTGGACAAGATGCAGGGATGACCTGTCATCCAGGAGAAGCCAAGAAAAGAGGGAGGGGTGGTGAATGGCAGTGGAGTATGTGGGGATGAAATGGGTGGGAGTGGATTTATGCCTTTGATTTTGGATACCTCCCATGTAAGGGGGAAAAAGCCCTTGGTGTGTGTATGTTTGTACTTGTTAATGGAGTTACATTCTTTATTCTGGTGATTGTACTTAGTGGTTATTTGGGATAAATGGGTTTGTAGGATGTGAGAAAGATGTAATACATAGAAGCACCTTAATTTGTTAACTCTCTAATATGTTAATTTGCATTTCATCATTGAATTGCAGAATGACAATGTAGATGGCTTGCCCATGAATACTGTCAAAACTTTTAGGAGGATTTCTCATTTAATAGTGCTGTGCAGTAAACATGCTGTGTCCCATCTTTACAGGTGACTGACCAGTCAGCATCATCTCCCTTAACAGCAGCACAATTCCACCCTGATGGTCTGATTCTTGGAACAGGAACTCAGGATGCAACCATAAAGATTTGGGACTTAAAGGAACGATCTAATGTTGCAAACTTCCCAGGTATGAAATGTCCATAAATTTGGATAGTTATATGTTTTAGGTTTTGGAGATTTTTTAACAATTGGCATCAGGTTCTTTCGAACATTATCACATTTATGGACAAGTCTCGTTTCCAAGAATAAGTTGTAATATATATTTTCATGGAGAAGCTTTATGTGCTTCTATCAGGTATCCTCCTACCTACTTAGGACTTGTATACCTTTAAGAGGGTAGTATCATGAACCTTGCCCTTTACTGGTATGTGATTTTGAGTTGTTATGTTCTTGCCTGTCTTTCTATAATGGTGCTTTTATAAGACCAGCTCCCCAATTTTGGCTGGTGGTTAGTACTTGTAAAAAAAATAATAGTTGGATGCCACTGGAAGGTAAAATGAATGTAAAGGTGTTTGATGTTTATTCTAAGTGCTCATAAGGATGTTTAGACACTTACTTGCTTCCTTTACTCTATATGCTAATTTTTTTCAAGAGATTGAAAATCAAGACTGACTTTGACTGTTGAATTGCATTAACAATTGAAATATTTTAGGTCACAGTGGGGCCATCAGTTCCATCGCCTTTAGTGAAAATGGCTATTATCTAGCCACAGCTGCAGAAGACTCAACTGTTCGCTTGTGGGATCTTAGAAAACTGAAGAACTTCAAGACAATCAGCTTGGATGAGGGTTATGAAGTAATTGACCTTAGTTTTGACCAATCTGGGACTTATCTTGCTGTAGCTGGAACTGATGTCAGGTAAGGCTTTTTGTGTGTATGTGTCAAACTTGACTATATACTACTAAACATACTTCATGTGGAAGAATATGTAATATTGCAGGCATCTTGAATATATCATATAATCAAAGTTTGAATCTCTACTCACTATATTAACAATCATTATTGTTCTTTTATCAGAGTTTATCTTTGCAAGCAATGGACTGATCTTCGAATCTTTAATGACCATACTGCCATGGCAACAGGAGTTAGATTTGGCACAAGTGCATCATACATAGCTTCTACATCAATGGACAGAACTCTTAAGATTTATGGTTTATAAATTCCTTAGGCTGCAATCCTTATGCTACATCCCAATGTAGTATCATTGTGCTGTTAGCAATGTAGTAGTGATAGACCATATTGTAAAACTGGTTTAATCATGGAATAAAGAGAAAAATATAGATATTAAGATATTCATTGTACCCCATTGTGTAGGACCAATGACAGGTACCTGCAAGCGATGGTCCTGTAAGATAGACATCAAATAGAATCGTCACCCTGTCTGGTCTTCAAAACCTATCATCACCCTCATCTCCATCTGGAGTTGCAGCCCAATGAAACTGACACGGTTTGTGGACTGGGTCCAAGATCTCTATAACTTTGATTGTGCTGTATTTCCTTGTCATTTTCACACAAGCAGGGTCAACAACCAGTAACTGTTTCTGTCATACTGTTATAAGCAGAGGACGTGGAAACTTTTTCTTTGAAACATAGACAATAGTCGAAAGTTTCTTTCCAGAGAGATCTATGGGAAGGTCTGAGAAGCGTTGTCAGCCACTGTAGGGCTGTAACTTTCCACTTGATGGAGTGAGAGGCAAAAACTATTATCACCCCTTTGTACAATTATTAAGGTTCATCAGCTCATTATGGGAGGGGCAACAAATGGGTTTGGATGGGTATGGGGTTGGTGTGTGCTTTGACTTGGCCAACCCTTCTTATAAAGGGCAAAGGTCTGTTGGTATGTATGTCAGTTCACTTAGTTTTTTTAACATTATCTGGCATAAATATGTAGCCAGTTTTTGGGTTGTGTTGAGCCATAAGTAGTACATTTTGCTGTGTAATGAAACTAATTGCAAAATTAACCTAATGTAAACATTAAGATTGTGTGTTTATGCATGATAATGATTGGCTGTGTTGGTTTTCTATACCTGAGACTGTTTATGACTCAAATTCACTCTTGTTAAGTCATTTCATATTCATACAGCTATCATGTGAAATGGTTTCATATTAAGGTGTGAATTGTGTACCGTACCAAGGATAAAGTAAGTATATCTGAAAGTGTATTTGAATAAGCAAGTTATGTTTTACTTAAATTTCAATAAATAATTTCATCTTGTAAAGTGTATTAGCTCACTTACCTTTGGAGTATGATCAGTTGATCAGTCAGTACATTACCTCTGGGTCATTATATTCTCCACAGCTATTCATCTCAGGGTTTGTTCCCATGAATCTACATTGCCACTTGCTTCTCACTCCTCCCAGTTGGCCTCACTTCAATTAAAATCTCCCATAAAAACTATGTTGTTACTCTGTTCAATAGTTTTTCTTAGAGTTGTGTTCAAAAACATTTCTTGATAGCCTAAGTTCTTGTCTTGGTACATATGCCATCATAGAATCTATTTAACCAATTATTCTAAGTTTCAGAGGATTGCTTCAGCTTTGCCGTCATTCGAATTTGCTCCTTCCACCATTATATCATTCCCCATCACCAATTTTATCTTCTCTTTTCCAGTGGCATGTTTAGTATTTTACATCTTATTTACCATTAAGTAATTATGCATCTCCAACCTGGCCAAGAGTAAACAACCTACATTGGCATAGGCTACTTAAGTTTTCTTGTAATGTTCCCTGTTCAAAACCATTTCCTCGCACTGAATGAAAATTCTCCAGAAAAATTATGTTTTTCTTCTTCCATTTTTCATTTAATTTTTGTCTTATAATTTCCTTTCAAAGTGTATCCATCTCACCCCCTACTTCACCAATGAAATTGCATGTGGGTGTGCTTGTGCCTAGGGAAGGTTTTAAACTTGGTCTCATTCTTTTAGTTTGATTTACTTGGTAAATACTGTGCATAAAATTTCCTTGTGACTGCCATTATATACTTGTTGCCCATCTGAAAGGCCAAGGAAACCTAGAATGTGCAAAGTGGGCCAGATTTCCTCATTGTTCAGAGTGAAAGACAATGTTGCATAGCCATGTGATTAATAGCCAGTTGAGGAGTGTTGCCATCACTTTTTAAATTTCATGACTACATCCATGCAAGCATTTGTAGCACAATTAAAAATTCGGGTGTTCAAGAGGCTTGCATCATCTCTTGAACTACTTATGTGATATCCATCAGTTTACAGATTATAGTTCAGTTCAGTAGACCACTGCATATTGCTTTGGCATTTTAAGTGCATCTCAACTTCAAACTTTTTTTTTCTTCCTCTTCCATTTATTGTGTGCAGTCATCAATGTTGTTTCTATCTCCATCCATACATATACCAAGGCCTTTTTCTCCCTTACCAGGGAGGTAGCCAAAGTCAAAAGGCATATACTCACTCCCACCCATTTCATCCCTCTCATCTTAGCTCCTCATGGATGACAGGTTATCCCTGTATCCTGTTCACTGCCCTGGTTCAAAAGCAATGCAGCAAGACAATTTCTACCTACTTCTTGACAGAATATATGCCCTGATAGCTTGAGGAAGGACCAACAATGGGTACCTGCTTATGGTGATAGATGAATATCAGACAACTGCTTTTCTGACACCCACCTTCAAATCAATAGAATTAAGAGGGAGGGAGGTGGGGTGGATAGGAGTGAAGTATATGGGGATGGAATGGGTGGGAGTAGATTTTATAACTTTGTTTTTTGACTACCTCCCATGTAAGGGTGAAAAAGCCTTTGGTGCATGTATGTATTTTCATTTAATTGAAGACCGTTTACCATTTCTTCTTGCTTATTGAAAGGATATATATAATAAAACATAATGTAATGTACACAATTTTGTTTGTATATACAATATTATCTGCTTGATTATGGCTATGGGGGAGGGTAACCAACAGTTTGCAAAAGTTTGTAATTAGTAGGGGTCTTGTCCCAAGACCCTTGCAAACAAGGAGGGTCAACTGTTTTGTTTTCTTATAATGTATAATTTCTTCTTTACAGAATCTAGTGTATTGTACAAGAATTGTCAATTGTCCTTCAGTTTTCCCTGTACATCTTTAAGACATTAACACACACTTTGAAGACATCATCCAATAACTTATTAACCTCTTTATAGTCAACCCTTGATAATTTAGTACCCCCAGGAGCAGGGGTTTTCAAAATAATAAATAAAGTGAATTATCAAGTGCCAAAAGTTCTTGTTCCAGGATAATGTGAAACTGATATGTTTTCCCAAATTAATGAGAACAGTGCCCATGCTCACAAAAATAAAATTTCAGCACAGATACCATATTTTCTGGTATATAACACACTTTGGCAGATACCACATGCCCATATCATTCAAGAACAAATATTGGCCAAGAGTTATAATGAACTAAGGACAAAGCTTACAAGAAAATAAGGTGATAGTCTCGCATAACTTGCTATTTTGTTAGTTTGGTGACTATCATATTTGTGCCAATATCTTGGTTACTGTAGTTTCACAATCTCAATTGCCTAAGAAAACTGCAAATGTACCGTAAATACAGATGCTTTGATCCACCATTGCTGTGCCATCTATTAAAAAGTTGTACTTCTAGGAATCAAAACCTAAACACTGCAAACGGTGTATTGCTTTCTACACTGGGAATTGATTGCTTACATATTTTCAATTTGCCCTCATTATTCATTTTCATTTTACCTTTGACATTACAATACAGAAAGGAAAGGATATAGAAGAAAAATTACAGAAATGGCCACAACTTAAGGGATAATCTATATGATTATAAATAAAAGCCTATGACAACTATGAAGTAGCTGATGCATTACGGAGTGATCAAGCAAATGGCGTTGACAAAACAAAATTTCGAAATGAAAATAGTGTAAAGTCATAAGATTGAAAAGCACAAAAATATTATATAGATAAAACTACTATTCTATAAGCACAGTCAAAATATTCTGAGATGCCAAGATCTGTGTAGTGTTGGTCCATTTCTCCCAAAATTACGGTTTTATCACAATGTCCTGGGTAAACTTTAAGATGACTTTTTTTTAAGTAAAAATTGCACATTATAAACCAGGAAATACAGAAATGAATTAATGATGTTATGCCTACCAAAACATTTTGGCACGAGTCCCAGTATTAAACTATTATCAAATTTCCAAGGTATCCCAAAATTATTTTGGCACCACCTCAATATTTCAAGATGACCTCTATTTTTGCACTTGGCCAAAAGTGCCAAATTATAATGAAACCTAAATTATTGGATGCCAAATTATCAAGGGTTCACTACATTACCAAAGGGATATTACACAATTAAATTGTCATCAAAATAAAACATGTATTCCTCTGTGTAAAGGGAGAAAGGGATTTGATTGAAATAGCTTGTCTTTGCTACTGAAGGGGCGCTGTTATGCAGCTGAATAAGACAGTCTGCCATCCGAGAGAATAATACATGTACCAGTCAGTGCAGAGGGGGTTAATGTATATATTATAAAATTTGTAAAAATAATGTAAATGTGATCCTATGCCAAGTCAGAATTTAGAGTACAAAGTTCTTAATGGCTGGCTGATTACTAACCATTAACCTGCTATGTAAAGATATTGCATACAAGTGCTGGGCTCCCATTCTGGTGTTTACTGTTAGGTTAAGAAAGAATACCAAGTGGAAATGGCTGTACATGTGGATATTTATTTAAAAGGCACCTTTTCCACAAAAATTGTCAGCTGTGCAATAAATCTTCTGTCAAAGACGCATACCAATACCAAAAGCACCTGCAAACCAAGGGCATTTCCACACAAAAATAAAATAAATAAATAAATAAAATGATGTATAATTCCAACAGGAGTCTGATAGAAAGTTAAAAAGGAAAAGATTTTAAATTATTTATGATACTGTGAGGGAGAGCAAGTAATCTTTTTAGAACTACATAGTTTCTGATAAATATAGACTATTCATATCTCTGCTTATGCATCTATCAAACTTACATTTAATCTATCTGAATTAAGTACCTTCAGTACATTAAATTTCAAGGGTATTGTAATTTTTAATATTATGATAATGAAAAAGATATTGATCAATGCATTTTGCAGCAAATATGAAACAATAATATTAAATAAAGATTTGTTTTCAAGTAAAAATTCTTAATCCTCTACCACTGTGGTACTAACAGTCATTAAAGGATGATAGTGATGCAATAGTGTACAAGAAGGGCAGCCATACTCATGACAGAATTATCATAATCCAGAAATATGCCCTTGACTTCACGGTGTTACCAATGGTTCAACTAATAACATACTAATCTCAACTTCCAAATCATGGTGCCACATCACAAGTACTATAAAATGTCTAAACCTGCCCTAGACTCCTATGGGTAGAAAGTGTTAGTCCAGCTCCTCAGTAACCATGTTTTTGCGAGAGGATTCAGCTGTAGTGATATCCTCTTCATCAGAGTCATCATCCAAACCACCAAATAGGCCTTGCAGAAGGTTACCTGTAAGAAGAATACAATATAATAGAAAAAAATTACTATTTTGTAAAGAAATAGCAACATACCACAGCCAGATTTGTTCCTAAATTGCATTACATATCTAAATATAGAATGCTGTCATTTTCATTTGCAGGCTTAATCGATTCAAAACTATCTAACAGGCTGCATTCAGATGAAGGCCAGACCCAGGTTTGTATAAGGCCAATTGATTACAAAGAGAAAGCTATCTATCTATATATCAAGAGCTTTTTCCCCCTTATGGGGGAGGTAGCCAAAGTCAAAAGTTATATACTCATTCTACCACCCTTTCCTCCTCCTCAGCTCCTCATGGATGATGGGTCATCCCTGTATCCTGCCCACTGCCTCCTTCTCAGCTCCTCATGGATGATGGGTCATCCCTGTATCCTGTCCACTGCCTTAGGTCAGAAGCAATGCAGCATGACACAGCATATCCACAGCAAGGCCACTTCACTTAATCGTAAACCCTCCTCTCCAACCCCTCATGCAGAAAAACAGCAGATGGGGAGAAATGCCTTTGGGCTGGATCAAAATATCATTCACACATAACCACTCACTAACCCCCACATCCACCACCCACTACCTTCCTTGCATCTCAATATCATCTATGCACAGCTGTTCTCCACTCACCCTTATCTCCAGCCTTCTCCCTTCCTTACTCAACAGACATCCTCCTCTTGCTCAATGCCCATTTCACCCCATTCATCCATCTCATCCTTGGTTTCCCCTCATGTTCATTCTATCCATCTCTGTCTTCCACAACTCTTTTACCAATCTTTCTTCACTCATTCTTTCCATGTGTCCAAACTATCCCAACACTTTCATCAATCCTACCTGCCATATCCTTTTCCACTACTACTTTCCTCCTCACCTCCTCGTTTCTCACTCTATCCAACCTTGTATCCCCTACCACACTTTTCAGACATTTCATCTCAAACACATTTTAACTTTTCCTCTCTGCCTATTTTAAATTCTATATCTCTTCCCTATACAGTGATGTCAGCACAATCACTCCATATGATCTCCTCTTTGCACCCATCCCCAAATGCCTATTTCTCATTACATCTGTTAATCCCTCAAGGCACTTGCTTCTCTCAATCTACAATTTACCTACACATCTGCTCATCCCTTTCCTGCCACATCCAACACCAAGTACTAAAGCTAACCACTTCCTCCAGTCTCTCTTCTTTGAGACTTAATTCCAAATTTCTGCCACCCACTTCACTTGTACATCTCATCATCTTACTTTTACCCACATTTACCTTCAATTTTCTCCTACTGCATACTTTCCCAAACTCTATCTCTCCCCTGATCCCCCCTCTGACCCTGCCACAAAAGCAGTGTCGTCAACAAACAACAACAGCACACCTCCCACTGCTCTCTGTAGCCCTAAATTCCTACAAGAAGAGGAAGCAATCCCACATATCATCTTATGTCAATCAAAGGAATGAACAAAGTGGGCAGGTTCCTCTCATCCTATCTATCTCATTCAACTTGAGGTATTACTACACACTACACAGGTGTTTACTCAACATCTTCACTATAAAGTTGTATTGAAAGTATTATACTCAGGCTAGTGCAACAGAATTCTAACACAACTTAGGGAACAAGCATTCCTAACCTTTCACTACAGAAACCTTCCTAAGCTGAAGTGAACCATGACATCAGCTTAGGGAAAACATGTACTATATATCATTGTAGAGAAGTGATTAACTGAAAGCCTTAAAGGAAAAAGCCATCTTCCACAAAGAAGAAAAATGAGGCTTAAAATGTATGGTGTTAAATTGTTGTTGTTGTTCACTAGACTGTCTGGTTGAGCAGTCTCATTTCACTAAGGAATGCCATGGTTGAAATGGGATTTCCCCACAAATCCTTTATAGAGTGTATATTGTGTTGTTGGCATGCATGATTGTGTACAATGCTGTCTTGTATAGTATGAGGTGAAATGTTGCATCCTGGACAGTTAGCTGCAATGTGGTAATCCAGCCTCTTCAAGTAGCTTAGAAGGCCTGAATGGTGGCTGTATCACAGTCTGGCCAGGTGGACTCTGTCCTTATGGGGGGTGGGGGATTCAGAGTGATGGATATCTGGGGTTCTGGCATGCAGCAATGTGTTGTCTTTCAGTTTGTTGATGGAGCAGTGAGTGATATGATTATGGATATGTTTCTGGAATGTGATGTTTGGTGGTTTATAGAGGAAGAGAAGAGAGTATTTGTGTGTGATATCGGTATTTGGGTGTTGTTTTGATGTTTCTTGGTGTGTGTGTGTGTGGGTGTTCTGCTATGTAGTGTAGTGGGTGTACTGTGCTTGTGGAGGCTGTGGCAAGTGTTTGTGTACCTCTCATGACAAGGTGATCCTTCACTTTGAGGACTTTTGTTTCATAGTATAGATGGTCTGTAGGTCTTGTATTTGTGCAGCCTCTAATTCTCTTTAGGGGTTTTAAGTAGTATACTGGTATCAAATAACTTTAACTGTCATATAAATATCATCTGCAACTTTTTTACTAGTATACAAGAAATTCAAAACATCAAGACTGACCAAAGAAACCTCCTGGTTGTTGCTGTGGTCTTGGTGGTGGCAGATCAAAGAAAAGTTGACCTATTCTATCCAAATATTCTCTATATGCTGGGTCTCGTTTCAAACTTGGTTGGTAATGTTCACACAGAATAGTGAAGAAGGTTCCCTTTCCACTGTAAAAAAAATATATATATATAAATAAATAATTCAAAATATTGGGCAATGCAAAATTAATTAAGTATATTTTTTCTTGTAAATTTATATATATATATATATATATATATATATATATATAGAACAGATAAAAGCATAGTTCTTATACAACAAACTTGAATAAAAAAAAACTAGTCACCTTTCTATAGCAGTTAATAATAACCAAAGGAAATTAAGCAGAGGAAGTAAGAAAGGTGGACCACTCTGCTTTGTGATATTTGGGTGCTTCTTTGTATACGTTTCAAAGACATCTGAAGCTGCAACTTTCTTTTGCAAACACAGGTACCTTGAATAAAAAGAAACATACTTTTCATATTATCTATGCCTATCTATCTAAATACCAAGGGTCTCCTTCCCCTTGTAGAGGAAGTAGTTATCTACGTAAATTCAATATACACCTCAACTAATTTTTATGAACATCTACAAAGACCAGTTCAAAAGACAACATAAAGCAAATTCTTTTTAAAGAACATTTGACAAAAACAAGTCAATAAAATCAGACTACAAATAAAATTCATCTTACTGCAAAACAGCTTGCGCAAGAAAGAGATCCACTTCTGATGAATATCCTCTAAGAAGGTGAAGCTCTACAAGCATGTGACCACATCCACACCCATCTTCAGACCGAAGAAAATGGTAACGAGCTGATGAATAGTTTTTCTCTGGTAAAAAAGTGAAAAAAAAAATATATATATTATATATATATATATAAAGAAAATGGAGAAAAGTGGGAGATAAGCCAGTCATTGTTTGCTGACGACACTGCACTTGTAGCAGGATCAGAGGAGGGATTGAGGAAGTTAGTGACAGAGTTTGGGAAGGTGTGCAAAAGAAGGAAGTTATAGATAAATGTGGGTAAAAGTAAGGTGATGAGATGTACAAGGATAAAAAGTGGCAGTAGACTGGAAGTGAGTACGAAGGGAGAGAGAGACTGGAAGGGAATAGTTTTAGATACTTGGGTGTGTGAAGGGAAAGGGAGGAGTGGAGGTAGAATGTAGATTGACAGAAGCAAGTAAATGCCTTGGGGGGATTAAAAAGTGTAATGAGAAATTGACATTTGGGAGTAATTGTACCGACAGCACTGTATGGGGCAGAAACATGGAACATAATAGAGGAAGAGAGGAGTTTGAATGTGTTTGAGATGAGGTGTCTGAGAAGTATGATAGGGGTTACTAGGCTGAATAGAGTGAGAAACAAGGTGAGGAGGAGAACAGGGGTGGAAAGGAAGTTGTTGTTCTTGTTCCCTAGACTGTCTGTCCGAGCAGTTCCATCTGCCTAAGGAATGCCACGGCCAAAATGGGGTTTCCCCACAAATCCTTTACGGAGTGTACGTTGTGTTGTTTGTGTGGGTGATTGTGTATAATGCAGTCTTCCATGATGTGTTGAATAGTATGGGGTGAAGTGTTACATCCTGGGCATATTGTCCACAATGCAGTCATTCAGTCTCTTTTGATAGCTTAGAAGAGCTGGGTGGTGGTCGTATCACAGTCTGGCCAGGTGGACTCTATCCTTCGTGGGAGAGAGGATTCAGAGGGATGAATATCAGGGGGTCTGGCATGCAGCAATGTGTTGTCTTTTAGTGTGTTAATGGAGCAGTGAGTGATGTGATTATGAATATGTTTCCGGAGGCTGGAATTTGGTGGTTTTGGAGGAAGAGAAGAAAGTATTTGTGTGTAATAATACGAGGTCTGTTAAAAAAATATGCGGACTGACATCATAAAGCAAAACATACTTTATTTAGAAGTTACAGATCTGGGTCCCCTTCAAAGTACTCTCCTCCCCAACGCATGCACTTATCCCAACAGTCTTTCCACTTGTTGAAACAGTCCTGGTATGCTTCTTTTGTAATGTCCTTCAGCTCCTTCGTCGCATTTACCTTAATCTCGGGAATCGTCTCAAATCTTCTGGGATTAGCTTATTAAATATAGTTGGGAAGGCTTATGGGAGGGTTTTGATTGAGAGGATTAGGAGAGGAACAGAGGGAGTAATCGGTGAGGAACAGTGTGGGTTTAAGACAGGTAGAGGTTGTGTAGATCAGATTTTTGTGGTAGGACAGATATGTGAGAAAGCTATAGGAAAAGGTAAGGATGTTTTTTGGGCTTTTATGTATTTGGAAAAGGCTTATGACAGGGTAGACAGGAAGGCACTGTGGGAGATATTGCAGATATACGGGATAGGAGTTTTTACAAGAGTAATAGAACATGTGTCAGGATTAGAAATGGAAAGAGTGGTTTGAGGTAAAGGTGGGACTTCGTCAGGGATGTGTTATGTCACCCTGGCTGTTCAATTTACAAAGGATTATAAAGGCGGAGCATGCAGACAGGAGACCTTTTGGTCCATATATAGGTCGGATGCGACCTACATGGATGGGGTGAAGCGAGAGGTAAATGCAAGGGTAGTGGGTCAGGACTTGGAGATGGTTAAAGGAAATAGAGAAAAGTGGGAAATAAGCCAGCTGTTGTTTGCAGACAACACTGCGCTTATAGCAGGATCAGAGGAGGGATTGAGGAAGTTAGTGACAGAGTTTGGGAAAGTGTGTGAAAGAAGAAAGTTGAAGATAAATATGGGTAAAAATAAGGTGATGAGATATACAAGGGGTGAAAGTGGCAGCAGACTGGAAGTGAGTGTTAACCCCTTCCATACGGTGCCGCACACGTAGGCGTCATGGACTTAGATCTCGGTGGCAGCAGCCAATGCCAGCCGTACGACGTGTCATAATAATACTCGCATCATAAAATATAGTCACCGCTTATATCGATCGTTCTCTCTTCACCCGTGAATTTTGATAACCATAGAAAATGCGATTACAAAAGAATTAGAAAGAATGTCATTATGGAGGGGCGACTACAATAAATATAATCAAGACGCCGATATGGCAGCCTCGTGAATACACTCGCTCCCCATGACGCCTACGTGTGCGGCACCGTATGGAAGGGGTTAAGGGAGAGATACTGGAGGATGTGGATAGTTTTAGATACTTGGGTGCAAATGTGGCAGGAAAGGGAGGAGTGGAGGTGGAGGTAGACTGTAGATTGAGAGAAGCGAGTAAATGCCTAGGTGGATTAAAAAATGTAATGAAAAATAGACATTTGGGAATGGATGCTAAGAGGAGATTGTATGAAGGGGTGATTGTACCAACAGCACTGTATGGGGCAGAAACATGGAATATAAGAGAGGAAGAGAGAAGGAGTTTGAATGTGTTTGAGATGAAGTGTCTAAGAAGTATGATAGTGGTTACTAGGCTGGATAGAGTGAGAAATGAGGAGGTGAGGAGGAGAACAGGGGTGGAAAGGGAGTTGAGAGATAGGGTGGATAAAAGAGTATTGGGATGGTTTGGACACATGGAAAAAATGAGTGATAAAAGAATAATAAAAGAGGTGTGGAAGGCAGATGTGGAGGGAGTTGTTGTTGTTGTTGTTGTCGTTCCCTAGACTGTCTGTCCGAGCAGTCCCGTCTCCCCAAGGAATGCCATAGCCGAAACTGGGTTTTCCCACAAATCCTTTATAGAGTGTATGTTGTGTTGTTTGCGTGCATGATTGTGTATAATGCAGTCTTCCATTATGTGTTGTATGGTATGGGGTGAAGTGTTACATCCTGGGCAGCTGTTCACAACGCGGTCATCCAGCCTCTTCTGGTAGCTTAGAAGTGCTGGGTGGTGACCGCACCGCAGTCTGGCCAAGTGGACTCTGTCCTTTCGTGGGAGAGGATTCAGAAGGGTGGATATCAGGGGGTCTGGCATGCAGCAGTGTGTTGTCTTTCAGTGTGTTAATGGAGCGGTGAGTGATATGATTATGAATATGTTTCCGGAGGCTGGTATTTGGTGGTTGTGGAGGAAGAGAAGAGAGTATCTGTGCGTGATAAAGGTCTTTGGTCCTGGAGCTGCAGCGTCTACGTCGTGGGACCACCCCCCAACCCCAAGAGTTGGGGGCCAAACGGCAGCAACTACCCCTGGCCACCGGCTCTACGCAGGTGGCACCGATCCCCAAGAGGAGCTACGCCTACCTTGGGGAGTACCACAATCATTTTTCCCAACATGCAATATTACGTTTTTTCTGTGGAGGGAGTAAACATGAGGGGGCAACCTAGAATGAGATGGATGGATGGGGTAAAAGGGGCTTTGGGGAAGAGGGGAATGTCTGTTGAGGAAGGATGGGGGGAGAGGACAGAAGGCAGGGGTGAATGGAGAATGGTTGTATATGGATGATACTGTGATGTATGAGGTGGAATGGATGGGGGATGGGGGGTGAGGGAGTATGTGTGAGTAAATTTGATGCAGCCAGAAGGGATTTCTCCTCGTCTTCTCCTTTTCTGCATGAGGGGACAGAGAGGGGGGGTCACTGATTTAATGAAATGGCCTTGCTGTGGATCTGCTGTGTCTTGCGACACTGCTTCTGACCCAGGGCAGTAGGCAAGATGCAGGGATGACCCGTCATCCAGGAGGTGCCAAAATAAGAGGGACAGAAGAGGGTGGAGGGGAGTGGAGTGGGATAGGGTTGGAATGGGTGGGAGTGGTTTTTATGCCTTTGTTTTTTGGCTAACTCCCTAATAAGGGGGACAAAAGCCTTTGGTATATGTAAGGAAAGGGAATTGGGTGATAGGGTTGATGAAAGTATTGGGATGGTTTGGACATATGGAAAGTGTGGTATAGTGTTCTAAGGGCCCTGGCATTTGACACGAGCAGGGCACCGTAGGTTTGCATCGCAGTGTTGTGGAGTGCCCGACCCCCAGACACTTTCCAGCACAAGGACTCTTAGTTACAGGCACAAGGCCCTCATTGATACATGTGTAATAAGAGGTGGCATCCTCTTCCTTCTACACAGGGAGTACAATGTTGCCCCCAAGTCAGTCTATAGCCATCTGTCTTACTGGGAGCATATAGCCCACATATTTTGGTTCACTCCTGTATGCTTAATGTCACAATAAAGATTCTAAACATCCCTCCACATTTCTGTTGCACACATAAGAGAAAGAATGAGTGGAGAAAGATTAGTAGAAGATGATGGGTCATTCCTGTCTTTTGTCCACTGCTTGGGTTAGAAGCAATGTAGCAAGACATAGCACATCCTCAGCAGAGCAGCTTCACTTATACAATGACCCCCCTCCCCGTCCCCTCATGCATAAAACAGAAGGGGAGAAGTCTCTTCAGGCTGCATCAAAATATCACCCACACACAACCATCTTCTACTCACCCCTATCCCCTACCTTCTCCCTTCCTTGTTCAACAGACATTCCCTTCCTGCTCAAAGTCCCCCTTTCACCCCATCCATCCATCTTATCCTCATCATTGTCCCCTTAAGTTAACTCCATCCACCTCTGCTTTCTACACATTTTTTTGCTAATCTTTCTTCACTCATTTTTTCCACATGTCCAAACCATCCCAATAATTAATCTTTCATCAGACATATCTGTCAGCTCCCTTTCTACTCAACCTCTCCTCCTCACCCCTTCATTACCTCTGTTGTACATTTCCAATGTGATATCTAAATCCATTGCTGAAATATCAAACCTATCATCACCTCACTTTTTCATCCAAGCCTACACAATTGAATAAACTGAAAATGGAATAAATGGTTTCATTCCAGATTACAGGATTAGGTTAGAGAAAAATAAAAATAAAACCAGTATAACTGGCTGATATAACAAGTCAATTGGCTCACCTTTCCATAATGACTGTGCAAGCAGCTGGTGCAAAAGTGGATGTCCTTGTTTATTTTCATCTGTTGAGGACCATTTAACTGAACGAACAAGGTACTGATGACGCTCTGGTATATTCCCATTTAGCAAGCTAAATAGCCTGTGGAAAAAAAAAGTGGTAATATTTTCATCCACATAACTTATACTTGTAGTAACATTCACAACTGATAAGTACTATAAAAAAATATTGGTGCATGTATAAACATTACTTTGCTATCCGTCCAATATGGTGTTCCGTGCGGTCTGCTTTACTCTTTTCCAAAACCTCAAGCATAAGAAGGGCAAGATCAGCACCACAATTTTGCTGAAATAAAAAAAATATTACTTATTACATCATTCTTTATTATAAAGACAATTTTCATATACACACCAATGTTGTTGTTTTTTTTTCTTTACAAGGGAGGTAGCCGAAGTCAAAGGCATAAATCCACTCCCAGCCATTTCATCCCCATATCCTCAGCAACAATTAAGTCATATATTTCACACACACAGTCTTTCCTTGAATATACATGACCACAGAAACAAACTGTCCCAGATGGAATCACCACACGTATGACAATGAACACCTTATTCTACAAAAAATATGAAAAAACTTGGGTTGATATAAATTTAACCTCCTGCGCTGAGTGCCTAGCTACAGTTTCATGTTCTGCCATACCACATACAATGCAACCATCTGTTGCTCCCTATATTCACAAACATGCCATTTTTAAGTCTTCTTATAGAGGTGACAACTAGTGTTCCTGGATCACTCTATATTTTATATGTTGTAGTCCCAAGAAATGCAAGAGAAAAAAGAGATAGAGACAAGTAAGACCTCAGAAAAATCACACTCTTTGGGACACACAATCATTTTCCAAATTAAATGTGGAGAAACAAGATGGGTCTTCTCTATAATTTTTTGAAGCAAATTAAATCTATTTTGTTATTTTGTTGACAACAAATCATGCTTGTGAACAGGACCTCCAAGATTCCTATGAGGTCCTAAGCAAATATTTTTCTTACATTTCCATACATTTTAATTTCATCATGTGACCAGAAAAAAAAAAAAAATTCTGCACCACTTTGTCTCCTGTGATCCAGAAATTAGATCTCTTACTGTGTCAAGGTCATTACAGATACTACATCTGACCCTTGTGGGACTCCACTAGTCACTACCCTCCATCCTGACTTCTCATCCTTTGCTAATGTTCATTTCCATACACTCTTTACTTAAATTTTCAACTTACTTGGTCATGTGCTAGTAGCAATGATGCCCCATCATACAGGAGGTCCAGGACTTCAATATATTTTTCTTGGCTACAATATCTGTTGGAAAGTAACAACAAAGTTATCTATAATGGGCACTATTAGCGCATATTTGCACTACCCTAAGAGTGTTTACCACTGAGGAGCTACTATATAATAACCAATAATTCTCCATGATAGAACAAAATTAAAGCACTACAAACTAATGAAATACACGCATCTAATCAATACAGCATACTCATAAAAATATTTACCATAGTCCGTTTCCACAAAACAAACATAATGCAACATGAAGATGGGGGAAAATACAAGTGTAGTTGCTGTCCTATGCATTACAATTAGCTAAATATAATGGTCTTATTTACTGACATATACACCAAAGAGAAACATAACACATGAAATGATAAAGGGCTCTTGTGCTGGCATACAATGCCAACATCCACCACATGTCAATCTGAATTGAAAAAAAAAAAAAAAAAAAAAATTATGAGGAACATGTAATTTGATTATACAAATATAATTTGACATGATTATAAATCCATTTTGGAGGTAGCTTGTGATTCCCTCAACTCTAAGTTATCCTGATGATACCAAATTATCACTTCATCACACATTACTCCAGTATTAGAGGAAAATAATAATAATGATAGTACATACATATACCAAAGGCTTTTTCCCCCTACATGGGGGGTAGCCAAAAAGAAAAAGGCATAGAAACCACTCCCACCCATTCCATTTCCTATATATTCCACTCCCCTCCACCCTCCCTCTTATCTTGGCACCTCCTGGATGACAGGTCATCCCTGCATCCTGTCCACTGCCCTGGGTCAGAAGCAGTGTCGCAAGACACAGCACATCCACAGCAAGGCCACTTCATAAATTCGGCGACCCCCCCTCTTCGTCCCCCCCATGCAGAAAAGGAGAAGACGGGGAGAAATCCCTTTGGGCTGTGTCAATTTTCTTTTTCTCATACATACTTCCTCACCCCCATCCCCCACCCATTCCCCCTCATGCATCACAGCATCATCTATACATAATGATAGTAATAATAAATAATAATAATACAAAAAATAAAATAAAATACAAATAATAATTCAAAGCAAAATGGTTATCATAAATGTAATTCACTAAGCTCTAGTGATAATAATGATGGCAGTTAA
Organism: Oratosquilla oratoria; assembly: GCF_046742065.1. Lineage (NCBI taxonomy): Eukaryota > Metazoa > Arthropoda > Malacostraca > Stomatopoda > Squillidae > Oratosquilla > Oratosquilla oratoria. The sequence goes on along the minus strand of NC_134781.1, from coordinate 74,755,627 downwards.
CACAAAAATAATGAAAGCACTCTGATCTCCCACCCAGGCCAGTTTACCACATAGACCAGTTCACTTCTCAGACCAGTATGTGCATGGCAAAGATTACGCATGCATATGCAGGATATGACAGCTGATAAGCTACTGCTTTGGCTTTAGTGAGAGTATTCATGGTCCTGACTAGGGCCTGGCTGACAGGCTTGGGAAAGTGGGGGCTTAGGAGCATAGACCTGGAGTCCAATGGTTAGACTAAGCAATGGGGGGAAAGGAGTCAAGGGGAATACCCCTAATTCATCTAGGCTCTACTAGGTTGACTATGCAGGGGTCCCAAATAGGATCCTCTGGCTGGACTCTGCGAGAGCCCTAGCTAGTGTCTTCTAGTTAGAGCAGGTAGAGGACTTGAGGACATAAAGCCCCTGATGGGAGTTTGGGAAGAAGACTAGGTAGGGACCCTGGTGCTGCAGCCTTTGGTTAGGGTCTTCTGGTTAAGTTTGGAAGAAGGTCCTGGCTACAGGGTAGGTTGAATTACAGAATCATCACCAAGCAAAATGAATTATCAAGATGTACTCTATGTTGATTTTGTATAATTTAGTATTCTGAAAATTGAAAAACAAAGAATATCATATAAAAAATCAATATTTATGTTACTAACCTTTGAAAACACTGCAAAATATAGTCTCTTAAATCTTCTTCTAAAACAGTACAAGGATTGCCACTCACTCAGAAATAACATTATATGATGGGATGGATTCTGGTGTTTTAACTCTACAATTACCATAGCACTTGTCATATTTTAATGAGGGGTATTGCACATATCCAATGGAATTATGCCATTTGGCTTTCACTACATCCTTAGTAAAGGGGAAAAAGCCCTTGGTATATGTATGTATTGCAAGGCCCAACAAGGGCAAGGGCAGGGGGGGAGGGGCACTTTTGGTGAAACGAAGGTCAAGCAAATTCCCCCTAATGTACTTTTAATGCATGATTTATTTATCATGAGTTGTGTGTATGAAAGATGAGTGTATAAACGTTGTTTTGTGGATGAATGTTACATGTGAGTCATGCTAGTGACCATCAGATATGGAAGGTGGTGGTAGTGGTGGTGTGTGTGGGTGGGGGGGGGGGGTGTCACTTATCCATGTCGGGGCCCTGATGTATTGTACATATAGAGTATAGGTCTTGTGGGAGGTCTGTAGATAATTGGAATAGCTTGAAACAGTGACTTTTGTAGCACAGGGAGATTACTTGCAATTATTTTTACCAAATTCAAAGGACAGGAGAGGGGGGTTCTGTGCATAATTACCAGCTACTTCAGGGCTTTTTATACTTTACTGTCCTAGCTTCAGTGGAATCCAGTGGGCCAATTATAAATTCTTAGCTTTTGGTCATCTCCCACTCAAAAATGATCAGTTTGCATTTTAAAGACCAAATCTGGACATTTTGTCCAACAAGTTAAGGGTGTTTTAAATACAACCTAATGGTCATTGGGGCATTCCCATCTGGGGAGATTTTCAGTGCCAGTGGTGTCCCTAACTCCCCCACATGAGCACCTACACAATATTTTTGTTTATAGTATCACCGTGGCAGTGTGTGGGTGGACAAGGAATTTATATGTTGTGCAGGAATTGCTGGCCTTCTGCCTCATATTGCTAATGTGTAGGTTAAGTCCTTACTGTGCCTGTACTACAGGTATTTGTGTCCATATGAAAGCACAATGTTAGCCCTGCCAAGCCATGTTTGTGTGAAGCTGTCTCCAGTGCTACTTTTGAGTACATCGGCTGTGTATATAAACAACCAGGTCTTGTTACCTACCCTAGTCCCCCTCTGTACTTGTACCCAGCAGTGTTTGTCTCAAGGCCCAAGCAGTCAAATTTTCTTGGAGCATGACCGCCTAACCCGGCTTAGGCCGACACTCGCCCTAACCAGAATAAAGCCAACAAATGAAGCAGAGCTTCATTCTTGCTCCTACTCCCTTGGCACCACAGACCCAGAGTAATGCACTGCTTTGTTACATGCCTACTGACTGGATAAAGAAAAAAAAAGAAGAAGAAAAAAAAAAAAAAAAAAAAAGGGGAGGGGCATACTTTCCATTCCAACCCAATTCGACCATGGGGGGGGAGGGGGGGCTATCACTGTCCCTCCCCAAGGTCCCCTACCTTAACCCCTTCAGCAATCCATAGATCTCCCCCACAATCTTGCCTGTATCTTTGTCAGATGGCTGATTATCCTTTATCATGACTTTCGCATCTTTCTCCTCTTTTCCCATTGTAATTGTTTGTTTATGAAAAGATATCTTCTGATATCACTGAAACTAGGAAGCATTGTGGTTGTTTTGATGCTGGACTTGGCACATGATACAAATTTATAAAAAAAAAAAACTGCCTGAAATTCCTTTTTCATAGCTTATGTCAATTATTACAGTATTAATAGGGTCTTTTTTCTATTAAGAAATATTATTTTCTACAATAATCATTTTCAATAACAAATTATTAGGAAGGAATAATATTTGCATTTTTTTCAAAGCTAATAAAATCAATATGTCACTAGCCATTCATTTTCAAAACGCAATCAATTTCACCCTTTTTTTATCTGAAGTATATTTCTTCTAATTGAACGAGTTTTATTCAAGAAATAAAAATACATATATTGATAATAAAATTTTATGAAAAAAATCATATAATTGTTACATCCACAATGACAGCACTTATTGCCATCTGTTCTAATTCTTCAGGGAGAATGGGGAATTAAGGATGTTCACATTAATGATTAATCATCTTTCTCTTTTATGTTCTAGGTTATGTATGGTTTACTAAGGCTAAGTTAGATTAGACTAGTTAAGGTTAGCTTAGTCATAGCCTCTATCCTATAAATGACAGATCATACTATTACAGTTTTATCAACTCAAATATCACACAATGCTGTTATATTTTCCTCCCAATGAATTGTTAATGAAAAAAAAATTCCTTTGAAAATATTTACTTCTTCAGACCATGATGGAAACACAGCAAGAATGATCACCAATATTATATTTTGGAGGATAGAGATGTAAAATTATTGAGTAGCTTGAAGGTTACCCTTTAAGAGGTAACATTAGGCTGGGTTCATTTAGGTCAGAAATCTGTGTACATATATTGTACTCATATGGTTGGCAGTCTAACCTAAGAGCCTCAGCTGCAGGCTCCACACCTAAGACCTTAATTCAGTGATGAGTAATCGGTTTGTTGACACTTGGTGCTCCACTGACCACTGCATAAACCACCTTAGGGCATATTCACCAAGTCAGTTACATCAGACGACTCCATACATGAAAAGTGTTCATGTTTGTGACTGTGTACATTTTTCTTTATCTCCTAAGAATATTAGTTAACCAATAATAGTGAGAATGGAGGTTATCTGCTAGCAGTAACTTTTCTGTATAGCTCTTCAACTTGCTAACAATTACTAGCCACTTCATGCATGTTATATTCCTTTGGGCCTCGTTTCTATATTATGTGTACTAAGCATAAGACAGTTTTTCTTAATCCCACATTTATTCCTAGAAAACCAGGAAATATGAATGCTTGGTAAACATTACTCCTTTTCAGCTGGGCCCAGGAAATCACTCTGAATGATATCATTATAAACCGAATTCTATTTCTCACCTGAAGTATAACGTTCTGTACATCTGATGTGCTTCATAATACTTTCCTTCTTCAACTGAAGATTTCAATTTGGAAAGCACTCTAGCCACCCCTCTACTTCCCTGAGCCATGTTGACAAATGGTACTGCCTTTAAAATGTTAAACGAAGTCAGAAAACACAAATACGGATACGGTATTTTGATCACTTTTAGACTAAAATTTTGCATTTACGTTGTCATATTGTTAAATAAATGCACTAGTATTTTAATAAAAATAAATACAAACATATAAATACATATGTACGTATATATATATCTATATATATATATATATATATTCCTATATATTATAGATATATATATATATATATATATATATGTATGTATATATATATATATATATATATATATATATATATATATATATATATATATATATATAATATGTATGTGTGTATATATATATATATATATATATATATGTATGTATTTATGTATATATATATATATATATATATATATATATATATATATATATATATATATATATATATATATATATATATATATATATATATATATATATATATATATATATATATGTATATATGTATGTATATATATAAATATAAATATATATATATATATATATATATATATATATATATATATATATATATGTACTATATATTATATATAAATAAATAAATATATATATACATATATATATATAAATATATATATATATGCATATATGTATATATATATATATATATATGCATATATGTATATGCTCGTATGTGTACGAGTATATATGTATTATATATATATATGTATATATATATATATATGTATATATGCATATATGTATATATATATATATATATATATATATATATATATATATATACATACATACATATACCAAGGCTTTTTCCCCCTTCCAAGGGAGGTAGCCAAAAAGGGAAAGGCATAAAAACACTCCCACCCATTTCATCCCTAAATACACTCCACACCCCTCCCACCCTTCCTCTCATCTGAGCACCTCCTGGATGACGGGTCATCCCTGCACCCTGCCCACCGCCCTGGGTCAGAAGCAGTGTCGCAAGACACAGTACATCCACAGCGAGGCCGCTTCATTTAATCGGCGACCCCCCCTCTCCGTCCCCCTTTGCATATAAGGCGAGGACGGGGAGAAATCCCTTCGGGCTGCGTCAAAATTTACTCACACATACTACCCCACCCCCCACTTCCCCGCCCATTCCTCCTCATGCAGTCACAACATCATCCATATACAACCATTCTCCACTCACCTCTGTCTTCCGTCCTCTCCCTTCCTTCCTCAACAGACATTCCCCTCTTCCCCAAAAGCCCCCTTCACCCCATCCATCCACCTCATCCTAGGACGTCCCCTCATGTTCACTCCCTCCACATCTGCCTTCCATACCTCTTTTACTAGTCTTTCTTCACCCATTCTTTCCATGTGTCCAAACCATCCTAATATTCTTTCATCAACCCTATCTCCCAAATCCTTTTTCACCCCTGTTCTCCTCCTCACCTCCTCATTTCTCACACTATCTAGCCTAGTAACCCCCACCATACTTCTCAGACACCTCATCTCAAACACATTCAAACTCCTTCTCTCTTCTTCTCTTATGTTCCACGTTTCTGCCCCATACAGTGCTGTTGGCACAATCACTCCTTCATACAGTCTCCTCTTCGCATCCATTCCCAAATGTCTATTTCTCATTACACTCTTTAAACCACCAAGGCATTTACTCGCTTCTCTCAATCTACATTCTACCTCCACCTTCACTCCACCTTTTCCTGCTACACTTGCACCCAAGTATCTAAAACTATCCACTTCCTCCAGTCGCTCTCCCTTAATGTTCACTTCCAGTCTGCTGCCACTTTCACCCCTTGTACATCTCATCACCTTACTTTTACCCACATTTATCTTTAGCTTTCTTCTATCACATACTCTCCCAAACTCTGCCACCAGCTTCCTCAATCCCTCCTCTGACCCTGCCACAAGCGCAGTGTCGTCCGCAAACAACAGCTGGCTCACCTCCCACTTTTCTCCATTTTCTTTAACCATCTCCAATCCCTGACTCACTACCCTAGCATTCACCTCTCGCACCACCCCATCCATGTATAAGTTGAACAGCCAGGGCGACATAACGCATCCTTGACGAAGTCCCACCTTTACTTCAAACCCCTCACTCTCTCCATTTCTAATCCTAACACATGCTCTACTACTCTCATAAAAACTCTTGACAGCTCCCAAAAGCTTTCCTCCTATCCCATAAATCTGCATAACCTCCCACAGTGCCTTTCTGTCTACCCTATCATAAGCCTTTTCCAGATCCATGAAAGCCCAAAAAACATCCTTCCCCTTTCCTATATATTTATATATATATATAAATATATAAACATATATATATATATATATATATATATAAATGCATATATATATTATATATACATATATATACATATATTATATATATATATATATATATATATATATATATATATATACATATCGTATACTTAGGGCGCAGGTTCTCTTTGATACACACTGAGTTAAACACCACAGCATTGTCACAATTGTTTATCTTTTTCCTAATATTTTCAATCCTTCTCACTATAGTTCTGACTTTGGGAGGATGACCGAAAATCAATTGTCCAAAGTTCTCCATTTTAATAACAGATGACGTTTCGACTTCAAAGAGTCATTATCAGAATAATTACATTTATCACAACACAATTACACAGAACACAACAATTACATTTTTCCGAACTGAACAGTGCGACGTCTTTCCATATGCATAGAAAGACTTACAGTGGAGAGTGGCTTGATGACCTAGATGATCTGACCCGACTTGATCGCCTATGGAGAGGGGGAGGGGGAGAGGGAGGGGGAGGAGTAGGGGCGACGGCTGAGACTAGAGGTCGTAAACCCAATGTATGCACATTTATGGAACGCGCAGTTTCCAGTTTTGCAGTCGAAACTGCGCGTTCCATAAATGTGCATACATTGGGTTTACGACCTGTAGTCTCAGCCGTCGCCTAACATTCCACCTCCAACAGGGTGCCATCAAAAATCATGTTCAGTACGAACATCAGTCTTCCCTTGATAGAGCAACCATTGTTAACAACACTGAAGTAGTTACTCAATGTAATGATGTAAGAGAATTAAGGATGCTAGAGGCTATGTATATCAGGGAATGGGCTCCTAGCATTAATATACAATCCAATATGATTACTGCCATTCCCTTGTTCAATAGCTCATCGAGACATGTGAGAAATAATCCCACCAATGGTGGAAGTATGTCCGTCCCTCTCGCATCGCCTACCGCCCCGAACCCCCCTACTCCTCCCCCTCCCTCTCCCCCTCCCCCTCTCCATAGGCGATCAAGTCGGGTCAGATCATCTAGGTCATCAAGCCACTCTCCACTGTAAGTCTTTCTATGCATATGGAAAGACGTCGCACTGTTCAGTTCGGAAAAATGTAATTGTTGTGTTCTGTGTAATTGTGTTGTGATAAATGTAATTATTCTGATAATGACTCTTTGAAGTCGAAACGTCATCTGTTACTAAAATGGAGAACTTTGGACAATTGATTTTCGATCATCCTCCCAAAGTCAGAACTATAGTGAGAAGGATTGAAAATATTAAGAAAAAGATAAACAATTGTGACAATGCTGTGGTGTTTAACTCAGTGTATATATACATATATGTATATATACATATATATATATATGTATATATGTATATATACACACACACATACACACATACACACACACACACATATATATATATATATATATATATATATATATATATATATATATATATATATGAAAATCCATGTGAACAAGTTGTATAGACACGGTAAAGGAAACATGGACTGGAGGTGAAGCTTTATTCCTGACGTTTCGTCTAACGACTTTCTCAAAGGAATGAGCATACTAGAAACATACAGAGATTATAAACCCGCCTTATGGCTCAAGGGGGTGTGCGAACGTATAGCGCTGCGTCCTGATTGGCCCGCTGAGACAGCCAATCACGAAGCGCTATATTCGCTGAAGATTTGGCCCAGGTGAAGCTCCCAGCCTTATTGTTGATATTCGGACGAGTGGTGATGTACGCAGCTTCTATAGATTTTCTGATCTTCTTATCCATACCTTCGTGTAGAATCTCGGCTCGGTTCCATTGTGGGATGTGCGTCGTATATAAGATCCCATGCACATCATGCGATAAAGCATACTACGGAGAGACTAAGAGGGGCCTTAACACTAGAATCAGGGAGCATAAGGCCGACCTCCGTCACCATAGACTCACCAACGCAATGGTGGTGCATGTTGACGATTCTGGGCACCTCCCACAATGGAACCGAGCCGAGATTCTACACGAAGGTATGGATAAGAAGATCAGAAAATCTATAGAAGCTGCGTACATCACCACTCGTCCGAATATCAACAATAAGGCTGGGAGCTTCACCTGGGCCAAATCTTCAGCGAATATAGCGCTTCGTGATTGGCTGTCTCAGCGGGCCAATCAGGACGCAGCGCTATACGTTCGCACACCCCCTTGAGCCATAAGGCGGGTTTATAATCTCTGTATGTTTCTAGTATGCTCATTCCTTTGAGAAAGTCGTTAGACGAAACGTCAGGAATAAAGCTTCACCTCCAGTCCATGTTTCCTTTACCGTGTCTATACAACATATATATATGTATTTACCTAGTTGTATTTACCTAGTTGTATTTTACGGGAAGGGGAGCTATGCTCGTGGGGTCCCGTCTTCATATCTCATTTTATCTAAACTATTTTTAAATTCATGTATTGTTTTTGCACACACCACTTTCTCATCTAACTTGTTCCAACTGTCTATTACTCTGTGAGGAAAGCTGTTCTTTTTCAAATCTCTTCTATAGCTGTCTTTTTTTATTTTCTTTCCGTGTCCTCTTGTATTTCTGTCATCCCATTTTATCAGATTCTCTCTATCAGTAATTTCTATGCCTTTCATGATTCTGTAAATAGCTATCAAATCTCCTCTCTCTCTTCTTTGCTCTAGTGTCTGTAGTTCAAGTTTTTCTAGTCTCTCTTCATATGATAGTTTTGAGAGTGTTGGTGCCAATTTTGTAATTGCTCTTTGTATTCTTTCAAGTTTTTTTTTATACATTTTTTTGTACTTGGTGACCATATCGTTGCTGCATATTCCAATCTTGGTCTTATCAGGGTGATTAGGATTTTCTTCACCATTTCTTCATCCAGGTATGTAAATGCAACTTTGATTGTTATTAAATTATAAGTTTCTCCAAAAATCTTATTTATATGTTTCTCAGGTGACATATTATTCATAACAATGACTCCCAGGTCCTTCTCATTTTCTACTTTTTTATTCCTTCTTCTCCCAATTTATATGCTCCTGTTATTCTGTTTTTGCTTTTTCCAAATTCCATTATACTACACTTTTTTGTATTGAACTCCATCTCCCACTTCCTACTCCATTCCTGTAGTTTATTTAGATCTCTCTGTAGTGATTCACAATCTTCTTCAGTTTTCACTCTTTTCAGTAGTTTTGCATCATCTGCAAAGAAGCTCATATAGCTTTCAATTCCTTCATCCATATCATTAATATATATAGCAAACATTATTGGGGCCAGAACTGTTCCCTGCGGAACACCGCTTATTACTTCATCCCATTTTGAGTGCTGGTCTCTTATCACTACTCTCATTTTTCTTTCTTGCAAAAAGTCTTCCATCCAATTTAGTAGTTTGCCCTGTATTCCTCCTTCAGTTTCTAATTTCTTTAGCAACTTCTTATGTGGTACTTTGTCAAAAGCTTTCTTTAGGTCTAGAAATGCACAGTCCGCACATCCATCTCTTTCTTGTATTATATCTATTAGCCTTGAATAGAAACATATTAAATTGGTGACGCATGATCGTCCTTGTCTGAATCCAAATTGCCTTGGATTTAACACTTTGTTTTTTTTTTCTAAATATTTTACCCATCTACTTTTGATCATTCTTTCACAAATTTTTGCTATTGTACTTGTTAGAGAGACTGGTCTATAGTTGGTAGGTTCTTTATTTCCTCCTTTATATATAGGTACTATATTTGCTTTTTTCCAATCTTCTGGAACTTTTCCTTCTTTCAAGGAACTGTTTAGTATGCTATGTATTTTGTCTGCCAGTTCATTCCTGCATTCTTTCAGTATCCAGTTTGCTATTTCATCTGGTCCATGCGATTTTCTGACATCAAGATTACTCAAGTGTGTTAATATTTCATTCTTTGTTACTTCTATTTCTTCCATAGGGGGGACTTTCTCTTTCCATTCGTTCTCTTCAGGTTGTATGTTCTCCCTTGTAAACACTGATTTAAAATGTTTGTTCATAATTTCCGCCATTTCCATTTCCTCAGTGTATTCAACTCCCTCTTGTCTTAATTTCTCCAAGTCTTGTTTGTTTTTCAGTTTATTGTTTACAAATCTGTAGAATAGTTTTGGTTGATCTTTACACTTTTCTATGACATCTTTTTCATATTTTCTCTTTTCCTCTCTGCACGTTTGTACATATTCATTTCTATAACAGGTATATATTTTCCATTTTTCAGGTCTTCTGTCTTTTTTCCATCTGGTCCAGGCTTTGTCTCTTTTGTCTTTTAACTCCCTACAACTTTTGTTGTACCAGCATTTTACATATTCTTTTTCTTGTTTTTGTCTTGGGACATACTTTTCCACTCCTTTTTTGTAATTTTTTGTCAAAATATTCCATTTTTCTTCTACTGTTGTTTCTTCTTTGTATATTTCTTACCAGTTTTCTTGTTGAAAGAATTCTCTTATTTTATCAAAGTTTGTTTTTTCATACATCATTCTTCCTTTTCTATATTGTTCATTTCTTTTGATATATTTTTCTTCATTAAGTTCCAGTTCAATCAATATGTGGTCACTTTTACTTATTGGTGTTTTATATTCAATTTTGTCCACTATTCTAGGTTCGGATGTAATTATTAGGTCTAGTCTCGATGGCTCTTCTTCATTTCTATACCTAGTGTTCTCCTGTATCCATTGTGTCATTGTATGGTCAGTAACCATCTCAAGTAGAGCGTTTCCCCATGAGCCGTCTCCACCCTTTACTGTCATTTCTTCCCAGCAGATTTCTTTGCAATTAAAGTCGCCCATCATAACTATTCTTCCTCCCTCTTCCATTATCTTGTTTAATGCTATCTTTGTGTCCTCTAACATACTTTTATGTTCACTCTCTTCCCATGAGGCTGTTTTCGGGGGCACATAATTTATCACAAACTTTCTGCTCTTCTTATCTCTGTCTTCTACTTCCATCATTATCATCTCTACTGTATTCTTTCCATATGTGACACACTTCACGTTTATATCCTTCTTAGTCAGGAACATAACTCCACCCCCTTCCTTTTTCACTCTGTTTCTAATCCAATATTTATATGCATCATGTCCTACACTGTTGGGTGGTAGTGGACCTTTTAATTTTGTTTCTACAATTCCCATTATGTCTGGTTCTTTTTCCTTCAAATAATCATTCAGCTCATTCAATCCTGTTATTAATCCATCTATATTTGTGTAAGACACTCTTAGTTTTCTGCCACTTCCATTGTGTTCTCTGTTTCCCTTTTGTTTTTCTCTTGTATGTCGACTTTCTTTAGTTTCATATTCACTACTCTCCAATAGAATCTCTCTTTTTCTGACTCCGTTCTTTTCTCGTTTTTTCCCTTAGCTTCAAGTCTTTTCTGTTTTTCTTCCTCTCTTTCCTCTTTATTCATTTCCCTTTTTATTCATACCTTTTTATATTGTTCACTTGTTGCTAGTTTCCCTGTTTTGGATAAGATATTCTCTGCCGTCGTTTGTGACTTGAATTTAATCTTAATTGGTCTGGTCTTATCTGTGCTATACTTTCCGAGTCTAAATTTCTCTTCGATTTGCTTCATAATTTCTGGTTCATCTACCTGAACTGATTCTAGTAATTGGCTTACTTTTTCATTTTCCTCTTTGATTCTTGTGGTTCTATCTGGGTTGTGTTTTTCTTCCATTCCTAATATAATTATACATTTCTTCTTGTCTGCTAAATCTCTTACTATATTCTCCTTTTGTCTCATCACTTTAATAACCGAGTCTTCAGTATGTTCTTTCAATTGCTGTTTGACTATGTCAGTGAATGAAACTTTATTGTCTTCTTGGGTTGCTTTCCAATTCTTAGCTTCTTTAGTTATGGCCTCTCTGTTTTCTTTACTATTCCTCTTCAATTCCTCATTCTCCACCTTTACTTTTCTTAACTGTCTTTTTAGGTCTTCTATTTCATCAGTTAAGTTTTTGTTCGCCTTCTCTAGTTCTTCCAATTTTTCAAACCTCTCGGCGATTTTTGTCATCTTGCCAAACCTAACTTCCCAGTTGTCAGACATTTGTTGAAGTTTTTCCTCCAGTTTTGTCAGTCGGGGGAGGTTGGTATCCGCCGCCCTTTCATTAAATCCTTTGAAATTATCATCCTCACCTTCCATTGTACTGCTCTTATCTATGTTTCTGATCTTTACATTTTTATTAGACATTTCGTCGTCACTCAGTTGGTCGGGGGGCCGTTTTTTGATGTTTACATTTCGTCTGTCTGCCTGGGCCAAGTCTTCTCCTTCCTCATTTCCTTCCATTTCCCTCAGCAATCCCTCCCCTTCTCCTCTTTCCCTACTTTCCCACTACCCCACGAGCAATTTCCCCCCACCCTGCAAATACAATAGGTATTTCCTTTGCTTTGGAATCCTCTATTTTTCACTTTTTCTTCAGAAGAATCATCATTTGAAGATAGTAAAATCTATCAGCGCAGTTGACTTAATATATATATATACATATATATATATTTATATATATATATATATATATGTATATATATATACTTAAGTCAACTGCGCTGATAGATTTGACTATCTTCAAATGATGATTCTTCAATGTGAAAAAGGATTCCTTTTCTTCATAATTCAGATTATGAACGAAATCATCCATAGTGCGAAGGAAAAGAAACGCGCTGGTGCTTGCCGACAATTACTATTCTAGACAAAGTAACAGTGTGAAACTATTGAACTGCGTTGTTCAAAATAACAGTTTGAAACTATTGAATGCATAATGATAAAATCTCGTGGGCGGGGAGTTGGGTGTGTGTGTGCGTGTGAGGTCACAGCATTGCCCATAGATCGGTCATACGAGCTCTGAGCTCTCTTCCGGTAGGGAAATAGCTGTCGATCACGAGTCCAACACGTGATCCAAAGACCATGGTGATTCACATACACACACACACACACACACACACATGACTCGGTGGCGCGGTTGGTATAGAGTCCCAGACTGTCAGTACTTCGGTGCCGGCAGTACCTGGTTCGAAATCCTGCCCAGGGCTGAAACTATTTCAGTATCGCTGCGCTTCGAGTCGTTACTCAAACTCTCGTGGGCGGGGAGTTGGGTGTATGTGTGCGTGTAAGGTCATATCATTACCCATAGATCGGCCATACGAGCTCTGAGCTCTCTTCCGGGAGGAAAATAACTGTCGATCACGAGTCCAACATGTGATCCAAAGACTAAGGTGAATCACACACACAGCGAGATAAAAAAGCGGGACACCACGAGCGTAGCTCCCCTTCCCGCAAAATACAACTAGGTAAATACACACACACACACACACACACGTCGGTCGAAGAGACAGCGAAGTTTGGAACTCCAGGAAAAATTCAAGATTCATCGATCTCAACAACGAGGGAGTACTTTGTTGTATTAGTAGGGAAGGGGAAAGCTCGTGGTGTAGTGGGAAGGTGAAGAAAAAGGAGAAGGGGGAGACATTATTGAAGAAAATGGAAGGAAATGAGGAAGGGGACGAACGGGCCCCGGATGTTATAAAGGGTGTAAACAAAAGGAGTGAAGAACACTGACGAGGGAGAACAAGGAAACAGAGGTGTCAAAAGCAGAAATATAGATGATAGTAGCGCAATGGAAAGATAAGATAACTGTTTTTATGGATTTAATGAGGGAGGAGATGACAACCTCCCCCGACTAGTAAATCTAGAGGAGAAACTTAAAAAATATGAACGAAGCATGGGAGGTTAGGTTTAACCAATTAACACTAGTTATCCAAAGAGTTGATCAACTGGAAGAACTAAAGAAGGAGAATCAAAACCTAACTAAAGAAATGGAAGAATTAAAAAGACAGTTAAAAGAAGTAAAAGATGAGAATGAGGAATTAAAGAATAATAATAAAGAGAATGAAGAGTCCATAGCAAAAGAAGCACAGGGTTGGAGAAAAGTCCAAGAGAACAACAAAATTGTATTTATAGATACAGTGACACAACATATGAAACAACAAACTAAGGACACAGTTATTAAAGTGATGAGAGAGAAGGAGAATATAGTAAGAGACTTAGCGGACAAAAAGAAATGTTTAATTATATTAGGGTTGGAAGAGAAGCATAATCCAAATAGGATTACAAGAATGAAAGAGGAGAAGGAAAAGGTAAACAAGATATTAGAATTAATTCAAGAGGATGGACAAGAAACAGGGAAAGAAATTCAAGAAATATATAGAATAGGGAAATAAAACCAGACCAATTAAAGTTAAATTCAGGTCACAAACGACAGCAGAGAATATCTTAGCAAAAACAGGGAAACTAACAGACAGTGGGCAATATAAACAGGTATGGATAAAAAGGGAAATGAATAAAGAGGAAAGAGAGGATGAAAAAACAAAAAGACTAGAAGCTAAGGAGAAAAAACGAGAAAAGAACAGAGTCAGACCAAGATAAATTCTATTGGAGAGTAGTGGATATGAAAGTGAGGAAATGGTTCATATCAGAGAAAAACTGAAAGGAAACAGAAAACAGATGGAAGTAGCAGAAAATTAAAAGTGTCTTACACAAACATGGATGGCTTAATAACAGGCTTGAATGAACTGAATGATTACCTGAAGGAAAAAGAACCGGACATAATGGGAATTGTAGAAACAAAAGTGATAGTTCCACTACCACCCAACAGTGTAGGACATGGTGCATATAATTATTGGATTAGAAACAGAGAGGTAAAACAAGTGATGGAAGTGGAGGACAGGGATAGGAAGAGCAGGAATTTTGTAGTAAATTATGTGCCTCCTAAAACGGCTTCGTTGGAAGAGAGAGAACACAAAAATATGTTAGAAGACACAAGGATAATACTAAATAAGATCATGGAAGATGGAGGAAGAATAGTTATAATGGGTGACTTTAATTGTAAAAGAAGTGTATAATTATATTAGGGATGGAAGAGAAGCATAATACAAATAAGACTACAAGAGTAAAGGAGAAGGATAAAGTAAACAAGATATTAAAAATAGTTCAAGAATATGAACAAGAAACAGGGAAAGAAATTCAAGAAATATATAGACTAGGGAAATACAATACAGATAAGACCAGACCAATTAAGGTTAAAGTCAGGTCAAAAACGACAGCAGAGAATATCTTAGCAAAAACGGGGAAACTATCAGAAAGTGATCTGGATAAACAGGTATGGATAAAAAGATAAATGAATAAGAAGGAAAGAGAGGAGGAAAAAACAAAAAGACTAGAAGCTAAGGAAAAAAAACGAAAACAGAACAGAGTCAGACAAGCAGAAATTCTATAAGAGAGTAGTGGATATGAAAGTGAGGAAATGGTTCATATCAGAGAAAAACTGAAAGGAAACAGAAAACAGATGGAACCAGCAGAAAATTAAAAGTGTCTTACACAAATATAGATAGCATAATAACAGGCTTGAATGAACTGAATGATTACCTGAAGGAAAAAGAACCGGACATAATGGGAATTGTAGAGACAAAATTGAAAGGTCCACTACCACCCAACAGTGTAGGACATGGTGCATATAATTATTGGTTTAGAAACAGAGGGGTAAAACAAGGGGGTGGAGTTATGTTCCTGACTAAGAAGGATATAAATGTGAGGAATGTTACATATTGAAAGAATACAGTAGAGATGATTATGATGGAAATAGAGGACAGGGACAAGAAGAGCAGGAAGTTTGTGGTAAATTATGTGCCTCCTAAAACGGCTTCGTGGGAAGAGAGAGAACACAAAAATATGTTAGAAGACACAAGGATAACACTAAATAAGATCATGGGTGATGGAGGAAGAATAGTTTTAATGGGTGACTTTAATTGTAAAGTAATCTGCTAGAAAGAGATGACAGTGAAGGATGTTAGATACAATGACGCAATGGATACAAGAGAATACTAGATATAGAAATGAAGAAGAACCATCGGGACTGGACCTAATAATCACATCAGAACCTGAAATAGTGGAGAAAATTGAATATAAAACACCAATAAGTCAAAGTGATCACATATTGGTTGAACTCGAACTAAATATGGAAAAATACATGGAAAAAACGAACAATATAGCGAGGGAAGATTGATGTATGGAAAAACAAATGTTGATAGAATAAGATAATTCTTTCAAAAAGCAGACTGGGAAAGGATACACAAGGCGGAAACAACAGTAGAAGAGAAATAGAATATTTTGACTAAAGTTTATAAAGAAGGAATGGAAATGTATGTTCCAAGACGAAAAAAAGAAAAAGTATATGTAAAGTACTGGTACAACAAAAGAAGTAGGGAGTTAAAAGACAAATGGGATAAAGCTTGGATAAAATGGAAAAAGACAAAAGACCTGAAAAATAGTAAATATATACTAGTTATAGAAATCAATATGTACAAGATGCAGAGAAGAAAAGAGAAAATACGAAAAAGATGTAATAGAAAAATGTAAAGATCAACCAAAACTATTTTACATATTTGTAAACAACAAACTGAAAAACAAACAAGAATTAGAAAAACTACGACAAGGAGGTGATGAATACGCAGAGGAAATAGAAATGGCAGAAATTATGAACAAGCATTTTAAATCGGTGTTTACGAGGGAGAACATACAACTTAGATATGTCGAGTGGGAAGAGGAAGTTCCCCTATGAAAGAGATAGAAGTAACAAGGAATGAAATAATGAATCACTTGAGTAATCTCGATGTCAGAAAATCGCATGGACCAGATGAAATGGCAAACTGGATTTTGAGAGAATGCAGGAACGAACTAACAGACAAAATACATAGTCTAATAAGCAGTTCATTGAAAGAAGGAAAAGTTCCAGAAGATTGGAAAAAAGCAAATATAGTGCCAATATATAAAGGGGGAAACAAGGAAGACCCTATAGACCGGTCTCTCTTACAAGTACGATAGCTAAAATTTGTGAAAGAATGATCAAAACTAGATGGGTAAGGCATTTGGAAAAAAACAACGTACTAAATTCGAGGCAGTTTGGATTTAGACAAGGACGATCATGCGTCACAAACTTAATGTGTTTCTATTCAAGGCTAATAGATATAATACAAGAAAGAGATGGATGGGCTGATTGTGCATTTCTAGACCTGAAAAATATTTTGATAAGGTGCCACATAAGAAGTTGCTAAAGAAATTAGAAACTGCAGGAGGAATACAGGGCAAACTGCTGGAATGGATGGAAGACTTCTTGCATGAAAGAAAAATGAGTGGTGATAAGAGACAAACACTCATTGGGATGAAGTGATTAGTGGAGTTCCACAAGGAACAGTTCTGGCCCCAAAATTTTTTGCTATATATATTAATGATATGGATAAAGGAATTGAAAGTTATTATATGAGCTTCTTTGCGGACGATGCAAAATTGTTGAAAAAAGTGAACACTAGAAGATTGTGAGTCGCTACAGAATTATCTCAATAAAGTATGGGAATGGAGTAGGAAGTGGGAGATGGAATTCAATATTAAGAAGTGTAGTATAATGGAATTTGGAAAAAGAAAGAAAAAAGAATAGTGGGATCATATAAACTGGGAGAGGAAGAAATTAAAAATGTGGAAAATGAGAAGGACCTGGGAGTCATTATTATGAATATGTTCCCTGAGAAACATATAAACACATTTTTGGAGGAACTTATAATTTAATAAGAACAATCAAAGTGGCATTTACATACCTGGACGAAGAAATGGTGAAGAAAATACTAGTCACTTTGATAAGACCAAAATCGGTGTATGCAGCAACAACGTGGTCACCAAATACAAAAATATATATAACAAAACTTGAAAGAATACAAAGAGCAATTACGAAATTGGCACCAACACTCTCAGAACTATCAAATGAGGAGAGACTGGCAAAACTTGAGCTACAGGCATTAGAGCAAAGAAGAGAGAGAGGAGACTTGATAACTATTTATAGAATCATGAAAGGCATGGAAATCATTGATAAAAAGGATCTAAAAAATAGGATGGTAGAGATACAAGAGGACACGGAAAGAAAATAGAAAAAGGCAATTATAGAAGAGACCTGAAAAAGAACAGCTTTCCCCACAGGATAGTAGACGTTTGGAATAAGTTTGATGAGAATGTGGTGTTTTCAAAAACGATACACGAATTCAAAAACAGTCTAGATGAAATGAGATATGGAGACGGGACTCACGAGCATAGCTCCCCTTCTCGTAAAATACAACAATGTAAATAAAACTAGGTAAATACACACACACACACACCTCCCTACCCACGAGAGTTGGAGTAACAGCTCACAGCGCAGCGCTACTGAAATTATTTCAGTCCTGGGCAAGATTCGAACTCGGACCGCCGAAGTAGCGGTTGCAAACGGTACCATTGTGCCGTCGAGCCGCGCATGCGCGCGCGTTTGTGTGATTCACCATCGTTTTGGATTACGGTGTGTATGAATTATGTCAGTGTATAAAGGGAATTACCTTAAATAATGTGCTTGAAAAAACACGAGAAGGAATATGATGCAAAGACGCATATAAAGGAATTACCTTAAATAATGTGCTTGAAAAAACACGAGAAGGAATATGATGCAAAGACGCATATAAAGGAATTGCCTTAAATAATGTGCTTGAATATGATGCAAAGACGCATAAATTCCTTCCAGAAGTTTAACCTCTTCGCCACCAAACCCAGGAAATTGACTAAATGTCTTCACATCAGCCAAAATAAAAGGGAGTGTCATTGGCCATGTAAGGATTTAAACGTGGTAGAACACCTTCACTGATGAAAGGCTACTATAAGGTATTATATTTTATAGAAGTGAATAAGGTACCCAACACGGAAAGACGATGTTGACTGGCCCAAA
>NC_134781.1:74501835-74726835 GCF_046742065.1 Oratosquilla oratoria | reverse complement strand
TTATTTCGGGAGTGAGTGAGGAGGAGATCATTGGTGTTCTAATATTCGGGGAAATTAGCAAACTCGGGGTGCACCCTCCTGGTTCATCAACTGGAAGAACAGAGGTTGGGGGAAGGGCCTCCACCCATCACCCCCAATCCCACCTCACTGGGCTGAATAAATATACTTCTGGTCGCCCCCTACCCACCGATCTATAAATAACGATACTGCCACACAAAGGTAGTGATGTACTTGCGCCAGGAGGCGTTTAACAGCTGCCGAAAAAGTTACCCTACGTGCTCGGACAACTATGGTCGTCATCAGCAGCCGTTGTGGCACGTTCGACTTCGATCCCGTCTCGGGAATACGACTTCTACGCAACTACTTTCACGGAATGTTACTTGACCTGGCTTCCGACCCATTCGGGGCAAAGGTGACGGACTCGTACTTTTTTCTGGCCACCTCCATTCCCCTTCCTGTCCTTAACAACGCACTCAGTTAAGTACAATGCCGTGTTCAACTTTAATGGTTCACTGCAGGACGGGCCTCTCTCCTGTGAAACGATACAGCCTTTGGCTTCATTCGGCTTAGTAAGGTCATATATATATATATATATATATATATATAAAAATATATATATATATATATATATATATATATATATTTGTGTGTGTGTGTGTGTGTGTGTGTGTGTGTGTGTGTGTGTGTGTGTGTGTGTGTGTGTGTGTGTGTGTGTATGTAAACACACACATACACACACACACACACGACTCGGTGGCACTGTTGGTAGAGCGCTGGACTGGGAAGTACGATAGTGCTCGTAGTACCCAGTTCGAATCCTGCCCGAGGCCGGAATTATTTCGGTATCGCTGTGCTTCGGGTCGTTACTCTGACTCTCGTGGGCGGGGAGTTGTGTGTGTGTGTGTGTGTGAAAGGTCATAGCATTACCCATAGATCGGTCATACGAGCTCTGAGTTCTCTTCCGGGAGGGAAATAGCTGTCGATCACGAGTCCAACATGTGATCCAAAGACCAAGGTGAATACACACACACACACACACACACACACACACACACACACACACATATATATATATATATATATATATATATATATATATATATATATATATATATATATATATATATATAAAACCCTGGTCTAGATATTTTCGCAATAGTCTACCGTCCCATTAATTTTTCACTCTTCTCGTGATTTCTGCGTCATCTGGAAACATGTTGGCATGGCTTGTTGTTCCTTCTATCATGTCATTGACATAACCAAGACACATTATTGGTGCAAGCACTAAACCCTGTGGAACTCCGCTCGTCACTGCTCTCCAGGTTGACATCTCATCCTTTACTACCGTCCTCATGTGCATTCCCTTAAAAAAAAAATATTTCATCCATTCTAGTGGTTTGCCTATCAGTCCTCCAATGTGCTCCAATTTCCACGTTAGTAGACTGTGAGATACTTTATAAAATGCCTTCTCTAGGTCCAGGTACACACAGTCCACCCACCCTTCCCTTGCAGTGCATCAATCACGCTTTAGTAAAAGCTTAAAAGTTTCGACACTCATGACCTTCCAGATCTGAAGCCAAGTCTGTTAGAATGTTCATCTTTTCAATACATTTGGTCCATCGATCTTTCACAATCCTTTCACATAATTTCACTATTGCGCTGCTCAGTGATACTGGCCTATAATCTAGTGGTGTCACCTTATTTCCATATTTGCGAATTGACACCACGTTTGCCCTTTTCCAATCAAGCTGTACAGTGCCTGATTTCAGTGAATCTTGTCCGCTAGTTGTTCCTTACATTCTTTAGATATCCAGCTCCAGATCCCATTAGGTCCTGAAGCTCTTGTCACATCCAATGATCCCAAGAGATTGAGCACTTCCTTCACTTCTATATCTATATCTTCTAAACCTGTTTTTTTTTCTTCCTCTCCTCACTTTCTTCCAAAAATGTGTTCTCTTTTGTGAAGACCATTTGGAAATTGTTATTCATTATTTCTGCCTAAACTGAGGTTCCTTCAAAGACTTCACCACCCACTAGTAGGTCTCGATTTACTATTCATAAACCTGTAAAACAGTTTCGGTTCATCGTTGTATTTATCTACTACACTTCTTTCACTTCTTTCAAAATGACTTTCTTCCTACGAATTCTTGTATAATCAATAGCTTGTTTGTAAGCTTCTTTTATATTATCACTTCTGTTCCTCCATTTCCCCAAGCCACGTCCCTGATTTTTTTTCAATCTCACATCTCTGGTTAAACCACTTCTGTTTCTGCTTTTGTGTGTATTTACCTAATTGACTTAACTATGGTTTACAGCAGGGGCGGGCAACCTCCGGCCCGTGGGCCACATCCGGCCCGCGAAGGCTTAGCGTCCGGCCCGCCATCCTGCTAAGCATTATTATTGCAATCCGGCCTGCGGAATTCCCAGCAAAAGGAGAGAAAAAATTCCAATAGATATTATGTTTTCAAATAGATAAATCTAATTATTGAATTACTTTATATTTCGTTAGTAATAGTAGTAACAGTAGTTGTAGTAGTAGTAGTAGTAGTTGTAGTAGTAGTAGTAGTAGTAGTAGTAGTAGTAGTAGTAGTAGTAGTAGTAGAAACAACAACCAAAAAGCAGCATTGTTTCATGGATGAGATGTAGACTATCATTCTCACTCCTAAGATCAGCCCTCTTATGCCTGAGAGGTACCAGGTCCCCACCGCCCAAATCAACACATATACAAAACCTGGATTTTGAGCAGACGGTGGTTGACAGTAGGATAAATGAACTTTTGTACTAGGCATTATTAAAAATAAATAAATAAATAGACAAATAAAAGGGTCGTCGACCACAGTCATTGGCGGGAGAGGGGCCAATGAACTGTGTCTGTGGAAGACAGATCCTGCTGCTTCCACCACACAGTTCCAATAGGATGGAGGTCGTATAATGTTAAAAAAAAAAAAAAAAGTAGCAGTAGTAGTAGTAGTAGTAGTAGTAGCAGCAGTAGTAGTTGTAGTAGTAGTAGTAGTAGTAGTAGTAGTAGTAGTAGTAGTAGTAGTAGTAGTAGTAGTAGTAGTAGTAGTAGTAGTAGTAGTAGTAGTAGTAGTAGTAGTAGTAGTAGTAGTAGTAGCAGTAGTAGTAGTAATAATAGTAGTACAAAAATAAAACATTTAAGGAAACGGTAATAATATGGAGTAGTAGTAGTTGTACTAGTATGTAGAAATTTAAACTAGATCAGATTAGCGAAGTACTAGAAAAGCCAAAGTTTACACTAAATTCTGCTCACTTTTAATTGGGAGTTTCAAAATTGCAAACACAAATTTACTTGAATATGAAATGTTAGAATTTGAATGTTTAATTAAATGCAGTCAACGAAATCATTATATTTATTAAGCATGATTGTCTTGTTTGGCATACCAAACTGGCTTCGCTGGAAAAGATCGAAGGTTCGAGAAAAAAAAAAACTCGGCAGTTGTTGGACATATTGGATTTATAAAGTCAACTTTCAACATTATCGTTCTTGAGAATATTCTGTCGGCAGCAATCGTCAAATTTCATTCCTCATATCGAGTTCAAAGTCAACTGTCATATTCATCACTCGTCAACCGTGTATTATCGAATTCAAGCCTCACATCCAGTTCAAGTCGTCATTTGTAAATTTAAAAAAAATCAAAAACCTTCTGTGTGATATATTGGACGGTGTTTTCAGTTTATCATCCACCAAGAGTCCCTGTGCGCCAAGTCTGCCAACCTCGTTGATGTCATGTCTGTCGTGGTGAAGGTTGTCAACTCCATCCTCTCCCGCAGCCTTAACCACCGTCAGTTCCAGGTACTGATGGACGAGGTGAACGTGCTCTACAACGACGTGCTCTACTTCTGTGAGGTAAGCTGGCTGAGTCGTGGGCCCATGCTGTCTTGTTTGTGCGACCTACAGCAGGAGATTGCCACCTTCCTACGTCAGAAGAACCTTCCCCAGGCTGATCAATTTTCTGATCCACGGTGGCTAGCTCGCCTGACCCTGCTCACGGACATCACAGCGCACCTGAACGCATGATGCTGCAAGGCAAAGATATTCTCGTGACAGACATGTACGCGCACATCACTGCCTTCGAGGTTAAGGTGCGCTTGTGGGAGGCTCAATTGGCTTCTGGTCAGTTTGTGCATTTTCCTCGCCTTGCTGTTTGTGCCCCTGACAACGTGGACCTGGACACTTGCGTTAGTGTCGTCACTTCTCTGCGTGAGGAATTTGCTTTCCGTTTTGCAGGAGTCAGGGTGCTGGATGCGGACTTCAAGCTTTTCACTGCTCCCTTTGACTTCCCCGTGGAAGACGCCCCTGCCCCCCTGCAGATGGAGTTGGTGGAGCTGCAGTGCAAGGATGAAATTAAGGCAAAATTCCGCACCTCTTCTCCGTTGTCCTTCTTCCGCGACATCGTGCTCCCTTCTAACAATTTTCAAAAATCCATTGCGCATGTTCATCGCATTGTGGCCATGTTCGGCAGCACCTACTGTTGCGAACAGCTCATCTCCAAAATGAAGTACACGAAGTCTCATCTTCGCTCCCAACTCTCAGACCGCCACCACAGTGACATTCTTCTGTTGTCTACCTCTCTCAATTTTCTTTTTAGTATTGGGTGACCATAGTGTCGCTGCGTACTCCAGTTTTGACCTTATCAGTGTGACTAGTATTTTCTTTGTCATAGTTTCGTCAAAGTAAAAGTCACTTTTATTGATCTTAGCAAGTTATAGGTTTTGCCGACAATTTTGTTTATCTGTTTGTCAGGGGACATATACTTTGTGATGATTACTCCCAGGTCTTTTTCCAGATTCCACTTTCTCTACTTCCTTTGCACCACTTTTATATTGTCCAAATATCCCTTTTTTTTTAAATCCATTATGCTACACTTCTTAATGTTGAAATCCACTTCACACGTTAGACTTCATTCCCAAACCCTGTTCAGAGAGTCACGGTCCACCTAAGAACTCACTTTCTTTAACAGTTTTGCGTCATCTGCAAAGAAGCTCTTACAACATTCCACACCCTCATCCATATCATTTACATAAATAGCAAATATTATTGGAGCTAATACTGATCCTTGTGGAACTCCAAAAATCACCTCTTCCCAAGTAGAACTTTTCTCTCTGAGCACTATCCTCATTTTTTCCCCGTGCAAAAAGTCCTCCGTCCATTTCAGTAGTTTACCTCGTATCCCTCCTATGGTTTCCAGTTTTCTTAATATTTTTTGCGAGGGACTTTGTCAAAAGCTTTTTGTTGATCTAGGAAGGCACAATCAGCCCATCCGCCCCTTTCCTGTATTATATCCAGTAGTGTTGAGTAAAAACAAATCAAATTTGTGGTACATGATCTTTCCTGTTTAAAACAAAATTCTCTCGGATTTAGTATATTGTTCTCCTCTATATATTTTATCCATCTACTTTTTATAATTTTTTTCAGATTTTGGCTACCGTGCTTGTAAGGGAAACCTGTCTGTAATTTGTTGGGTGTTCCTTATTTCCTCCTTCATAAATTGGTACTATATCAGCATATTTCCAGTCGTCTGGTATCTTTCCTTCCTGGAGTGAGCAACTTATTATGTTATATATTTTGTCGATTCGTTATTCTTTAGATTCTTTTAGTATCCAGTTTGCAATTCCATCCGGACCGTGCGATTTTCTGGTATCAAGGTTCATTATTTGATCCATTATTTCTTTCCGTGATATTGTTATTTCCCTCATTGGGGGCTGGGGGGAGGGTCTACTTCTCTTCCTTCATCGTGAGGCTGTACATTTTCTCTAGTGTAAACTGACTTGAAGTGCTTACTCATGACTTCCGTATCTTCTGTGTATTTTATGTTTCCTTGGCGTAGTTTCACTATTTCCTGTTTGTTTTTAGTTTACCATTTACATATCTATAAAATATTTTTGGTTGGTCCTTACATTTTTCTATTATGTCTTTTTCGTATTTTTTTTTTATTCCCTGCGTATCTTTACACATTCATTCCTTTGATTAATATATATTTGCCACTTTCTATATATTTTTTTGTCTTTTCTCCATCTTTCCCAAGCTTTATGTCTTCTATCTTTCGTTTCGATGCACTTTCTGTTAAACCAGCATTTACTGCAATATATTACTTTTTCCTGCGTATTTTTACATATTCATTCCTTTCTGTTAAACCAGCATTTACTGTCACATATACTTTTTCCTGTCTTTGCTTTGGGACATGTCTATTCACTCCTTCTTTATAGATTTTCATCAGAATAATCAAAATTTTCTTCCACTTTTATTTCTTCATTGTAGAAATTTTCCCAGCTCGCCATGCGAAAAAAATTCCAAAGTTCCTCAAAGTCCGTTTTACTATACATCAGTCTTCCTTTTCTGTGTTTCTAATTTCTCTCTATATATATTTCCTCCTTTAGTTCTAACTCAAGTAGTATATGATTACTCTTCGCAATTGGTGTCTTGTATTCAATTTTGTTCACAACTTCAGGTTCTGACGTAAATAGTAAATCTAGTCTTGACGTTTCTTCATTATTTCCAAATGTAGTGTTTTTTTACCCCTTGTGTCATTGTATGTTCTATAGTCATGTCGAGTAAAACATTTCCCCATTGATCTTCTCCACCTTTCACTGTCATCTCTTCCCAACAGATTCCTTTGCAGTTAAAATCTCCCATAAGTACCACGTTACTTCCATCCTTCAGCATCTCGTTTAATGAAAATCTCGTATCATCTAACGTTTTGGAGTAATCTCTCTCCTCTCGCCAAGACCCCGTTTTGGGGGCACATAAATCACTGCAAACTTTCAGTTTTTCATGTCACTATCTGTGATCATCTCCACCCTGTTCTCTCCATATGTAACTTTCGTCACATGTAGGTTTTTCTCAACCAGGAACATGACTCTTCCATCCTGTTACTCCTCTCTATTTCTAAGCCAGTGATTATATAAGCCGTATCCAACACTGTTTGTTAATAGAGGACCTCTTAATTTTGTCTCCACAATTCCCATTATGTTTGGTGAGTATATGTATTTTTATACCTAATTGTATATATACATATGTGTGTGTATGTGTGTGTGTGTTAGAAAAAATTCAAGAACCACACCTACAAAATCAGTAGTTTAAAATTTGCCGCTCACCATGCAACATTGATTACTCACCACAATTTAAATATTCTAAGTACACGAAAATATTATGGTGTTGCTGTTTTATATTTTCACTATAAATGTACCTAATCTCTTTAAACTGTTTATTTTTAAATAACTATTACTATGACAATAATAAAGACTCTCAGCTGATTCAACAATTAGAACGCCATCTTCGATTATTGGGAAACATTGGAGAATTAAATATTTTCTCAAAATTGTAGCTTCAAGGTAGGGTATTGTAGCATACTGTGCATACTGATCGCTTCACAGTATATGTAGTACTATGTGAACACGCTCAATGCACAATTATATTACGCCTGAAGTCCAAGAAAAGGATAGGCATTAGGAACGGGGTAAGGTTGGTACCGCTGGACATTCTAGACGGTGGGTGAAGACCTCAGAAAGGACGCCAGTAGCGTCAGTGGACATTTGGGGACCGGAGGATAGTGACAAGTATTTACGCAAAGTTGAGCCCATCGAGTTTCAATTACGAGGTTCATATTGCATGATAGTTTTTTCTGAAGAATCGAGACTTACTTGGAAAGCCCGTAGTGTAGCTGAACGCGTCAATTTAAATGTTTACTGCAGTTCGCTCATGACCGGTATATGTGACCATCTATAACCAAGACTCGTAGTCGTGTACGAGGCCGTTTGGCCATATTCCCTCCCAAGTCTATAGGGGTATAAAGGCACGCAGTCTATATTATATAATGTCAAGCATAGAACCCACTGGCAATGACAAGGACTGTACAAACGAAGGTAAACGTTGCAAATGAAAGTATATTTGAAATTTGCATTCAATTGGTATGTCTACATTGATGGAAAATTCCTTTAAACGTGGCTTGGTCACGATCAGTTTAATCATAAAGGTTTACATATAATTGCAGATATTTCCGAAGTGGAAAGGTGTTCTGCTTCAATATCTTCGCACCCAAGTGTACTTGTTGATTTTTTTCCCTCTCCCTAAAGGGACGTTTTCACTGAGATGTTGGTTAAGAATAACTGCTTAAAAGAATAATATAATTGTTAGAATATTTTTACTTGTTTTCTGTTGATATATTTGCAATTAGAAATAACCATTTTTTCAGTATTAAAAGTCATATTGTGAAAACATATTTGCATTATGTAATATTCAGCTATGCAAATATTTAATGGATGTGAATGGGGACAGCAGTTTGGTGTTATATGGAATGGAAGTATGTGCATCACTAAAAAGTGTGAAAGTTGATGTTCTAAACTTTACAATGGTGACTGGGGTTGTATTTGTGGTATTATGCATTCACCAACGTGCAAAATTGCAAACTTGCAATTGGACATGTATGTACACACGCACAATAAATAAAAGCATAGGAGTTAAAGTTCCTAGGTACCATAATCAGGTGATCTTTCACCTGAAGCACATGTCATATAAAGAAAATAGCAGGAGAGACCTGTAATCTGACGTAAAATACAACATTTGCATATCACTACTTGGGTGGACATGCAGAAAATTGTTGAAAGCTTGATATGACATACTGGAATAGTGGTGATTGTCACCTTACTTTCAAGATGCAAGAAAAATAGAATACTGTAGGTGATGTACAAGGAAAGATTGAAGAACCAGGGACTTTCCACTTTGTAGGCAGAATTATAATATTTAATCTGGAAAATGGACTGAAGAGTTACTTGCAAGAGGAGGATTGGTAAGAGATCCAGAAAAAAATTAAAATAAAATAATGATATCATGAAATATAGCTTTATTTACAAATGTAGACTTGTGGAACAAGTTAAATGAAAATATAACCTAAGGCAACACCAAAAGAATTCAAAGCAAGTTAACTTGGAAATGGGTTTTAGAGCATTTGAAAAGCTCCTCCACAATTATATAATGAGTTACCTGGAAATGTCAAGAACTCTGATACCTTGATAACCTTTAAGAAAGGACTGAGAACTCACTTATTCACAAAAGCATAAGACATTATTGATATGTGCATTTAGAGTAATCATTGGTGTTGATACTATATGATGGCCTGGTGGAGCATAGCTAGGAGCAGGGTCTAGATCTTCATCAACGGTAAATGGTCGACAAATGATAGAAAAGAGATGAGACTTCATTCATGATTGCTCCTTGTACATTACAACCAGGAGCTTGGTGTGATGAAATGAAGAGTAAGACAAGAGCCCATTATCACTGCTCCATTCCTGTATACCACAGTTAGGTAAATTCATGCGAATACACGTATGAGGACACCAGCAGACCGAATGAATAAAAGCTTACAATCAGTACTTGACAAGGATGAAGAGTTTGAAAGGGAATAGGATGTTACCATTATGAATGACAACAGTGAGAATGGAAGAAGTGTGAAGAATATTAAAAAGATGGAAATAAAGAAGGTCTCGGGACCTAATGAGAGATATCTGATGGGATTTTGAAAGAATGCAAAGAACAGTTGATGAACAAAGTACATAATTTGATAATTGGTTCACTTGAAGAGGGTAAAGCCCAGGTCACATTCAGAATTCACATCAAATATGAATTTGAAAAGCTGGAAGATGACATCACTTACAGTATTCAAGACTTCTCAAAGGACAACTTAATAATGTGTCTAATATATGTTTAGGTTTAACTTCTCAAAGTTCATCATTCAGAATCTCTATATATGACACAAAGGTGACATTTGGAGATGTGAAAAATAAGATTGTAACCTAAGTCATTTCAACCCAAATGAACTCACTCAAATTGCATAGGTCGGGCATTGGGCACCATTGGATTGGAAATTGGCGAATGAGATACCATGTTAAAGGAGATAATAGGTACTAGGAACTTTCCTTTTATTGCCCCACCACTAATTTTTTTTATTTTTCTGTTGTCTTCGATTTTGTTTATCTTAGGTTAACCTAACCTAACCTATCCTAACTTAACCTAAGATTATAAATAAGCAAATTCAAAGACAACAGAAAAATTAGTGGTGGGGCAATAACAGGAAAGATCCGGTACTAAATTATAGACCAGTGTCTTTCACTAGTGCAATAGCAAAAATGTGTTAGAAAATAGTAACATAGATAGATGAAACCTCTTGAACAGAAAGGAATATAAATAAACATTCAGTTTGGATTCAGACAAGGAAAATTCTATTTTACAAATCTGCACAAGAGATAGGGATGGGTGGACTGTATGTTTGTACTTCAAAAATGCTTTTGACAAAGGGCCCCACAAGAGTTTATGGAGATTTGAAAACATAGGAAGCCATGGTGGAAACCTACTAGAATGGATTAAAGATTTCTTAAAAGACATGGTTTAAAAGAACAGTAGTGAGGTGAAAAATCAGAATGGAGAAAAGTAACCGGCAGTGTACTGCTGGGCTCCCTTGTGGCTCCTGTAATGTTCCTTGCATACATTACTACAAAAGAAATTAATAGATATGCAAACCTATTTGCTTACTATACAAAGAACATGAAGAGGGTGAGAAGCAAGGTGGATCACACATTTCATAGGGACCTGCATAAAATATATGGGTGGATTCAGGAGTAGAGAATTAATTTTAACACCTAATAAATGCAAACTATTGGAAATAACCCAATGTAAGAAAAGACAATGGATTATGAAATGGGAAATGAAATTATAGCAAAAATAAAAAATAATGGGAAAAATACACCGGCAGTATACTAGTTTCAAGCAACCCAACACCTCTACCACTTGAAACTTAAAACATGCACACACACTAAGATCAAACAAGTACTTCAAGACAAAAAATATAGATATGTGTATGTATGGTGTATATATATATATACACACTGTAGGATGGGGTAATTGGGGCATCATTGGGGTAAATGCATATAAAAGTTATTCATGTATTAAAAATTGTTACAACTGGTAAATAGAATTCTGGTAAAATGGAGGTAGGTATTTATTCAGGGTAAAAATGAAATATTATCAAACCAATTTCAATTAAAAAAGTGAATAACTTTTATATGGCCCATTTACCCCCAGTGATGGCCCGATTACCATCCTATGGTG
Organism: Oratosquilla oratoria; assembly: GCF_046742065.1. Taxonomy (NCBI): domain Eukaryota; kingdom Metazoa; phylum Arthropoda; class Malacostraca; order Stomatopoda; family Squillidae; genus Oratosquilla; species Oratosquilla oratoria. Next base: position 74,715,713 of record NC_134781.1, on the reverse strand, counting down.
TATTTACCTAGTTGTATTTTACGGGAAGGGGAGCTATGCTCGTGGGGTCCCGTCTTCATATCTCATTTTATCTAAACTATTTTTAAATTCATGTATTGTTTTTGCACACACCACTTTCTCATCTAACTTGTTCCAACTGTCTATTACTCTGTGAGGAAAGCTGTTCTTTTTCAAATCTCTTCTATAGCTGTCTTTTTTTATTTTCTTTCCGTGTCCTCTTGTATTTCTGTCATCCCATTTTATCAGATTCTCTCTATCAGTAATTTCTATGCCTTTCATGATTCTGTAAATAGCTATCAAATCTCCTCTCTTCTTTGCTCTAGTGTCTGTAGTTCAAGTTTTTCTAGTCTCTCTTCATATGATAGTTTTGAGAGTGTTGGTGCCAATTTTGTAATTGCTCTTTGTATTCTTTCAAGTTTTTTTTATAATTTTTTTTGTACTTGGTGACCATATCGTTGCTGCATATTCCAATCTTGGTCTTATCAGGGTGATTAGGATTTTCTTCATCCAGGTATGTAAATGCAACTTTGATTGTTCTTATTAAATTATAAGTTTCTCCAAAAATCTTATTTATATGTTTCTCAGGTGACATATTATTCATAACAATGACTCCCAGGTCCTTCTCATTTTCTACTTTTTTTATTCCTTCTTCTCCCAATTTATATGCTCCTGTTATTCTGTTTTTGCTTTTTCCAAATTCCATTATACTACACTTTTTTGTATTGAACTCCATCTCCCACTTCCTACTCCATTCCTGTACTTTATTTAGATCTCTCTGTAGTGATTCACAATCTTCTTCAGTTTTCACTCTTTTCAGTAGTTTTGCATCATCTGCAAAGAAGCTCGTATAGCTTTCAATTCCTTCATCCATATCATTAATATATATAGCAAACATTATTGGGGCCAGAACTGTTCCCTGCGGAACACCGCTTATTACTTCATCCCATTTTGAGTGTTGGTTTCTTATCACTACTCTCATTTTTCTTTCTTGCAAAAAGTCTTCCATCCAATTTAGTAGTTTGCCCTGTATTCCTCCTTCAGTTTCTAATTTCTTAAGCAACTTCTTATGTGGTACTTTGTCAAAAGCTTTCTTTAGGTCTAAAAATGCACAGTCCGCCCATCCATCTCTTTCTTGTATTATATCTATTAGCCTTGAATAGAAACATATTAAATTGGTGACGCATGATCGTCCTTGTCTGAATCCAAATTGCCTTGGATTTAAAACTTTGTTTTTTTCTAAATATTTTACCCATCTACTTTTGATAATTCTTTCACAAATTTTTGCTATTGTACTTGTTAGAGAGACTGGTCCATAGTTGGTAGGTTCTTCTTTATTTCCTCCTTTATATATAGGTACTATATTTGCTTTTTTCCAATCTTCTGGAACTTTTCCTTCTTTCAAGGAACTGTTTAGTATGCTATGTATTTTGTCTGCCAGTTCATTCCTGCATTCTTTCAGTATCCAGTTTGCTATTTCATCTGGTCCATGCGATTTTCTGACATCAAGATTACTCAAGTGTGTTAATATTTCATTCTTTGTTACTTCTATTTCTTCCATAGGGGGGACTTTCTCTTTCCATTCGTTCTCTTCAGGTTGTATGTTCTCCCTTGTAAACACTGATTTAAAATGTTTGTTCATAATTTCCGCCATTTCCATTTCCTCAGTGTATTCAACTCCCTCTTGTCTTAATTTCTCCAAGTCTTGTTTGTTTTTCAGTTTATTGTTTACAAATCTGTAGAATAGTTTTGGTTGATCTTTACACTTTTCTATGATATCTTTTTCATATTTTCTCTTTTCCTCTCTGCACGTTTGTACATATTCATTTCTATAACAGGTATATATTTTCCATTTTTCAGGTCTGTCTTTTTTCCATCTGGTCCAGGCTTTGTCTCTTTTGTCTTTTAACTCCCTACAACTTTTGTTGTACCAGCATTTTACATATTCTTTTTCTTGTTTTTGTCTTGGGACATACTTTTCCACTCCTTTTTTTGTAAATTTTTGTCAAAATATTCCATTTCTCTTCTACTGTTGTTTCTTCTTTGTATATTTCTTCCCAGTTTTCCTTTTGAAAGAATTCTCTTATTTTATCAAAGTTTGTTTTTTCATACATCATTCTTCCTTTTCTATATTGTTCATTTCTTTTCATATATTTTTCTTCATTAAGTTCCAGTTCAATCAATATGTGGTCACTTTTACTTATTGGTGTTTTATATTCAATTTTGTCCACTATTCTAGGTTCAGATGTAATTATTAGGTCTAGTCTCGATGGCTCTTCTTCATTTCTATACCTAGTGTTCTGTATCCATTGTGTCATTGTATGGTCAGTAACCATCTCAAGTAGAGCGTTTCCCCATGAGCCGTCTCCACCCTTTACTGTCATTTCTTCCCAGCAGATTTCTTTGCAATTAAAGTCGCCCATCATAACTATTTTTCCTCCCTCTTCCATTATCTTGTTTAATGTTATCTTTGTGTCTAACATACTTTTATGTTCACTCTCTTCCCATGAGGCTGTTTTCGGGGACACATAATTTATCACAAACTTTCTGCTCTTCTTATCTCTGTCTTCTACTTCCATCATTATCATCTCTACTGTATTCTTTCCATATGTGACACACTTCACGTTTATATCCTTCTTAGTCAGGAACATAACTCCACCCCCTTCCTTTTTCACTCTGTTTCTAATCCAATAATTATATGCATCATGTCCTACACTGTTGGGTGGTAGTGGACCTTTTAATTTTGTTTCTACAATTCCCATTATGTCTGGTTCTTTTTCTTTCAAATAATCATTCAGCTCATTCAATCCTGTTATTAATCCATCTATATTTGTGTTCTCTGTTTCCCTTTTGTTTTTCTCTTGTATGTCGACTTTCTTTAGTTTCATATTCACTACTCTCCAATAGAATCTCTCTTTTTCTGACTCCGTTCTTATCTCGTTTTTTTCCTTATCTTATCTCGTTTTTCTTCCTCTCTTTCCTCTTTATTCATTTCCCTTTTTATCCATACCTTTTTATATTGTTCACTTGTTGCTAGTTTCCCTGTTTTGGATAAGATATTCTCAGCCGTAGTTTGTGACCTGAATTTAATCTTAATTGGTCTGGTCTTGTCTGTACTATATTTCCCGAGCCTGAATTTCTCTTCGATTTGTTTCATAATTTCTGGTTCATCTTCCTGAACTAATTCTAGTAAATTTCTTACTTTTTCATTTTCCTCTTTGATTCTTGTGGTTCTATCTGGGTTATGTTTCTCTTCCATTCCTAATATAATTATACATTTATTTCTGTCTGCTAAGTCTCTTACTATATTCTCCTTCTGTCTCATCACTTTAATAACTGAGTTTTCAGTTTGTTCATTCATTTGCTGTTTGATTATGTCAGTGAATGCAACTTTGCTATTTTCTTGGATTTTTTTCCAACCCTCCTTGTTCTCCTTATTATTCTCCTTTAAGACTTTATTCTCTTCTTTTACTTCTTTTAACTGTTTTTTTAATTCTTCAATTTCCTTAGTTAAGTTTTTGTTCGCCTTCTCTAGTTCTTCCAATTTTTCAACCCTCCGTATAATGTTGTTAACATGACCGAACCTACGCTCCAAGTCCTCGATCATCTTATCGACCTTCTCTTCTAGTCTTGTCAGTCGGGGGGGGTTTGTGTCCCCCCCACCCTCTTTAAATCCCTGGAAAATATTCTCATCACTTTCTACTGTATTGCTCTTATCTATACTTCTAATCTTTACATTTTTATTAGACATTTCATCGTCGCTCAGCTGGTCGGGGGGCCGTTTGTTTACCTTTCGCCTGTCTGCCTGGGCCAAGTCCTCTCCTTCCTCATTTCCTTCCATTTCCCTCAGCAATCCCTCCCCTTCTCTTTCCCTACTTTCCCACTACCCCACGAGCAATTTCCCCCCCACCCTGTAAATACAATAGGCACTTCTCTTTGCGTTGGGATCCACGAAACTTCAATTTTCTTCAGAACGTCTTCTAAGCCGTCCGTTCGTTGAAGTGTGTGTGTGTGTGTATATATATATATATATATATATATATAACAACACTGGCAAGAAGCAGTACTGTACCAGCAAAAAGTAGGTCTGGCCGTAGATTCAAACTGCTCTAGATGCAAGCCACAGAGGATACAGAACGCTGTGTGCTACAGTGTGCCACTCTTGATAACACAATATATCTTCCCTGAATTACTTGTGGTCCTGTCCAGAGGCTTTTGCTGGTTACCTGAAAGGTTAGGGTCTTTCTCAAAGATCTAGGGTGATGGAAATGTTTGATTGGTCATTGCATCTAGGGTAGTTTGTTTCATTTGCCATGCCCATTATGTTTTGATATGGCTTTAATACTGGATGATGTCCAATCAGCTATTGCCTCTCATGAAGTGGGGCAGTTTGGCAGTTTTCCAAAATATTTCATACAGTCACCTGCTTATATGAAGTTGCACATTTTGTTTGAAAATCTTCAGTTACCTAAAGGCTGAGGGTCTTTCTCAAGAAAGACCAAGGGTGATGGAATGTTTGGTCATTGCATCTAGGGCAGTTTGTTTCATTTGCCACACCCATTCTGTGTTGATATGGCTTTAATGCTGGATGATGTCCAATCAGCTATTGCCTATCATGAAGTGGGGCAGTTTGGCAGCTTTCCAAAACATCTTGTACAGTCACCTGCTTATATGAAGTTGCACATTTTGTTTGAAAATCTATAGATTAGGTGCAAGTCCACCTTAACAGCACTGTAATGAAGTTATGCCTGATCAAACTTCAGAAATGTGCCAAGGCATTTCTGGGCTCCCTTCCATGAAACTATGTATTTCTATTTGTCCTCCTTGTTTAAAAATGTGCCAAAAAATCAGAAAATAATTTGAATAGGACTTTCTGAAAAGTGCTGTAAAATTGGATTTAAGAGGCATTGAATATTGAAAGGATTGACTTATAGTTTCCTCATAAGGGTTTAACATCAAATTTTACTTTTTTTCACACATTGAAATGATACTAAATAGAAAAAGAAAAAAAACATACCCCATTACAAAGGATTACAAAGGTGAAGCATGCTGATAGGAGACCTTTTGGTCAATAACTAGGTCAGGTGTGAACAAAATATGTTAAATAGAAAAATAGATAAATATAAATAATGATAAATAAAATTAATTCATAGGTAAAGTTAAATAATAGAGTAAATAACAATAAATTGACAGGTAAATAATAATGAAAATCAAGCAAATAAGCAGATAATAACAAATATAAAATAAATGTCAGTCATTACAGCATCTTACTTAGATGTTTATTTAAACAAATATTAAAGCTTCAAACTGAACGAATTGCACTGCCTCTGCAGGAAGTTTATTCCATTCATTAACTACATGGTTGGTGAAGTTGTTTCTACCCACTTCCAAATTAAACCTATTTCCTGACAGTTTGGGACCATTATTTCTTGTTGGATTCTCATTCAGTGTAAAAATTTTGTCACTGTTGAAGTTGTCAGTCCCCTTTATCCTCTTAGTCTACCCTTTATTAGGGGAAAACAGATTCATGTGTTTTAGTCAATTTTTGTATAATTAATTTTTTATATTTGGAATCGGTTTTGTTGCTCGGCATTGTGCTTTTTCCAAAGCATTTGATATTAAGGAAGTAAAGGCAACAGAATGGTAGACTAGGTCTCTCCCTCTCACCTTTCTCCCTCTTCTCATCCACTTTCCCTTGCCTCACCCTCTCTTCCTCTCCTCCTCTCCCCTGCTCCTCACCCTCTCTTTACATCCTCATCCTTTCCTCACTCTTCTCACCGTCTCACCCGTTTCTCACTCTCTCACTCCTCTCACCCCTTCCTCACTCTCGCCATCTCCCCTCTCTCGCTCTCTCCTCACTCACTATCTCTATTTCTCCTCTCTCATTTTCTCTCCTCACACTAACTCTTTCTATCCTCTCCTCTCTGCTCTCTCCTCTCCCCTCTCTGCTCTCTCTCCTCTCCCCTCTCTGCTCTCTCTCTCTCTCCTCTCTCTCTCTCTCTCTGTCTGTCTGTCTGTCTGTCTCTACGTCTCTCCCCACTTTCTCTTCCCCCCTCTTTCTCCTCTCCTCTCCTCTCTTTTCTCTCTCTCTCTCTCTCTCTCTTTTCTCTCTTTTCTCTCTTTTCTCTCTTTCTCTTCTACCTATCTATCTCATCCTCATATCCTATTTTGTCTCTTTTTTTCTCCTCGTCCCCTTTCTCCTGCCCATCCTCCGCCTCTTACACCTGCTCCTCCCTTCATTTTTTTTTTTTTTTTTACCTCACCTCCTTCCAGTTCACATCTTCCCTCTCTTCCTCCTCCTCCTCTTTCCACCTTCCTCTTCCCTCTTCATCATTTTCCCTCTCCACCTTCCTCTTTCCTCTCCCCTCCCTCTCTTCATGCCTCCTCCCTCCTCTTTTTCATTATATTCAGTGACTGCTCCTTTGTCACTATAATGCAGACATTACCTAGCAGTGAGGACCATTGCCAGCCACTCTGGGAACTGCAGGTTTCCAGTTGGTAAGATTCATGGCAACTGTGGAATTGGCATATTTTGTAGTCATACCTGATAAGCAGACTGGTCCAGGTGTGGAATTGGAGCTGGAAGGTCTGTCAATGTACTTGGGACTAATTAGCCAGTTATATTGTATATTGTTAGAATTTGAACATTTACCTGGAATAACCTTTTCACTTGGTCGACTGGAGCAAAAAAACTAATCTTACTTGTGTATAAAGTTCATGAACCTATTCCAGTGTTTACATATGAGGGTATGTTATTGCATAGATTTTGTCATGCTTTAGACACCTAGTAATCTAGACAGAAATTACCCAGTTAATATCATTGGGAAATTCATGCCTCCCTACTTGTTTTCCATTTTGTGTTAAGTTTGGAGCGGCAAAGCTATATGTTTGGAAGTTAGCCCCCAAATCAAATATATTTTGGCATATACATTTTTTCATTACCTTGGGCAGTGATTTGGTAAGGAGTAGCATTTAGTAAGTTTATGTTGTATGGCTGTAACAGGAAGAAATGAATGTAGCATTTTCCTTAGTGTGCATGCAAATGTTGGTCACATGTGCTTTTCACATGTCTATGTGGATGCATGAAAGGTATGTGCTAATGATCCTGTTCTTTATTTTACCCCATTCCTCACTTCACCCCACTCCACTTCACCCCACTCCACTTCACCCCATTCCACTTCACCCCATTCCACTTCACATGCAGTCTCCCTTCCCTTCAGTCTCCGTGTGTCATCTCGCCATCCCCAATCCACTTCTCTCACCTTTTCCTCCTGCCTCCTCTTCTTATGACTGACTTCACTTTAACTTCATGTTCATCCTCACCAACTTCTCCCCATGTATCCCTTCTCTCTAACCCCCTCCCCTCTTCCTCTCCCATCTTCATCTCATACTGGCTGACAACAGTCATCCTTATTGTATTGCTGCATTGCAACCACCACCACCAGCTTTGGGTGATTTCAAACCATACCATCATCTCCATTCTTCACATTTTTACATAAAGAGTGATAGGACAGGAATTTTGAGTTTTATGAGCATATTTGTTATATAAAGTTCGTAATTGATACAAAATGGTTTCCTATGTTATGGTCACAGGTTTCTCTGAGCATGGTTTTAATGCTTCTCTAAGTAGCTTAAATGGCACATTTATTGTACAAAAACTTAAAGGTGTGTGTTTTGTTGTTACAGATACTGGTACTACAGAAGCTGTTACAGAAGACAAGATGCCTGTCCGAGGCAACACTTACAAGATCTTTGTAGGCAACCTTAGTGACAGGGCTACAGGTAGTGACATCCGGCAACTCTTTGAAGCTCATGGCACTGTGGTTGAAGCTGATGTGGTCAAAAACTATGGATTTGTTCATATGGAAACAGAAGAGGAGGGTCAGGCGGCCATTCAGGCTTTGAATGGCTATACTCTGCATGGAAAGGTAAATAATACTTCCCTCCCTCCTTCTCCCACATGCTGGTATGTCAGGTGATAGATATCTTTTATCAAAACACCTTTTTTTTTTTTTTTTTTTTTTTTTTACATGCTTTTGTAATGGATTCACTTCCCAGGGAATAGTTCAAAGATGGTCTTTAAGAGCTACTTGCCCATTTCCAATACTTTTTTTGTATAGAATTTAAATTGCCATTCTTGGCCCAATGCTGATTTGTCTAGATCTTTTTCATTAGCCTATAGTCATCATTTTTCAGTCTTCTCACAATTTTTGTGTCATTGCAAATATACTTGTACCACCCAACTTGTCATTAACATGGATAAGAAACATAAGTGCTAGTACCAAATCTTGTGGAACTGTGTTGGTCACTTCTTGATCCTGACATCTTATCATTTACTATTGACCTTGTGTGCCTTCTCTTTACAAAGGATTACAAAGGCAGAGCATGCCAGCAGGAGACCTTTTTGGTCCATATCTAGGTCGGATGAAAAAAAAATAATCATAATAATAGATTAATAGATAAAAACTATGATAATGTAAATAAATAAAATATATAAATAAATGCATAGGTATAGTTAAATGATAAACAAACAGGTAAATAGTTAATGATAAATTGACATATAACTAATAATAAATGAAAATCAAATAGATAACAAAGCAAAAACAAATATAAAATAGATTATAATCATTACAGCATCTTGCTTAGGTGTTTATCTAAATGATTCTTAAAGCTTCAAACTGAACTACATTTCACTACCTGTGCAGGAAGTTTATTCTATTAATTAACTACACAGTTGGCAAAGTTGTTTCTACCTACTTCCAAATTGAATATATTTCCGGACAGTTTGAGACCATTGTTTCTTGTCTGATTCTCATTCAACGTGAAAATTTTGTCACTTTTGATGTCAATTCCCTTTAGAATTTTAAAGACCTGTATCAAGTCACCTCTGAGTTTTTTTCAGGGAAAACAGATTCGTATGTTTTAGTTGATTTTCGTATGATTTATTTTTTATATTTGGAATCAGTTTTGTGGCTCGCTGTTGTACTTTTTCCAGTCTGTCAATGTCTTTAATGAGATTCAGTGACCATACGGAAAAAGCATATTCCAAATGTGGACGAACTAAAGATTTATATAGCTTGTTAATGAGTGATGGACTTTTGAAATCAAAAGATCGTGCAATCGATCCTAGAATCTTATTTGCTTTTTCACAGGCTGAAATACACTGCTTGGATGATTTGAGATCATTACTGATAATCATGCCGAGATCTTTTTCCCTATCCACGTTTGTTAACGATTTTCCAAATAACTTGTAATTGTACTCACTGTTATTTTTACCTATGTGCATTACCTTGCATTTACTTGTGTTAAATTTCATTAGCCACTTTTCAGACCATTGTTGTAATTTATCTAAATCTTCTTGAATATCTAATTGGTTTAAGTGATCACTTGCCATTCCGCACAGTTTTGTATCATCAGCAAACTTGGAAACAGTAGATTTTAGTCCATTGGTCTATATCATTTATATACTATGAATAGAAGTGGCCCAAGAACAACCCTGAGGAATTCCACTTGTAACATTTTTCCATCTAGAAGTTTTTCCATTTAAAACAACTCTGTTTTTGATCATTCAACCAATTACTAGTCCAACTTAATAGGCTACCACTTAATCCGTGCAAGGCTAATTTAGTAAGTAGTCTCAACACCCATTTTACCCCGTCCATCCATCTCATCCTTGGTTGCCCCCTCAGGTTCAATCCATCCACCTCTGCCTTCCACACTTCTTAGTAATCACTACTTTCCATGTGTCCAAACCACCCCAATACTCTTTCATCAACCCTATCTCCCAACTCCTTTTCCACCCCCACTCTCCTCCTCACCTCCTCATTTTTCACTTGATTCAGCCTAGTAACCTGTACCATACTTCTCGGACATTTCATCTCAAACACATTTAAACTTTTCCTCTTTTCCTCTCTTATGTTCCATGTTTCTGCCCTATACATTGCTGTCAGCACAATCACACCTTCATACAATCTCCTCTTGCATCCATTCCCAGTTGTCTGTTTCTTATTACACTGTTTAATCCCCCAAGGCATTATTTGCTTCTCTCAATATACAATGTACCTCAACCTCCACTCCTCCCTTCCCTGCCACATGCACCCCCGAGTATCTAGAGCTATCCACTTCCTCCAGCCTCTCTCCCTTGATACTTTCAATTTACTGCCATCCTCTCCCCTTGTACATTCGTCACCTTACTTTTACCCATGTTTATATTCAACTTCCTTTTGCACACCTTCCCAAACTGTCTAACTTCATTAATCACACCACCTGATCCTGCTACAATTGCAGTGTCACCAAACAACAACTGACCTGTCTCTCATTTTCTTCACCTTTAACCTCTTTGATACAAGTCAAATATTTATGTGCACATTAGGTTGTCTGGTGTGCAATGATGCATCACAATATGCACATTATATAATATAAAAGTTACTTATGTTATACAGTATTCATTCTCTTTCACTCGAAATAAATACATCACAGAAAACATGATCAAGCCTGTTCACAGAAAAAATTATCAGACTATTCACAGAATATGGGGGTCACTCAACTACAACTACAAAATAAATATAACCTGTAAGCTAATGCCAGCATCCTCGTATCTCACACACATGGGTCATGATGCATACATAGGAGTCATCATATTCAATAGATTAACCATCTCCAATCCCCTGCCCATCACCCTCGCATTTACCTCCTGCACCACCCCATCTATGTACACATTGAACAGCCATGGCAACATAACACATTCCTAGCGAAATTCCACCTTTACCTCAAACCACTTTCACTTGCAATTTCTAATTCTAACACAGGCTCTACTATTCTTGTAAAAAAAAAAAAAAAAAAAAAAAAATCTTGACTGCTCTTAACACCTTTCCTCCTGTTCCATATATCTGGAAAAACTCCCACATTGCCTTCCTGCGTACCCTGTTGTAAGCCTTTTCTGAATCCACAAAGGCCCAAAAAACATCCTTACCTTTTCCTAAAGCTTTCTCACATATTTACCTTACCACAAAAATCTGATCCATGCAACCCCTACCTTTCCTAAACCCATGCTGTTCCTCACCAATTACTCCCTCTGTTCCACTTCTAATCCTCTCAATCAAAACTCTCCCATAAGCCTTCCCAGCTAAACAAACTAATCCCTCAGAAACTACTACACTCTCACTTCCCCATTTCCCTTGTGAAGCAGAACTATACATGGACTTCTCCAGTCCTCCAGCACTCTACCCTCTTTTAGACAAACATTAAACAACCTCACCAGCCAATTCCACCATCACTGTACCTCCCTTTTTTTAGGCACTCCACATGATGGCCATCTAAACCAAGTGCCTTACCTGCCCTCATTTTGAGAACTGCTTTCATCTCATCTTTTCTTGTTTCTCCCCCATTTTCCTCACTCATCACTGTCATCTTAGTGCCTCCCACTGCAACTACCTTTTCCTCCCTATCCTTCTTCACATTTAGCAACTCCCTTAAATACTCTGCCCATCTTCCTCTTACCACTGCCTCTTCTATTATCACTCTATCCGCACCTTTTACCTTTCTCAACTTGGTTTGCCTCCCCTTACTCTCATAATTTCTTTCCAAAACATCTTTTTATTGTTAAAAAAAATCTGTCATACTTCACATCTGCTCACCTGTTTGCCCCCTTTATCTTACGTTATATTTCTTTTTTTTTTTTTTTTTTTTTTTTTTTGTACCTCTTGTGTTTCTCTTATCCTATTGTGCAACCAATCTGTGAATGCCTGAATCTTCTCTTCTACAACAGTCATTGCTTTGTTGTGCCACCAGTCACTAACATTCCTTCAATTTCCTCCTATCCTCCTTGTTCCACACTTCATCTTTGCACACATTGTGACTCTCCTAATTAAAGAAATAGAAGAATTAAAAAGACAGTTAAGAGAAGTAAAGGAAGAGAATGAGGAATTAAAGAGGAATAATAAAGAGTCCATAGCAAAAGAGGTAAGTGGTTGGAAAAAAGTACAAGAGAACAATAAAATTGAATTTAGAGGTATAATGGAACAGCAGATGAAAGAACAAACTAAGGATTGTGGTACTCCCCAAGGCAGACGTAGCTCCTCTTGGGGATCGGTGCCACCTGCATAGAGCCAGTGGCCAGGGCTGGTTGCTGCTGTTTGGCCCCCAACTCTTTGGGTTGGGGGATGGTCCCACAACGTAGACGCTGTGGCTCCAGGACATGAGAGGCACACAAACACTTGCTGCAGCCACCACAAACACATCACACCCAATACACTACATAGCGGAACACCTACACACACCAAGAAACATTAAAACAACACCCGAAGACCTGTATCACACACAGATACTCTCTTCTCTTCCTCCACAACCACCAAATACCAGCCTCCGGAAACATATTCATAATCATATCACTCACCGCTCCATTAACACACTGAAAGATAACACACTGCTGCATGCTAGACCCCCTGATATCCACCCTTCTGAATCCTCTCTCCCACGAAAGGAAAGAGTCTACCTGGCCAGACTGGTGTGGCCACCACCCAGCACTTCTAAGCTACCAGAAGAGGCTGGATGACTGCATTGTGAACAGCTGCCCAGGATGTAACACTTCACCCCATACCATACAACACATAATGGAAGACTGCATTATACACAATTGTGCACGCAAAGAACACAACATACACTCTATAAAAGATTTGTGGGAAAACCCAGTTTCGGCTATGGCATTCCTTGGGGAGACGGAACTGCTCAGACAGACAGTCTAGGGAACGACAACAACAACAAACTAAGGACACAGTTATTAAAGTGATGAGGGAGAAGGAGAATATAGTAAGAGACTTAGCGGATAAAAAGAAATTATAATTGTATTAGGGATGGAAGAGAAGTACATGTATAATCCAAATAGGACTACAAAAATAAAGGAGGAAAAGGAAAAAGTAAATAAGATTAGAAGATGAACCAGAAACAGGGAAACAAATAGAATAAATATATAGACTAGGGAAATACAATACAGATAAGACCAGACCAATTAAGGTTAAATTCAGGTCACAAACGACAGCAGAGAATATCTTAGCAAAAACAGGGAAGCTAGCAGACAGTGATCAATATAAACAGGTATGGATAAAAAGAGAAGTGAATACAGAAAGAAAGGATGAAAAAACAAAAAGACTAGAAGCTAACGAAAAAAATGAGAAAAGAACAGAGAAAAAGAGAAATTCTATTGGACAGTAGTGAATATGAAAGTGAGGAAATGGTTCATAGCAGAGAAAAACAGAAGGGAAACAGAAAACACAATGGAAGTTGCAGAAAATTAAAAATGTCTTCCACAAATATAGATGGCTTAATAACAGGCTTGAATGAACTGAATGATTACCTGAAGGAAAAAGAACCGGACATAATGGGAATTGTAGAGACAAAATTGAAAGGTCCACTACCACCCAACAGTGTAAGACATGGTGCATGTAATTATTGGATTAGAAACGGGTAAAACAAGGGGGTGGAGTTAGTTCCTGACTAAGAAGGATATAAATGTGAAGAATGTTACATATGGAAAGAATAGAGTAGAGATGATTTTGATGGAAGTGGAGGACAAGGATGGGAAGAGCAGGAAGTTTGTAGTAAATTATGTGCCTCCTAAAACAGCATCGTGGGAAGAGAAAGAACACAAAAATATGTTAGAAGACACAAGAATAACACTAAGTAAATAATGGAAGATGGAGGAAGAAAAGTTATAATTGGTGACTTTAATTGTAAAGAAATCTGCTGGAAAGAGATGACAGTGAAGGGTGGAGAGGACCTATGGGGAAATGTACAACTTGATATGATTATAGAACATACAATTATGCAATGGATACAAGAGAATACTGGATATAGAAATGAGGAAGAATCACCGAGACTGGACCTAATAATCACATCAGAACCCGAAATAGTGGACAAGATTGAATATAAGACACCAATAAGTAAGAGATACCACATATTGGTTGAACTGGAACTAATTGATGAGAAGTACATGAAAAGAACAATATAGAAAAGGAAGATTGATGTATGAAAAAAAAAATTGATAGAATATGAGAATTCTTTCAAAAAGCAGACTGGGAAAGAATACACAATGAGGAAACAACAATAGAAGAGAAATGGAATATTTTGATAAAAATTTATAAAGGTGTGGAAAAGTATGTCCCAAGACAAAAACAAGAAAAAGAATATTTAGGGTGTTGGTACAACAAAAGATGTAGGGAGTTAAAAGACAAAATGGATAAAGCCTTGTTATAATGGAAAAAAAGACGATAGACCTGAAAAATTGAAAATATTAATTAGTTATAGAAATGAATATGTACAAGTGTGCAGAGAAGAAAAGAGAAAATACGAAAGATGTAGAAAAATGTGAAGATCGACCAAAACTATTTTACAGATTTGTAAACAAACTGAAAAACAAACAAGAATTAGAGAAACTACAACAAGGAGTTGAATACACAGAGGAAATAGAAATGGCAGAAATTATAAACAAGCATTTTAAATCGGTGTTTGTGAGGGAGAATATACAACCTAGAGATATCGAGTGGGAGGAGAAAGTCCCCCCTATGAAAGAGATAGAAGTATCAAGGAATGAAATAATGAATCACTTAAATAATCATGATATCAGAAAATCACATGGACCAGATGATATGGCAAACTGGATTTTGAGAGAATGCAGGAATGAACTAACAGACAAAATACATAGTCTGATGAACAGTTCATTGAAAGAAAGAAAAGTTCAAGAAGATTGGAAAAGAGCAAATATAGTATCAATATATAAAGGGGGAAATGAAACCCTACTAACTATAGACCAGTCTCTTACAAGTATGATAGCTAAAATTTGTGAAAGAATTATAAAAATTAGATGGGTAAGGCATTTGGGAACTAAAATTTGTGAAAGAATTATAAAAATTAGATGGGTAAGGCATTTGGGAAAAAACAATGTACTAAATCCAAGGCAATTTGGAGTTAGACTAGGGCGATCATGCGTCACAGACTTAATGTGTTTGTATTCAAGGCTAATAGATGTAATACAAGAAAGAGATGGATGGGCTGATTGTGCATTTCTAGACCTGAAAAAGCTTTTGATAAGGTGCCACATTAGTTGCTTTAGAAATTAGAAACTGCAGGAGGAATACAGGACAAATTACTGAAGTGGATGGAAGACTTGCATGAAAGAAAAATGAGTATGATGTTAAGAAACAAACACTCTAATTGGGATGAAGTGATAAATGGTGTTCCACAAGGAACAGTTCAGGCCCCAATAATGTTTGCTATATATATTAATGATATGGATAAAGGAATTGAAAGTTATGAGCTTCTTTGTGGATGATGCAAAATTGTTGAAAAAAGTGAACACTGAAGAAGAATGCGACTCACTACAGGGTGATCTCAATAAAGTATGGGAATGGAGTAGGAAGTAGGTGGAACTCAATATTAAGAAGTGTAGTATAATGGAATTTGGAAGAAGCAAAAAAAAAGAATTGAGGGGTCATATAAATTGGGAGAATAAAAAAGAAAAGAAAATGAGAAGGACCTGGGAGTCATTATTATGAATAATATGTCCCCTGAGAAACATATAAACAAAATTTTTTGGAGAAACTTATAAATCTAATAAGAACAATCAAAGTGGCGTTTACATACCTGGGCGAAGAAATGGTGAAGAAAATACTAGTCACTTTGATAAGACCAAGATTGGGATATGCAGCGACGAAAACGTCACCAAGTACAAAAAAAATGTATCCCAAAACTTGAAAGAATACAAAGAGCAATTACAAAATTGGCACCAACATTCTCAGAACTATCATATGAAGAGAAATTAGCAAAACTTGAGCTACAGACATTAAAGCAAAGAAGAGAGAGAGGAGACTTGATAACTATTTATAGAATCATGAAAGGATCTAATAAAATGGGATAATAGAAATACAAGAGGACACAAAGAAAATCAAGAAAGACAGTTATAGAAGAGACCTGAAAAAGAACAGCTTTCCCCACAGAGTAATAGACATTTGGAACAAACTAGATGAGAAAGTGGTGTGTGCAAAAACAATTCACAAACTTAAAAACAGTCTAAATAAAATGAGATATGAAGACGGGACACCATGAGCATAGCTCCCCTTCCCGTAAAATACAACTAGGTAAATACACACACCTTACACACACATATCTCACATGTGCACACATGCACACACACACACAGACAGATATTTGGAGTGCCAGCTCACAGTGTAATGATGCTGAAATCTTCAGCCCCAGGCAGAGCTTAAACTTGGAACTCTGTATTAGCAGTCAAGTGCTGTACCACAACACCATCAAGTCATGTGTGTAATGCTGTAATGTTTAAGATATGGGGTTGAAACTATTTCATGACCTAGATTAATTTTGTCAATTGCATTATGATATCCCAATTAGGTTATTTGTATTATATACTACTTTGTAATTTTATTGGTATTAATATAGAATTGAACATTATATGTTTGTTTATTTTTTTGCAGCCGATGGTTGTAGAAGCATCAACTGGAGCACGAAAAGGAAACCAGCAGCGTACAAAGATATTCATTGGGAACATACACAAAGATACCAAGCTTGAAGAGCTTCGTGGTTTATTTGAAGTTTATGGAAGTGTTGTAGAAGCTGATATTCTCACCAATTATGCATTTGTGGTAAGGGCCATGTACTGTTGCGTTATTCATTTAGTTTGTAAAAGTATTTGCGTTTGTTTGCATGTTTAAAGTCACCCAGATAACTAAAGTCCTTCAAGAAAGACTACCAAACCCAGTACTGTAACAACAACCCCCAGATATAAACCGCATAGAGAAGACTCCACACCTAACAAGAACCACACTCAACCACAATTACAACACCATTCAGCATTAAAATATGCCAACACAGAATAGGCCTGGCTACAGATACAAACTGCCTCAGATGAAGCTAACTCACACAAGACACCGAATACCTGATACTACAGTGTCCCACACAATCCCCAAACAACATAATGTGTCTTCCCTAAGTGACTTGTGGTCCATCCCAGGGGCTGTTGCTGGTTTTCGTGGTGGCCTTAGGTCTTCTGCAAGAGAGACCAGGCACAAGTGATTGATTAATTGATTGATTGACCATCGGATTAACCTTTTCCTTAATGTAGAGTAGCTGGGCTGCAGCCATAATTAAGGAACAAATGCCACTTAATTTGGGAGGGGTTATGGTAATTCTTGCCACATTGGTCTATGGGCCCTCCCATAAATCGGGGTGAGGGGTTGGACTGTTGTGTGTGTGAGATTCATGATGGTCTTGGATCACATGTTGGACTTGTGGTTGACAGCAATCACCCCTGCAGATGAGAGCTTGAAGCTCGTATATGGCTTGTTCTATGGGTAAAGCTGTGACAGTTCCTTGTCCTCCAGAGTTGGAGTGTCAGCTCTTGAGTGCAGGAATGATGACATTTTTCCAGCCCTGGATGAGACTCAAACTTGGATTGCTGAATTAGCCGTCAACAGTGGTACCATTGCACCTTTGAGCCTTGTATGTGTATTTACCTAGTTGTATTTTGTGGGAGAAGAGTTATGCTCATAGTTACCCGCAGTTGTATCTTTCCGCATCCAGTTCTTTCTTAAAATCATGAATAGTGTTAGCACTCACTGTTTTCTCTTTCAATTTATTCCATGTATCTATTACTCTGTGTGGAAAGCTGTTCTTTTTCAAATCTCTTCTATAACTATCCTTCTTAAGTTTCTTCTTGTCCTCTTGTATTTCTTCTGTCCCATTTAAGTAGATCACTTGCAAAGTGTTGGTGCCATCTTTGTCAATGCTCTTTGAATTCTTTCTAGTTTGTTTTTTATTGTACTGGGTGTCCATAGTGACGCTGCGTATTCTAACTTTGGTCTTATCAGTGTAACTAGTATTTTCTTTACCATTTCCTCATCCATGTAGTCAAAGGCCACTTTCATTGATCATATTAACCCCTTCAATATGGGCCACATCGCACATTGTGTCATAATACTCACATTATAAAAAATAAAGTCATTGCTCTATCGCTTGTTCTTTCACCTGTGAATTTTGATAACCATAGAAAATATGATGAAGCCAGTTTACAGAGTATGGGGGTCACGCAGGTACGACTACAATAAATATAATCAAAGCGCCGACGTCGGCATCCTAGCGTACCCACTTGCTCCTAATGACGCCTACGTAGGCGTCACTGTATGGAAGGGGTTAAATTGTAGGTTTCTCCAACTATTTTATTTACATGTTTGTCTGGTGACATGTCGTTTGAGATAATTACTCCTAGGTCTCTCTCTGAGTTTACTTTTGTAACTTCCTTTGTTCCAATTTTGTATTGACTGGATATTTTATTTTTACTTTTTCCAAATTCCATTATACTACATTTCTTAATATTGAAATTCACTTCGTTCTTTTTACTCCATATCCAGACTTTGTCCAGGTCTTCTTGAAAAGATTTGCAAACTTCTCTTCAATAGTTTTGCATCATCTGCAAAGAAGTTTATATAACATTCGACTCCTTCATCCATGTCGTTTATAAAAACAGCAAACATTATCGTAGCCAACACAGAGCCTTAGGGGACTCCACTTTTCATGTTTACCCAATTTGAGTTCCTTTCTCTAAGTACCACTCTCATTTTTCTTCCATTCAAGAAGTCTTTTATCCATTCCAGTAATTTTGCCTGTATTCCTCCCATTGTTTCAATTTTTCTTAGTAGCTTTTTGTGTGGTACTTTGTCAAAAGCCTTTTGCAAGTCCTGGAAGGCACAGTCTGCCCAGTCATCTCTTTCTTGTATTATATCTACCAATCTTGAATAAAAGCATATTAAGTTTGTAGTACATGATCTTCCACTTCTAAATCCAAATTGGTTGGGATTTAGTATTTTCTCTTCCAAGTGTTTAGTCCATTTATTTTTATAACTCTTTCGCATATTTTTGCAGTTGTGCTTGTTAGGGATACTAGTCTATAGTTTGTTGTATTTTCTTTATATCCTCCCTTATACATTAGTACAATATTTGCATTTTTCCAGTCTTGTACTTTTCCTTCTTTAAGTGAGAAGTCAATTATCTTGTGTATTTTATCTGTGAGTTCATCTATGCATTCTTTTAATATCCAGTTCACTATTCCGTCTGGCCCATGTGCCTTTCTGAAATTGAGTTTCTTTATTTGGTCCCTTATTTTTTTCTGTGTCACCATTATTTCTTTCATTTTGGGGGATCCCTCTTGGTGACCATCATCACACATTTGTGAGCTTTCAACTGTGAATACAGACTTAAAAGTGTCTGGTCATCAGCCTTTTCTACATCATCTGTGTATTCTTTATTTCCTTCATGCAGTTTTACTATTTCATGCTTGTCTTTTAGTTTATCACTTATATACCTAACTGTAGTATACAGGAAAACCATTCTCTTGGGATCCCGTTGTACGAAACAGGAAATTGAATCTCATGGGACCCTGTTTTACTTTCCAATTTATGATACTTATGTTTGTATGTATACCTAAAAATATAGAGGAAATTAATGATTTGAGAAAATGTTTATTGGAAAGCTCTTAAATCTAAACAGGTTTGTAAGTTTCTATAAATTGGATTATTTGCATTTTCAGCATATGGATGATGAAGCCCAAGCTCAGCGTGCCATTAAAGAGTTGGATGGGTATGAATTGCATGGCCTAAGGCTGAGAGTCCAAGAGTCAACCTCACGTGTCCGGCAACATGCTGGCATGGGGAACCCAGACATGTGCTATCGCTGTGGATCCTCTGGTCATTGGTCCAAGGAGTGCCCACGTGATGGCAGACCAAGGTTTGGTGATAGAGAGGGACGGGGAGGACTCAGGGGAGGGGGATATGGTGGCCGCTTTGATCCCTATCCCCCTCCGCCACCTCCAGCATATGCTAGAGAGCGCATGATGAGGTACAGGGTAAGGAAATTAATTTGTTTTTGTTTTTTTAGTTTGTATTTGTTTTTAGACTAACCTTTCTTTTACCCTGTAGTAAGACAATATGCAAAATGTTTATCAAATAGGGAATATCTTTTGTGGTCATGGATTTGGAAAAGGTTTGAGAGTAAAAACGCAAGGTGAGACAAAGACAGCAAGTTGGAAGTAACTCAAAAAGAGAGAGGCTGGAGAAAGTGGATAGCTATAAAAATATGGTGTTGCATATGGCAGGAGTTGGAAGAGTAGGGGTTCAGGGAAACTAGATTGAAAGAAGCAAGTAAATGTCTTGGGGAGATTGAAAAGTGTGGTGAGAAATAGGCATCTGGGAATGGATGCAAAGAGAAAATTCTATGAAGGGTGATCATGCTTACAACACTGCATGGGGCAGAAACTTGGAATTTAAGAGAGGCAGAATGGAAAACTTTAAATGTGTTTGAGAAGTGTGGTAGGGGTTGCAAGGTTGGTTAGAGTGAGAAATGAGAAAAGTAGGGGTGGAAAGGGAGTCGGGATGGAAGGGGCAATAAATGAGCTTTTGGATGGGTGTGTAATGTATGTAGGGTGGGTGTATGGTCTGACTTGGGTATCCCTCATGTAAGGGGAAAGGGCCCTATGTTTGTGTATGTATGCACTTATGTGTGTGAATGTATAATATATATATGTGTACAACACTGAATGGGTCCCAGTGAATCGTGATACATTTTTATCAACCACAATGTACTTTAATTTGAAGCCATCAACATCGGGAGACCAGATGGAGGTCAACATGCAGAAATTGAAATGCAGTATGGCCAAGGACTCAAACCCTGGCTAGGACGTGATAAGTCCTAGGGACTTAACCGATTGCTCCATCTTGTTGTAGCAATCGGTTAAGTCCCCAGCATTTGTCACGCGCTAGCCGGGGTTTGAGTCCTTGGCCGTACTGCATTTCAGTTTCTGCATATTGACCTCCATTGGGTCTCTCGATGTTGATGGCTTAGAATTAAAGTGCATTGTGGTTGATAAGATATATATACACACACACATATACATTCATACACATACATCATAATCATTGCCTCACTAGTTTTCACTTAGTGGAGTGGAAAACTGCAGCCCCCCAGTGACTGGCAAGTCTGTGGACCCTCCCACAGATCTTTGAGAAGAAACTTTGGACTGTTATCTGTGTTGTATTGGAGTGTGAATGATTTCTGTCTCTGGTTGAAAAAGATAGGAGGGCAACAGTTACCAGTTCTCTGTATGTGGTAAGGTGCATGAAATACATTTGAAATTGATAGTGATCAGAGACTGGGTGTATGCCCCATAGGGCTGCATCTCATGATGGTGAAGAGGTTCATAAGTTATGAAGATGGACAGCTTTGATGTCCACCTTGCAAGACCACTACAAACAGTTACCAGTACCTATCATTGGCCTTAAATATATGCATTACATTATGCAACATACCAAAGGCCCTTTCCCAATTTAAGTGGTGGCTAAGTCAAAGTATACATCCACTACATAGATGCTAAAATCCATTTAATGTCCCTTCCTTCTTGGATCTGGTGGAGTAAGTCAACACTGTCCCCTGCCACACTGGGTTGAAGGCATTACAGTGAAACACTAGCCCACTTTTGGGAATGAAATACAGTATAATTAAATTTTCATTTCTTCCATGAAAGAACTATGAGAAGGCCTAAGTGCCATTGACAGTTGCTGTAGGACAGCAGGTTTATCAGTGAAACGGCAAATGTTTCCATAATGGATAATATGCTCTAACCTTAGCCAGGAGGGTTTGTGCCACATCAAGAGAAAATGAGCAAGTATCTCCCATTTTACTGTGCTCATTTTGCAACCTCGGTACAGTGACATGCTTAATTACTTGGACAACTGTCTTGTTTTATTGATTGTCAGATCCCAACTTTAGGGGGTCTGGATTGATCAAATCCCCATTAGTCTGGCCCACCAGCAACACAATGAATTGTTTCTTATGCCCAAAGAAATTGTGTAATTGTTACAGTTTGGTGTATAGTGAAATAAAGGCTTTTTATGGAATTTTTCTTGTAAGGGAGAAAGGGCCCTTTTTGGTATATGTATTTCTAATGACCATTTCTCCTTTTTTACTTTGGACAGGATGATTATGACAGATATGAGCGATTTGATAGATATTATGAGGATGCACCGTATGAGCGCCGATATGGACCACCCCCACCTCCACCCATGCGACCCCTTCCACGGGATGATATGTATGAACGCCGCCTACCACCACCACCACCTCCCCATCCTGACTACTTGAGATACGGCAGGCGATCACCTCCACCACGGTTAGTCTAAATGTTGTGTTTGAAATCTGTAAGGAATAATTGAATAATTTAGGTGTAGACACTCTAAGACTTCATTGGTTTATCTGTGTGCTTGTTGTGTAATTGGAAATGTGCTGGTATCTCGTTTGCATAGTTGTAGGTTCGAATCCCGCACTCCAATTTCCATGTGTTGTAGACCATATGTGGCCTGCGTGTCTGCGGTTGTGAACCATTGAGGTAAAATGAAGGATTAGAAATACATTCTTGTTTCAGATTGTATGATACTCTGGTAACTCATCACCATACTTTATAGATTTTACTTTAATTTTCAGATACCCACCTCCACCACCTCCAATGCGTGGGTAAGTATAAGAGCTATGTGTTTGTTTGTCATTGAAAGCGTCTAACCATTAGAAAACATTTAGTGGCGTGTTTTTTAACATAAAAGTATCCCGTAGTAAATACTAAGCATTGTTAGGGACATTTAAGTCCCAGTACACGTAATAGAAAAAAAAAAAAAAAAAAAAAATATGATGCAAAGACTTATGTGCACTAACCCCCCTCCCTTCCTCCCTTGCCTACCGCAGTTTCGGGCCTCCCGACCGTCGGCCGTACTAAGCGCGTCAACACGGGATGACTGGGTAGTCCCGGGATTGCCTTCGCGGGAACTTAGGGGTCCCGGAACGTTCGCTTGAGGAGAAAGTAGGCTAAGATTTACAGTGAGGGGCGGCACCCGTGACAAATGTGGAATCCTCCATTAACTGGGAAGCTCGCGATAATTCCCTCTTGTAAGAACTGACTTGTCGCGTTAAGCTTTGCTAAACAAACGCCCATTTCCAAGAGTAATGTTAGTGTAAGATTCGCTTGGGCATTGACAAAATGATCCCTAAGTTCAGTAATCTAGTGTTCTTACCTGATCATTTTATTGTGTTTTCCACGTGTCTGTCTGTACATCTCCGTCAATAAAATGTCAGATATACCTCTAGTTAGACTTTGACTCTGATACTCATTCCATTAAGGAGTAATCACGGGAGAAAAGACTAATTAGACACAAGACACACTTCTCGTCGCTGTCACAGACATTCGTTGTCACATTCGTGCACACAAACACTTACACACAGCGTGGTGATGTTCTCTCGCCGATCGGTACCTGAACGCCTGGAAGCATCGTCGTGCCGGCATCGTGTGCGTATGCGTGTGCGTCGTGTGCCGCCGGTAAGTCGCGTTTTTTCAAAGATCATCACCAATTGTGATAAACATTCTCGATCCATAGTAACTAGTTCATAGGCAGTGGTCATTTTGGCAGTATGTGAAATAGAACTATTCAGAGTTCTTGCCAGCCTCCGTAACCATGTAAAAAATATTGCCACAGATTTTACCCTTGAATATTTGTGAATTTAGTAGATAGAAAAGGATATTGATAAAGACCTTTAAATCCAGAGTTTTTCTTGTTGCAGAATTTGTGCAAAAACTAAAACAAAATTACAATACGACACTATGGTGAAAGGTCTCTGCTCTTTGTGCATAATATTCCATTAAAGATACAGAACTATAGCCTTATTGAATAACAGCTGGCAAGAACACTGTCATAGTTGACATTTAAGTAATGATATAATGTAAATCTGTCATTCTGTCAGCATGTATTCATTATTCAGAACACCATCCATATTCAATGAAATATCTTAAATTAAATGACAAAAGTGCAGATGGTGTGAAATCATAGACATGGTTTTAAGCGACCCTGCCATTTGAAATAGAGACTATCATGTGTGCCTTTTCATACTATCGGTGCATCCCAATTTTTCAGATAGCAGTATAAGATAGTGGAAATTTGGGATGACCAGCAACTGAGGTAACGGTATGTATTTTTGTCGGGTAAGTCAAAGTGGAAGACGAAAGTGGATTGCACTTGGGTAGACATTCACCACATGGATTGCTTGCAATATCTGGTCATCATGGTGAACTTGATAGGCCGTTGTGTAATGTCCTGTATGCATTATTTTATTTATTTATTTTATTTTATTTTATTTTTTTATTATTTTATTTTCCCAGTTGTTAGAAGTGGAACATTCCAAAGTAGATTTCTAGTTTTACATGAGGTTTTAATTTCTCTCCTTGGTTATCTTTTGATGTGTGTGTGTATGTATATAATATATATATATGTATATTTATATATACATATATAATATAATGTATGTGTATATGCAAAACTACCATAAGAGAAAGGAAACTGACTGTAAATCTACCAATTTATCCATATATATCCCAAAGGCTTCTCCTTTGTAAGGGAGGTAGCCAAATCAAAGGCATGCACCCATTCCACTCGGATCCACCACCCTAGTTTCCTTCTTATCTTGGCTCCATGGGGATGAGGGGTCATCCCTGTCTCCACCCCACCAACTGAGTTGGAAGCAATGCAGCAAGATGCAGCACATCCAAAGCAGGGCCACTTCACTTACATGGTGATCGCCCTCCTCTCCACTTGTGTGAAAAATAGAGAATACTGGGAGAAATCAGTTAGGTCTGTGTCAAAGTATCCATATAAACAACCATGCTTCACAAACCCCAATCCCCTGCCTTCTCCCTTCCTTGCTCAACAGACAATCGATTGCATGTTATTGTAGCATTGATTGCACAGTAGTGTGCAACCAATGCTTTAGGGATTATTATAGCATGCCCCCTTGGACTAGGGCTGCACATAATTTTGTGTATGTTAGAGTAACATCTTTACTAGTAGAGTATCCCTCCTTTATGCAGTAAGTGTAATGGGAAATAGACATTTGGGAATGGATGCTAAGAGGAGATGTATGAAGGAGTGATTGGGGCCGAAACATGGAACATGAGAAGAAGAGTTTAATGAGATGAAATGCCTGAGAAGTATGGTAGGGTTACTAGGCTGGATAGTGAGAAACAAGGTGGCGAGGAAAGTGGGGATGGAAAAGGAGTTAGGAGATAGGGTTGGTGAAAGAGTATTGGGATGGTTTGGACACATGGAAAGAATGAGTGAAGGAAGATTAGTAAAAGGAGTGTGGAATGCAGATGTGGATGGAGTGAACATGAGGGGCAACCAAGGATGGGATGGATGGATGGGGTAAAAGGGCCATTGGGTGTTGAAGAAGGAAGGTCAAAGATAGAAGTAGGAGTGAGTGGGGAATGGTTTTATGGATAGTGTTGTGGTGCATGGGAGGGAGTGGGTAGGGGATGTGGGGGTTAGTGAGAATGACATTTTGATGCAGCCCAAAGAGATTTCTCCCCATCTTCTCTTTCTGCATGTGGGTATGGAGAGGGGGGGCACTGATGAAATGATGTGGCCTTGCTCTGGATTTGCTGTGTCTTGCTACATTGCTTCTGACCCAGGGGAGTGGGCAAGATGTAAGGATGACCCGTCATCCAGGAGGAGCCAAGAAAAGAGGGCTGGAGGGGAGGTGAATAGAAGTGGAGTAAATGGGGATGAAATGAGTGACTTTGGCTTTGGCTACCTCCCTTGTAAGGGCAAAAAAACCCTTGGTAATATGTATGTATATATGCTGTTTCCCCTTAAAACTGACCTGTTCCACTTCTTTGAGTGTATTTTTTTCATTTTCACCTGTAAGAACGAATTCCGCAACTGTGTCCCATGCAAGTCATAAATGGTGGCTAAGTGGGATAGTGATAGGACTAGGTATCCTGTTCTCTGTAAAATTATGCTACGAGAAGATGGTATGTAGGTTTGTATAATTGCATCCTCACATGTCTGAGGATGTAATTATATGAAAGTACTTACTGCCCTCGAGTTTCCTTTCTCCTGTGGTAATTTAGCATAATTTGATACACAGTAATGTGAAACCCCCTGCCACGTACATATAAATGATAATGATAATAATAATTTTTATCCATTTCATTAAAAGGAAAGATAGATATATCATACCGGGTCTGAAGTGATTGCTGGAAAGTGAAGAACCATGGGTTATGTAGTGATGTATAAAAGGGTGATTTTAAAGGTTCAGGATATGTGTTGTCTAGGGGAAAGTATCTGGTGGAATATAGGGAGTGGATATAAGGTAAAGAAACAAAGGAGAGAGGCACAGAGCTTTTTCAAAGCAAGTGCAAAGTGTTCTAGATGAATTACATAAAGCTGAGATGTGTGGAATCTAGTGGAGGGGTAAGGAGTAAGAAGAGGGATATTTCTAGAAGAAAATATTTAAGTGCAAAGATGATTGCAAAATGAGGAGAATGGGTGGGAATAGAAAGAATGGTTGCCCTGTCAGCAATGATGCCTTGCTGACAGGGTGTATGGTGAGAAGAAAGAATGGTAGTGAATAGGGAAATGAAGAGTGGTGGAAAAGGGGCATGCAGACAAGGAATTGTTACAGAGAAATCTAGAGGAACCATATGAAAAGTTTATAGTGAAGAGAGTGGACGGCAAGGTGAAGTAGGCTAAGAGAATAATAGACGAGTTGGAGTTTCTGTGGGAATCTTGAAAATTTTAAACATTTTGGAAGGAATTGGAAAAAAGTTGGATATGAATGAGAGGAGAAACAGACAGTGGAAGAGAAGTCTGTAATGAAATGGAGTGATTTAAGTTGTTGAATGTATAGGAGAGCAGGCTTTGATTTAGTGATAGAATGGCTAGTAGAGAAGGAAAACAAGACTTAAAAGTTAGAATGGTACCTGGATTTGATGGTTGTCATATGGAATGTATGACAAAGGGCGGAATTGTAATAAAGGATTGGCTGGTGAGTTCATTTGATATTTGTCTAGGGAAGGGAGAAGTCAAATGGATTGGAGGAGTGATGTACAAGTTGCTATATAAAGGAAATGAAGGCAAATATGGTTATAGTAGTTTTAAAGGGGATTTGTAAAGTGCAGTCGGTAGACATGGGAATTTGTTGAGAATATTGGTTAATCAATCTGTTGTCCAAGATCTATGTCACGGGAAACCTATAGCTCTCAGGTAAAAGCACTAGTTAGTGGATTGGCCCATTAGAAGAAAAAAATGGTGTCTGGGTAAAACCAAGTGGGGCAATGAAGATAAGGTGTTATTGTCATCTCTGATGGTTATATCTAGAGCACTACAAATTGTCCTGGCCTGTTACCTTAGTACTGGAAAGTGACCTGAATACAGTCATGGTAGTATGGTTTTTACTTCCCTTGGGAGGGATTTTTCTGTAGGACTTATGTTTGGAGGGTTTTGATGGAGTAATTTTATGTTTTGTTTTATTTTATTTATTTTCATTTTCTTTATGGTCATTCATCACCATTATCCATATGTCCAACATATCTATCAGCCCTTTACACCCCTGCTCTTCACTTCACCTCCACATCTCTCACTATCCATTCTTGTATTACCCACCATACCTCATAAGCACTTCATCTTAAACACATTAAGAAATGTATAATGGAGTTTGGAAAAAGTAAAAATAGAATATCATGGCAGTATGAAATTGGTACAAAGGAAGTTAAAATAGTTAGCTCGGAAAGGGACCTAGGAGTAATTGTCAGCAAGGACCTGTCACCAGACAAGCATATCAAGAAAATAGTTGGAGAAACCTTCAATTTACCGAGGTCAATGAAAGTGGCCTTTGACTACTTGGATGAGGAAATGGTAAAGAAAATATTAGTTACACTGATAAGACCAAGATTGGAGTACTCTGTGACACTATGCACCCAGTACTAAAAAGAATAAAAAGAATTCAGGTGCTAAGATAAGAGGGAGAGTGGAGGGGAGGGGAGTGATTTTGTGCCTTTTTCTTTTTGGCTACCTCCCTTGAAAGGGGGAAAAAGCCTTGGTATATGTATGTATGTATGTAGAAAGAATTCAAAGAGCAATAACAAAATTGGTACAAACTCTCTCTAAATTGACATACAAATAAAGATGATTAAATTGGGATAAGAGAAAAGTGAGGACATGAAAAGAAACTCAAACAGGATAGTTATAGAAGAGAGATTTGGTGGATATTTGGAACAAATTGGATGAGGTAAGAGTGTGCAAAGACTATACAAGAATTTAAGAACAAACTTGATGCTGAAAGATGCAAAGATGGGTCACAACAGGCATAGCTCCCTTCCCATATAATACAATTAGGTAAATGCATGGAGGCTTTTCCTTTCTGCCTCCTTAAAATTCCAAGTCTGCTCTATACAGTGCCATTGGCATAATCACTCCTTTATAAGTCTATGCATTCATCCACCAATTCCAATATCTCGTGACACTTTTTATTCCCTCCAGACTTTCACTTGCTTCCCTTACTCTCTACTTTATCTCCACCTCCAATGCACCATTTCTTGCAACAATAATTGTTGCCTCAAGTTTCTCTAAGTAGAAAACCTGCTGCCCCAAAGTGCCTCCCAATGGTCCACAGGATCCCCCACAGATAACACTTTGAAAAAATTTGGACGGTTTCTATATTATCCACTGAAAGTGGTAAAAGAGGAGCTATTGCGAGTTGTCAGCTCTGCATGTGGGGAAAGCAGAAGTGGGTAGAGGAAATTTGAGGGGAAGACCAAGAATGAGATGGATGAGGTGAAGTGGGCGTTGAATGTAAAAGGACTGCCAAGCAAAGAAGAGAAATCAAAAGATGTGAATGGAGAGTGGTTGTAAATGGTTGAAGAAGTGACAGCTTGAATGAAAGTTCTTATCAGCTCTGTACATATCTTATGTAGGTAATGTGGGGGGTTGCCATGTAATGAAGCAGGTGTGCTAAATCAGCTCCTGTCAACCCTGCTTTGGAAGTGATATCATGCTGCATTGCCTCTAGCTGAACAGTGACAGGATGAAGCTTCATCCATGAGGAGCATTGATGAGAGGGACAAAAAGAAAATAGTTTTAGATTATATAGGCTTGATTTGTTGTGATTTGGAGGGAGGTGTGATATAAAAAGAAAAAGCCCTTTTTAGGTATGTATGTGAATAATATATTAGAGACAATTTCTTATTTTAATGCCTATTACAAAAAAAATAATAATAATCCCCATGTCCTTTCTCAATATCTTGAGCATCATCTCACCAAATCTTGTTATTTATATCCCAATCTTTCACATACCCTGTCCATGGCTCATGCATGTTTTATTCAGTGGATTATAATGGAAAAGCATGCCATTAGACAAATGAGGCTAGATGCAGAATACTAGAGATATACAAACAAATTAATTGAAAGTACAGCATAATTCATAGATGATTGTGTGAATTTGAACATTTCAAACTGTTGCATCCTATCACCATGGAAATTTAACTGTTGCTATGGGTTAAGTTTATCTAGATCAAATCTGAGTTCATGACCTGTATAGCCCCCAGTCAGCTTTTGTTTGGCATTGTCAATCCATCCATTGCCCCTGGTCTCTTGCAGACCTATGGCCTTAAGGCAACTGGCAATGGCCTCCAGGAAAGGGGAACAGGTATTTTAGGCCATTTTTATATTCCTTCTTGTCTTGTGTACTCTCACCTGGTCCCATGTTTGTGTAGTTTTTGTCACTTGTGTGCCCTAGTCTTTTTACTTGCATATTCTTTCTTCACTTGCCTTCATTTTGTTTTGCATTATATATTATCATCTCATGGTCTTCTTTTACATGCTCATAATTTGACCCATCCTTGCATAACTTCTTGCATGCCTACTTTATTTATTTCATGTGTACTCTTGCTTATGTCCACTGAATTTTTCTTGTATTTCATTGTGTCTTTCTTCGTCATTTTTCTTGGGACCACTGATGACCTGCACTAGTTGATCTTGTGGGACTGAGGTTGCAAAAGATGTTCTTTCTTCCATTTGTCTCTTAAAGTTCAACACCTTCAACTCCAGCCAGAGGCGAAACTCTAAGAGGCTGGCAGTCAGTCACTGAACACGAAATAGGAGGTAGAAGGATAAAAAGTTGATGCTGCATCACAATGTTCATATACGTCTTTTAATGTATTTTGAGGAGATGGGAAAGTGATGGGGTTGCCATTTAATGAATTGGGGATCCATAAATTTCATCGGTCAGGCTATATACTACTCCTGAGCTGTAATGAAACTGACAATGTCCACATTGAAGGGTTGTATTAACTGCGAAGACTTAAGGCTGCTGCTACTGTTTCTCCCCCTACTCAAACTTATTGTTGTACATTGCATCACCTGTGCCTTGGTTCCACCCATTCATCATGTATCTTCCTTCCACATTGTAATGTAGACTTGTCAGAATGGTATGCACAACCAGATCCCAAAAATGTGAAAGATTTGTATTATCTCACTGCATGTTCCATACACGTTAGTATAATGTTAAAATGATGCAGAACTTAGAGCAAGTACTGTACAACACTTGGTGAATTATACATACCAAAGGGCCTCCACCTTATAAGTGGGGTGGCTTTGTCGTGGGTTAATGTATTTTTTTTTGCTGCCAAACCCTATAAGAGGGAATATAGAATCACTGGTAAACTACAGTCCATAACAACAACAGCAGTCTCCATCTAAGGGGCCATTGCCCTGTCAAGGGTGGGTATGTGCTTTGTTGTGGCCACCCTCTTTGTAGGGGAGAAAAGACCCTGTGATATGTATACATATTTCTTATGCTGTTGTACAATGTTAGTTTTGCAATGTTTCAGCAGAAAACTAATCAGATTTAATTGCAATAATACGCAGTGATATAGGCAATTTATTACTAGATAACACATGGGTATCAGACTTGAGATTATGGCTGCAAGTACAAGTGACAAGGTCACCACCTCACTTTGGTTTGGTTTCTTAACTGCTGTCAATCCATGTCTATCCAGATTTGGTTCTGGCTGATGCCAAATGTTTACCTTTAGCTGAGGGCTAGACTTGACAAAATGGGATCTCTGCCTGGCATTCAGTACTTTTTTCTGTTGTGTTGACTTAAGCAGTATTTGATTTACATACCAATGTTGAATGAGAACCTTGTGGTTGAGGCAACCTTATGCTATTCCCAGCACCTTTTAGAAGGTACCACATATTTGTTTTATTTAACAAGATTTTAATGCACTATTGAGCATTGTGCTTGTATGCAATCCAGTTGGCAGGCAGCATCTGAAATAAGTTTCATCTTGTAGCAGATGGAGAGACCACCATGTTGGCAAACTTTGGGACCTTGGTGTACCACAACTACCCCATCCCCCCCCTAGATTGTTATATGGTCTATTACACAGTAATGAAATCGGCATATTTCAACTCGACCAACCACCTCAGTTTTGGTCTTTCTCTGAAGCTTACTCCATCCACCTCTGCACTCTCCACTCAATCTTTGTATGTTCTATCCATATACCCAAACCACTTGACTGTTTGCTGATCTACCCTTTCCAATAGCTATTTCCATCCCCAGTTGTGTACCTCTGCAAGAGAGACCAGGATTCTTCACTGCTTTCCTGATGTACAGTATGTTCTATACAGTGCCAAGAGTATAATCACACTATCATAAACCTTCTCTTAGCATTCATCCTAAAATACTTGTTTCTTTTAAGAATTTTCCATCCAGAAATTTGCTTTGTTTCCATAACTTGAAGGAACCATCATTCTCTACTTTTAATTTCTACGGACTCCTTGCACACTATAATCTCTCCTTTATGACCTCTTTGGTGTAATGTCCCACGTATAAAAGCGCTGTAATTCATATTGAAGTAGTGGAAGAAAAGTAGAATAGACTTAAATGGTAATGCATATACCAAAAGGCCCTTTTCCCTTTTATAAAAGGGGGGGTGGCCCAGTCAAAACACACACTCCTTTCACCCTTCCCATACTTGTCCATTTTATCTTGGCTCTTCATGGGTGAAGAGTCATCCCAGTCCCCTGCTAACTACTCTGTGGATATTTATAAAAAAAATATTATTGGCTTGTGGGTCAGACCGGTGGCTGTAATTACCTGTAGTTATCTGGGGGTGGGGGGGATAGGTGTCTTCAAATGTGTGTGTGTGTATACAATGTACAATTATCCAACCTACTTCACTCCAATTGTGTGTGTGTGTGTGTGTATCAGTGTTATTCATATACAAAGATAAAGATAAAAAGGGACAACAACACAGGTTTGGTGTGGGATGTGTCGTGGCTGGGCTACCCCATTATAAAATAAAAGGGCCTTTCTTTATGTGTGTGTATGTTATGTAAGTGCTCAATTTGGCTGAGGGATGATCCATGGCTTGAATTCAGTTCATGCTGGGATGTCCCTCAGTTGCATAAAATGTTGGATGTTGTCCATGAGAAAATATAAGCCATGTTGCAGTGTTGAAAAGTGAATGGATTTATAAGGTTATAAAGGAGTGGAAAAGGGGGTGGGGGAATTGTATACTACTACAGTTTACCTCTGATGCAATAATCAAAGTTCTCTCTATATATGATCCACAGCATTTCTTTCAGATTTTCCTGTTGGCATTAAAGTTTTAATGAGCACTTGTTTCATTTATTAACCTGTGTGGTTGTAATCCTAGCTGTATTGACAAGAAAATCTCAGTGAGTGAAGTACTTCTGTAGATTGTTTTATTTCCTACGTATATTAAAACTTTTCTTTGTGATGCATAGAAAACTGAAAAAAAAAATGCTAAATTGATTGGTGCAAAATCGCTTCACCAACACACACAACTTTGGCCATTTATTGTGAAAGGTCCAGCTTTTCACAAAATTAGCATACTTAAGCCCTATACTAATAAGTTTTAAAGGAATGATGGTCAATACAATTGGGAATGCTCCAAGTTAAAGACGTGTTGGAATAACTCACCGTAATTTAATCTATTGTCCCAATTCACGCACGAGTCGCGCAGTGAAGAGTTTCTGGAGTTGTATGAAGCAAGATAAGACTAAGCAGTTTGAAGATCCCACATAATACTTATTTTAAGATAAAATCGCATGAAAACGCTGCATCATGCAGACCAATTTTACTATCCACTATATCGAAGCTGATAGATTAATAGGAAGAAAACAAAACTACATGCATTAACATTTCCCAACAAGTGCTGGAAGGGTTCAACAAGAGAACCCCATCAGACAGAGTAGTTGACATAAAACATGGTAGCCTCCTGATAAGAAAAAAGAAAATCGTTGAGAAATGGACAATTTCCCACTGGAACACAGTGGGAAAAAAAATTAGGACATTTTTACTACAATAGACCACATCCCGTGTGCAATATTCTCGTTTATTCTCTTCCTAAGCAATCTCCCTCTTTTACAACTTTACACCAATGCAGTCCTAGACTAAGGCCCAGTAGTTAAAAATAATAATAATAATAATTTCAGTCCCCTAGGAATTAGGAGAAAGGGGAGAATTGGAATTCCAAGCAGAATGTCTTTGGGCTTCACTGAATCCCGTCCTGTACATGAATATAAAATTCTAACTTGTTACACACACTGAACGCCATTTTAATAAAAATTAAATTTTGCAAAATGCAACGTATGTATATATACACACGCAATATCTTGCATAGAGTACAGATTTATAACATGGAAGGGATGGAATACTTGAAATGTAATAGAACATGGATAAGATCATGAGTGCCGCGCCGAAAACTGACTGGTCAATCTAGACGACCATAAAATGTGAATTTAAATTGCCAAACGTTCTGGTATAAGAAAGAA
This sequence comes from Oratosquilla oratoria, assembly GCF_046742065.1. NCBI lineage: Eukaryota > Metazoa > Arthropoda > Malacostraca > Stomatopoda > Squillidae > Oratosquilla > Oratosquilla oratoria. The sequence goes on along the minus strand of NC_134781.1, from coordinate 74,681,982 downwards.
TTTATTATTCTGTGTAATTTTTATTCTACTTTCAGACCAGTGAAAATCAAGAAATTGCAATAAAGTTATTGAAATCTATCCCAAGCACAGAATAATCAATTTAATAAATCTTCAGAACAAATTACACTTCCACAGTTAAATTCAACGAGCTAAATGTAAACAACTTACAAGATGAAACTTGATAATAACGCCATGTACTAAACCACCAGTAGCGCACCGTACACAATATAAAAATAAATCCCTATAGAATATGAGAAGATAAGCATAGAAATTATGCTAGCCCAACGCTACTTTAATCGAAAGGGCAATATTAGCAAAGCTATAATGTATCGTGTGTACCGATTGGTATTACTCATTACTCTAGTCAGCTTAACCCCCTACGAATGTCTGTGTATAATGTGTAGAAAAAGTCTAACGAGGACCACAATGGAAATAAGTTTACATTCTTTTTTGTGATATCCTCGGCAATTGCAATTATTTCGAACCATGTGCTTGTCATTATCTGCACTTCTTGTATATCGATTCTTTGCCAAATGAACTTATTACTATTAGACGAACGTAACAAATTGTGACCACATATTATTCAAGTACACCAATAACGAGGACCACTCAATATATCCACAAATATTCACGCTCGGATCAACAGCGTTTCCCAACCTTTAACGACCATAGCACCCCCTGTTGTCGGGATCAGGTGATTTCGGCCCGGCGAAAATAACCTTTTAAGCTTGATGGCTTGGTGCACTTTTTATTGACAGAGTTGGAAATTGAACTGTTGTCGGATAGGAGATTGATTTAGAGTTTTTAGAACACTAACAGGCTAAAGTCTGGTGGTCAGAGGTCGCATGCATAGGCTAGGTATGTATTAGTAAGCCGCCTCTGGAATATAACCAGCTGACCTCCAAGGGGAAGTTTGACGCTGGTGAGTGCGCTCCCCTCCTGCATGTTCACTAATGATGAACTTCTGGGCTGGGTTCAAAACAAAATTTTGCACTGTCTGCGTTAAACCTATATTGGCATTAAATGTCATGGTATCGCAGCGTTACCATGACACTTAACATCGGGATAAACTAATGCCAGAATTAGTTTTTTGAAGAACCCAACCCTAGACTAAATCCTTGTGAAACGGTCATACTTGATCAAGGCTGGGGCCCTGCTGAGGGAGTGGGGGAGGTACTCGTGCGCCAGGTACTATCAGGTGAGGCACACGGATGTCTCCAAGACCATGAAGACAAAAGCTGGCCTGCACCCTAGACGAATTGTGGCCAACATGTTTTAATCATTTTAAAAACAGCATGGCCTATATTCCAGTTTTGTACACTGAAAACCAAGTGTTTCATTGACACCTTCAGGTTTTCGAGCAGGGACAACACTTGTAGAAGTGTTATTGATGCAACACTTAGTGACACCTCCAACTGTTCGAGCAGGGACAACACTTGTACAAGTGTTATGAACGTAACACTTTGTTTAGAATGTACAACTTTCATTCTTCGTTGCTTTTTGGAGTATCACTCCAGAATTTGGGAATTCCCCAATGTAATGGTCTAGCTTACGCCTCCCGCATCACTGAAAGCTCGAGTCCGTCAACAGAGAGGAGAGGGGTGTAAGGGTCAGGGTTAAGGTTAGAGGGGGTTAATACTGATGCACTCTTAATACATAGGAGTCTGTGCATCAAAGTGCATCAGCATTAACCTCCTCTAACCTTAACTGTAACCCTTACACCCCTGTTCTCTCTGTTGACATCCTGCGACTCGAAGGGGAGTGGACTTCTAGGGCGGGCTTAAGAAACGACTCTGATAACGATTTATTTATATTTACACTAAAACAACTAATTTTTATAAAAAGAATACACAAGCAGCTTTTGATAAAATGACGAAAAAAATCAAATTTACTCAAACCTCGGTTCAACATTCATACAGGTTTCATTAAAGAAAAAAAAATTCTCCATTGTTCATCGTTCATAGTTAAAGTGTACATAGTGCACAGTCACAAGTCACATCACTTCCCAGTTGGCGCATATATCCTCGCACAAGTTTTCAATAGTTCAAAGGCGTTTTTTAGTCCTTTCTCCTATTTATCCCAGGCATCGTAGATTCTCCCTTTTGTTTTGGCGTAAGCAGTTCTTTGATAACGTTTCAGCTTCTTAGCACTATCCAGCTTCACTTGAACAGGAATCAAGTCGGCTTCGTTGGAAAGGAGGTTAACTAGCGAGTAGAGTGGCATGTTAGGGCGTCCTCGAGAGTTTAATCGTCGGTGCCATCCTTCGACTTCGTTATTTGTACGTACAGGTTCTTTAAAAACGGACCAAGATTCTGGAATGAATATACCCGTGAACCACGTATTCCTGATGTATTCTGTAAATGATCGGAGGCTAGGCAAATTCCCATTGACGTCATCAGACTCCAAAGGTTCGAACATAGGACGAATGTGTGTAGCTGGCAGAAACGGCAAGGAAAACGGTTTACGAATATATTTCTGTGTAGGTCCTTCATGTATGCTGACTGCAGGCCGAGTTCTTGAACCTTTGGCCCAACGGCTTCTATCCAATGAAAAACACAACCTTTCATTTCCACCCCGTTTAAAACGTCAGAAAAAGCCCGCCTCATGGCTGCCTCGAAGTCGACGACAATCCGTTTCACTGCGTTATACAAACAGTCATCTATGGTTTTAAGGGGAACCTTCGGCACGGCCCTTAAGTAGGTCTCTGCTATGGTGTCGACTTCTCCATGGTACGTCAGGCGTCTAGGCTGGGGCGGTAAACTCGTTCGTTCGATTATTATTTCCTCCACCGTTGCAACCTCTTATAGTTTCTTCTGCGGTTCCCTTTTTCTACGGGTGGCAGCTAATCGGGCAACTGATCTTGCGAAATCAAAGTTTCCCCTCTCATCATCTGTGCAGTCGTGACAATACGGTAGTAGTCGGCGCCGGCGAGCGTTACAGCTTGATCATGACGGATTCCTGCACATGAAAAATGGATCTCTTGCAGGATCCATATCCAACACAGTTGTTTCCCGCATCTTGGCGGCAAATTCCGCATGGGTGGAACTGGCGCTTCTTAAATTTGGAGTGACGTGGCATTCTTGAACTTGAAACTTTACTTGAAATCGATTTAGTCTCTGACTTGTTTTCTCTCCAGAAGCTGGATTGAGAGTGACTGGTTGTCAGTTTTGCCCCCCCCCCCTTTTATACAAAATATCCTTAATTAGTGAATACTATTTACACAAATTACAGAACAACGCCAGTAATTAAAAACCACCACGCGCGATATGTCACTTCTTTTTGTTCACAGGCGTTCAATAAAGTTGACGGAAGAATCACGCTCGGAACAAAAGGGAAAGTGACCGTATCGCGCGCTGAAACGCTCACATGGAAAGCTAGCCTAAGCTAGTGAACTCGGCCCAACATTGAGGTGATTTCGGCCCGGAAAATATTGGGCCGAAATACTTTTGTCATGTCTAAGCAGTGCAGCACCCCTATCTTGTTATTAGAAGGATAAAAGAAAAGTACTGCTTGATTATTTATTTTCTTGATTGTTTTGAACAAACAAATTGACAACATTGTAGAAGAAATAACACCTTAGGAAAATAAAAAAAGCATGGAAAAGGTCAAATATGGACAACTAGGTAATCGATGATACACATATCAATGTGATTTTTGTGTGCATGACTTCCCAGCACCCCCTATAATTTATTTCAGCACCCCAGGTTGGGAAACTGTTCTAGACAAACCACCAGACTCCACAGCAATACCCCGTAGAAAAATCCCTCGCTTTCTGACTAAAAAATAGGACTTTCATTGTGAATTGAAACTCGTCAGAATGGTTCCGACAACAGAAATTGCCCTAGATGCAACCACCCCATAGAAAGAGTTGAATACATATATAATGCCCTGCACTAACAATCCAGAGTGACTTGTGGCTTTGCCGTAGCCGATCTGGGAGTGACTTGCAAAACTAGGTCAACGGATTGTTGCGTGGTGGGTCTTTAGAACATTTATGTTTGGTACCAGATCAAATTTGTGTTGGTAATCTTTGTGTGAGTGGAGAATAGTTGTGTGTGTATGATGTTTTGACGCAGCTCGAAAATATTTCTCCACGTTCTCTCGCTGATAAGGGGAAGAATCTGCCCAGTGTGTATGCGCTGTCTTGCTGCGTTGAATTCTGACGCGGGCAGGAGTCGGAGATAGCTATCCACGTGGAGCTTGCTTTTTTTTTTTTTTTTTTTTGCCGAGTGAAATGTCCATCACAGATTCTGTTTCTGGGCTAAATGTAAATGGTTTACGGAACTTTCAATACTCAATGAAATCCTCGTATTGCTTACGTCCCATTATATACTTTCTGGGCAAGCGTAAGTGGTCTGTGGAATTTTCAATACTCGATAAAATCCTTGTATTGATGACGTTCCATCACAGACTCAGTTTCTGGGCTAAGTGTAAATGGTCTAGGGAGCTTTAAATACTTAATAAAATCCTCGTATTGATGACGCCCCGTCACAATCTCTCTTAAGGCTGATTACAGATGGTCTAGGGAACTTTCAGTACTCAATAGAATCCTCGTACTGGTCAGATCCCATCGTAGACGCTCTGGGCCGAGTATAGATGGGTCTGTCACTGAATACTCGATAGAATCCTCGTATTGGTGACATCCCGTCGTATACTTTGTTTGTGGGCAGATGATGAGCTGTAGGACAAGATGTTCACTCCCAGGTTTCGTCGTCCGAAACGGGCTCGTCTTCCTCGGAATTGTCCTGGGTGAACGCCGCTCGACGTTCAAGTGCGAGCGACAGGGCGTTCGCGAGGTCGTCCTTGGGAGGGTCTTTGGTGCCCTTTGTTCTGGAAGGATCGCAGGGTCTGAGTTTGAACCCTTTGTGGATCTCTTCCATCAAGAGGGGGTGGGCGTCCTTTGGGCTCTTGGTGGTAGGAGTGACGCCCATTGTCACTCCGTCTGTCGCCGATCTGCCCAAGGGTGTAGTCGGCGGTGGCGGAGGAATCCTTAGCTCCTGAAGATGTTTCGACTTTTGTTTGATGGTTCTGGAAGGGAACTGTTGGCCTCAGTTTGATCCCTTTCCTGATTTGGGCCATCAGCTGCGACCGTGGGTCGACGTCGCTCTGAGACCCACTTTCCGTTTCTCCGCCTTTATCCTTCGCTTTATTCCTTGATTGTGGAAGAGACGGTGGCGGTGGAATACGAGGCACTGGAAGAGGCGGTGGGGGTGGAACGCGAGGCACGAGAGGAGGTGAAGGCGCCAAAGAGGGCTCTTTCGGCCCTGCTGAGGCTGGAACGCCGTTGGGCACGTTTTCGTTCTTCGGACGTTCCTGTCGCAGCCTCTCGAGGATCTTCTCGTGCTGTTCCAGTCTCCCCATAAGGAATTCGACCTTATCCTTATATATATATATATATTATTTTATTATTATTATTATTATTATTTTTTTTTTTTTTTCTCTCCCTCATATTGACAGTAAAGGAGGAGGACCACACAGCGAGCAAAATTACACTTTAACAACACTTTAGCTAGTCGGGGGCGTGTCTCCCTCAGCTGATCCACATCTAGTGATGGTCAGAAAGACGTCTGAGAATGGTAGCGGTGGGGTTAATCTTCTCGCTGCGTGGAATAATAATATCTGACGCCGGTGGCGTCCTTTATATATCTTATTCTGGTTAGAGTCAGGTCAATTTTATTCAGCAAAAACTAGACCCGGCAAGCTTCCGATGACGCCATCAGTGCACTAATGCAAGGAAACAAAACAAAAAAAGATGAAATGTGCAACAAGCTAAAAAGAATAATCTGGTAAAACCTGCCTCCCCCGGCACTTTGTGTACAATTGATGCACATCTGCATTTTGCAAGAAAGTTGCATATCTACACAAGTAATTGCTTGTGAGAAGGTAGTGTGTGTGTGTGTGTGTGTGCAAGCAATAACGCAGACATTTGTGTAGCCTCGAAGAGAACGTTCCTATTACCCAGGGCAAGTTCGGTGTATAACTGATCATGTCTAATTATGTTTGTGTGCGTGTGTGTATTTGTGTGTACGAGCGCGTACGCATTTGTAAATACCCAATTCTGTTTAGTTGTAGTCTACAGGAAACGAGCAACGCTCGTCCTGTCTCTACTACTGGGGGCATGGTTGGGAGTAGCTGCGTGCCTTGCTGGGGAACCCCTCTCAAAGTCACCCAAACGCGGTATGAATTCACGGATCAGCGTCCCTCCTAACATCAAGGTGTGTGTTGCGCTACCGATCCGTAACATTTCAGTTTAAACCAAGCGAAGACCCACCTCCCCCTTGGATAAATAAAATGCAACACCAGGCCAATTGCCCACCTTCTCTGTCACGACCCACCTGTGGGCAAGGATAGTCGCAACACGGAAAAAAAATTAAGACCCTGCATACTTCGGACGAGTGACTGAGTTCATAAACTTCTCGTTAAAATTATTTATTTACAAAAAAAAAAAAAAACGACATAATGGACATAGAATAAGAGAGAATAGCAATAAATGTTGCATTAATTCTAAATGGATAATTAATTACAAAGAGTAGCTGGTTGTGCTCTTATATGCAGCACGTAAGAACAACTGGGCGAAACAAAGTCTTGATTATGGTGTAGGCGAGTCTTGACTAGAAGTTGCACAAACGAAAAGTCGTTTAGGCCGACTCTCCGGTATCCGGAACAAATGGGTTGTTTGAGATGTGGCTGATGCACGATAACTTCTGGTAGGGACATCTTCTGGTAGTCAGGAACACCTAAGATATTGGTTGATGTTTCGTAGTTGAGAAATAACAGAGAATAGTCGCATTTGTCAAGCAGCAATCTGGAGATGCCCGACACAATTCGGAAAAAAAACTGCACTTCGCGTGGAGATGGGACAATTGTTGTGGTCCAAAGGACTTGTTTAGTGGAGTTGTCGCAATCGACAAATGTAGATAAATTTCTACGTAGATTCAGATGGGCCCTGGACGTCTCTTTCTTTTCTAGACTTCTTTGTTCTTTTCGCGTTCTGGTTCTCTCTATTGACTCTCGGGTATATAATAATAATAAATGACGATAGTGAAGTGAGAAGGTGTGGGAGCAAGAGTTGGGGGGGGGGTGATAGGTGAAGGTAAAGTTTAGAAAGTGAAGAAATTATTCTCTTGGGTCGCTCTCTGCTTCGCCTTTTATAGCCCGGGGAATGGCTGCTTACGTTTCCCGGACTGCCAAAACGTACCTGAAGCAGGTAGGTTAAACACCTCCAACCAATGGGAAAGCAGGACACGCTTCTACGCCAAATTATATGACGTTTCTGAGCTTGGCGTGATCTGACAGAACGTATATGCGCAACCCCAACAGACGGGTATTGCGCAATGGGTCATAAGTGGCATACATTTTACGAAATACAATACAAAGTATAACATATACTACATATATTCACGCAAGGGGTGTTTAAAAATACAAGCAGGAGACTTTATTCACAAAGGGCGTACCACAGCCCAACCACAGGATTCTAATCACGCTAATGGCGTGACATTTCCATCCGACCTAGTCATGGACCAAGTTTCCTGTCGATATGCTCTTCCTTTGTATAACTATAATCGTCGTGTTCCTTGGGACCTGTACCAACCCGGGAATTAGAGTGAAGGCAGTAACTTGAGACGGACAATACGAGTATATTCAGTCATTGTCTCTAAAAATAGCCTCTATTTAGACTAAAACCACACGTCAGCTGGAGATTGGTGCGTGGCAGTGGGGCCATGAGATGTGATTTCTGGAAGACTTTGGTCGCAATCCACACGGTAGTCGGTGTAGTACCACTGGTCGCCGTGTATAGAGATGGCAAATGGCACAGTTTGGCAGTAACCTACACGACCAAGCAGCCCTATTTAGGGACCGTCCCGCTCACCCCACATGGGGAAGAGGATAGGGAAAAAAAAAACTAAACATGGCCTCCGCAAACCCATAATGCGACAAGAATAATGAGTTATAGCACGATAACGAGGATTCCTGAAACCAAAGTCAGTGTTGCACTCCCGCCCTACACCGAAATAACGTCCCAGTGAGAGAAGCAGAGGCCTATCCTTGAACTCGGGAGCTATCTTCAATGGTAAGAATACTACCCACTCTTCGCCCTTGACGTTACGCAGTTACCACAGTGAACAACTACAACCCCGAACCCACTGAAAGATATTGCATTCCTGTGCCCACACAGTTCTGCTAGCCAACTTGATCCATATTTCACTAATACTAAAACATATGCAAGCCTCCTAGGTTTCGCAATCCCGCCAACAGACTCAGCTGGAATGAATAAATACATATACATTCCTAATCAACATCTAGTCGATTCAACAAATCCTACAACAGTCACCAAAGAAACATGATCCAAAGCAGTACATGAAACTAAATAATGCATTCCATTATGCAATGGATCTCCCATTTGCGAAAGTAAAGTTCCTCTGCTAGACTGGACAAATTACGCGATACCCCTCAAACTGCACTGATTCTACACCAAATCCTGGACGACAAAATCCTAATACCTCTAGACATGTCTCCATAACTTCCTACAGAAAACACGACTATTAATCAAACTATAAGTAACCTTGACTAGCTAAATCAACACACAAGATGTAAGATATAGCACGACAATGACGAGAGATTGTCAATAAGGGTAGAAACACCGGTAAAGTCCAGGCCATAACAAAAATGCCAGTAACAGACGATTACACAGTACTATCAACAACGCTAAACATACAAGAACACTGGAAGCAACATTTAATGATCTATACACAACCATTGGCCTTCAAGCCAAAAATTTCATAAATCAATCAATATACAACCAAACCCATAGCTGTATTCGTACTACCCGACAGTTTGAAACCGCACTAATTCATGTAAGAACAGGACATTCCACCTCACACATGGCATCCTCACGTGAGGGAATGACCCTCCCTGTTGCCAATGTGAAGTTCCTTCGCAATATCAAACATGCTACTAGAATGTTCAATTTACAATGCACCCAACGACAACCGTATACACTCATTTACTCTCACGAATAGCAATGACTACAACAAATCCTGGGCGACGAAACACCAGTACCTCTATCAGTTCTCCACAGCATATCTTTTAACCAAACTATAAATACCCTCGACCAATTATACCAGCATATGAAATGCATGAATTGACAGCAGTGTGAGGTTGTTCACAAGGATTAAAGGGCTTTTAAACAAGTCTATAACAACAGGAACATACACATGGATGACTCCCACTCGAACGAAAGAGTAGGTCACGCAGCAGTAAAAGGTCTGGATCCCCCCCTTCCCTATCGCCTTGATCTTCACTGCTGAACCCTTCGTCATTCACACTTGACTTATATGTTACAAAACTCCCTGTGCATCCTATATAATCACATAAAATTTGCGATGTGCCCTACAAATAATCTCCACCCTAAAGACTCTACACCCATCGGTCCACACAATCACTTCATGGGTCGTTCAAATTTCCACCCAATTCAGATGATTTGTGTCTTTCTGCTGGTGCCATCTCCTGTAGGTATCCCCGGCAATGAATGAGCTGACAAGGCATCTCAAAATACAACCGTATCCCATAATCTGTACATCCATGATTCCCCTCGCATCAACATGCCCGACAATTGCCACATATGCCACTAGTATGTCCAATGGGACCTTTCGCAGTGATCAAATTGATACCAGACACCGCCAGATTTTGTAATTCTTGCCGGAAAATAAATACTTTTTTGGGCAAGTTTTATAAGCTTACAGAGGTGTATCGTTGTACATTATTGTGTCTGAAATTTAAGTCAATTAATTTCATGATTGCAAACGGCATATAGCATTGTTTGAGCCTCTATTTATAATCACAGATGATATTCGTAAAACAGCCTATAATTGTATCAAGCCAAGCAATTTGTCATTTTCTACCGACTTCAATGGACGTATACTGATATATACTTTCATTTGAATGCACCAAGCAATAGGCAAATCCATGTAATGTATCGAAAATATAATTTTGCATCGAAAACTTAATTTTTTCGGTACGATAAACTTTGCCTTTCTCTTATTTTTTCTTGAATCCGACGTGCAGTTTGCCACGGCACACGTAAAATTAGTCATATTTGTTTGAAAATAGCTCCCAGCTGATCTAAGAGGTTATTCCTTACAAAAATGTCGTTAACTCCGTACGTCCGCCACCACTGTTGTTATTTTATATCTCGCTGATTATCTTCATATACAGGACGTGACAGTGATATCCATTATTTTTCAACACTCAGATAAAATGCACAAACCGAAATCAACATCCTCTTATTTTTACTGCTCATAGTTACTTCAGTAAAAATAATTACCTATTTTTAGTTTTACCTTATAATTAAATTAACAAAACCTTATCACACACCAGCAAGTAAAAATTATAACATTATGAGTCATGTTTTTAATCTTAAATACATTTATGCAGCAATTTATGGCGTATCTTTTTTTAAATATCGGTTTCCAAATTAGCTAAGTCACCCCTTTGCCTCGTGAAATCCGAGACAATGGGACCTTTCGCAGTCAGGCTCGTAGATTCCTATTAGCGCTATAATTTTCAATTGTCTCGGATTTCACGAGGCAAAGGGGTGACTTAGCTAATTTGGAAGCCGACATTTAAAAAAAGATACGCCATAAATTGCTGCATAGATGTATTTAAGATTAAAAACATGACTCATAATGTTATGATTTTTACTTACTGGTGTGTGATAAGGCTTTGTACAGTCAACAGCAACAACCATAAGTCCTTAAACGATGGTGCTTGATAGATAACACTGGTTACCACCCAAAATGTTTTCGAGACCAGAGCAACAATTTCATTTAATTTAATGCCGCAGATAATGAATATCATAATGAAAAGTATTTGTTAGCTCTACTTTTCGAGATACCTACGTGTCACAACAGGTTCCAACAGGCTTGCGGCAGTGTGTTTCTTACCACACTCAGTCTCACTACCCTTCAATATTGTTCCAACAGTCATAGAAGGTGGTTGTGCTGTACAAGTTTACGTTTTGAGGTGAAAGGTAGGTGATTTTCCCAGTCAAACACGTTTTCAACTATAACACCATGTTCACTGAGCAAGCTGTTGATGTGCATGTGGGGCGTTTTATATCAATTTCATATTTCTACTGAATTATATAAATACTTAAGCATGTTACCCCTATCACAAAATGCTGTCAACATTGATATATCTGGCTAAATCAAAACACTAGAGACATTTTTATTTATCTATTGTATTTGAACATTGTGCATATCTAATGACTATTGCCAAAGATGTCGAGAGCATCAGTGGGATGGATGGAGTTGCATGTTTGAAGCTAATTGAGGAATTCTTGGCTTCGTGGTTGAAAGTGCCAGTGGCAACGTTTGCACACTTAGATACATTTCTTCTTTTCTAATACTGTATTAGTTTTTGATGATTACTGTTATTCGATTTAACTTTACTATTTAATTATAATAGGTTTACTTTATAACTTTACATTGAAATAGTTAACATTAATCCTAATGCCAGGTACCGCAGTGTTTTCTTGATTTTCAGAATTCTTAACGTTTTTTTATCCCTCCATTACCCCCCGACAAATTACCACTGAGGGGTAATTTACCCGCAGTTTGGGAACCACTGTTCTAATTGTTTGTTTGTTTTCTTCTTTCAGATCCCTCGTACTTGTGTGAATAAGGCAGGTTACTACTACATTTATGGTGTGGTGACCTTTGCATCACAGAAGAGCCGTATAATTGCTATGGCTAGAAGGGCATATCACCTATACTTTGGATGCAAGATTGGTAACCAGGATAAGAACTGGGCTCCTCACACATGTTGCAACACTTGTGCTACTAACCTTCGCCAATGATTGAACAGGAAAAGGAAAGGAATTCCTTTAGCTGTGCCAATGGCGTGGCGGAAACCAATAGACCATACCAACAGTTGTTATTCCTGCATAGTACCTACAGTGCAAAAGAGCTTGTCAAAGAAGAAAAATACGTCCATTGAATATCCAAACATTCCATCGGCTATTCGCCCAGTTCCACATGAAGGTCTACCTGTTCCTGATTCACCAAATCGGTGAGGAGGGAGCAGAGAAGGATGACAGTGCTGGATTACAGAATGACCTTTTCTTTATGAAGCACTCCTCTAGACCACATCTCATGCAGAAATGCAGAAGAGCTCATGCCTTACCTGGGGCTAATCAGGAACGCGCTCTACACACGGGAAGTGAACTCTACTCACTTCCCGTAAGATACACACACACACACCTCTCACGAACATAGCCACGACCCACGCACAAACATCTACATTTACTTTTTCTTAGACTAAAATTCGCTTCCTTTCGAACTTTCTCTTATACTACATCTCCTCATTTCAGTTTACCTCCCACTAAAGATTTTTCCGTTTTTCCACATTTCTCTCCTACTACGCCTCCTACCATTTTCTGAACTTTTGGTGATTGTAATCTGTTTTTAATCCCGGCGTCGGCGCCGCCGTCCAAGCTCCCAGTCCATTTCTCCCGTGCCACGACCACCAACTGCCCCAAATCGCTCGCTAATTCGCCCGGTGGCAATAGCCGTCTTTTATACACTACTATCTTTTCATTTTCTTACAGACATTCTTCCCCTCCCACAAAAACCGAGCCCGCGCAAGCGGGTGGTCTTTCCTAGGAATTCAGAATTCATGCAGGGACCTACAACTGCCCAAGAATAAGGCAGAGCTGCTAGGCTCTCGTCTTCAACAATGGAATCTCCTGGCAGCGAATGTGATTTTTTTTTTTTTTTTTTTTTTGTGACCGTCGGCAGCAGTTCAACGATTTCTTTGTAATGGAAAGTGATTTAGTGGCCTGCAATAATATCAATGGTCCGATGGCAACACTTGTCATCGAATACGATCCCAGACTCTGGAGGCTCTTCACCGATGCATCAAAAACGGGTCTGAAAGGCGTCATGATGCATAACGGCAATAGTGTAGCATCAGTTTTAGTAGGGTATGCACCACATATGAAGGAAACTTATGAGAATATAAAGCATATGTTGCAATGCATAAAATAAGATGAACATCAATGGCAGCTCTGTGGTGACTTAAAGGTTGTTGCTCTTGTGATGGGCTTGCAGGACGGATGCACCAAGTACTACTGCTTTCTGTGTGAATGTGACAGCCGTACAAGAGGTTTCCGCTATATCAGGAGAGACTCGCCTTCTCAGTTATTGGAACCTGTGATGAAAAATGTTCAACATCCACCTCTCACTGAACAACAACAACAACAAAATGCTACCATCACTACTCACAAAACTGGCGCTCATGAAAAAATTGTAATATATAAGGACAAATCTGGTCAGGGATTCAAGTATTTAACATTAAGATTTCCTTCACTGAGTGACGCTAAGATAAAAGGGAGTTTTCATGGGTACTCAGGCTCGATAGCTTCTTATGGTAACTGAACCAGCCCTTCATGCGGAGGAGAAAGCTGCTCGGGAGGCATTCATGTTAGTGGCGAAATGAAATTCTCGGAAACAGAAGTGAAGGAAACTATGAAGCATTAGCGGAAAACCTCGCCATGGGATATGACGTGTCACTTAAAATCCACTTAAAATCCACTTTTTGGACTCGCATTTAGACTTTTTTTCAGTGAACTGTGAGTCAGCTAGTGCCGACCATGGTGAAAGGTTTCACCAAGATATTTCAGCCATGGGAAAGCGGTACCGGGGCAAACGGAGTACAACAATGCTTGCAGATTATTGCTGGACATTGGCACGAGATGATTCTTCAATCCACTATAAACGTCAGTAAAATGGCAGAGAGCAAATAAGGGTTACAGTTTAAAACATAATAACATACTGTAGGTTATAATAAAATATTACATGCCGCGTATCTTTATACCTATAACAAATAAAAAAAATCAAGGTGGTATTTGGACTTGGTTCATGAAAATACATGCGAATTAACTAATATCATTTAAGAAGCACACAACTTTTCAAAAATTGTTGACCAGTGTAATAGTCCACACACCCCACACTGAAGGCGACGTATGCCCAGAGCACTTTACCATTACAACCAGGGCCCTCAAATGGGGAGGGGGTACATATGCCATGGGGCGGGAATTCTGATTTGGACATGCCGCCCCAAGGCTGACAAAATAATGATAAAAAGAGGTCAAAGGAGCCCTGAATATTTTACCGCAATGTACAAAATTTGCGTTAGAATCAAGAGAGTATGAAATATTTTTCCCTTATCCTTTCTGCAATAGGTACATTAAATAAAATAATTTTTTTTTTTTAAATTATTTCGCAAGCCAATAGCTGTAATAGGCAGTAAAGAATGGTGGGAATGTGTGTGTGTGGGGGGGGGGGGCTTCACTGAGAACTTTGCCCCGGGGCGGCAATTACATGTTACTGGAATGTTCAATTTAAACAACGCCCCTCAACAACTACCTAATCTGTCAGTAACAAGGTGGAATTATGTCGAGGATACTTAATTTATGTGGGTATGATACATTATAAGTTAGTAGTGGTAAAAAAGTAGAAACCTGCAAAAGCAGACATGATACTAAACGTTAGAATTAAGGGGACCCCCCCGCCCAATATCTTTTTTTCTGAAGGATCTTGCTGATTTTTTTCTGTGTGATATCTAGGTCTAAGGAAACCTTCATAGCTTGAGTTTTATTCAGATCTGACAAGTAGTTTTTTTATTTTTTAATAAAAAACGTAAAAAATACCATATTTTTGGGCTTCTTTCAAATCCTATCTCCTCTTACAATTTTTATTCGATGTTTTCCATTTTACAGCAAAAGAATCTTCTACATAAAAAAAAAAAAATAGAAAGTTTAATATCTTTGTTTAACGCCGAGTAAAAAAATATTAAAAAATTATCGAAAAAAGCAAAATTTTGACTTTGACACGTTATTGAAAATTTTCTATTTAACATATGCCAAAAAACTCTCTATTTCATTTTTTGTCATTTATCTAGCTATTAATAGAGACCTATGCAAAAATCGGTTGAAAATTGAGGGAGGAGATAGACTTTGTGTATCAAAAACTTACATTTTTCAGAAACGAGTGTTAAAGTTAGTTTTTTTCCTTAGTTCGACTAAATTTTACATTGGACCTCCTAAGACCCATTGAAAACAGGTTCCATTGTATTTTCATGATGATTTTGCATCTTTCAAGTAACTCGGGCACTTTGTACCCTCCTACAGTGTAAGATATTATTCACTCAAAGTGAGGGTCTCATAAGCCGCCACCTCACTCTTTGTCGCAAAGTTTGAGTTCTTGGTCTAGAATGACCCAGCAAGGTAGTCTGATTGCTGGGATTCAGCTCTCTTTCTTTTCTTGGGTTTCCTTTCTGGTGTTGGAACAGGCTCTTGCTGCATCAGGGACATCACTGTGAGGTTTGAAACTCTAAACAACAAGGTGTTGCAACAAGGAGGCATCCTTGTAGCCACTTGTTAGTAAACAGTTGTTTGCGTAGAGACAACGTGTCTGATATAGGTGTAGAGGACAGAGGATCAGGTGCTGAGGATGTGGATGTAGATGGCAGGGAGAGAGCTGCTGGAGGGAATACTAGTGGTGGTGGCGGAGGTGGTGATAACAAAGTTGATGCTGGGGTTCTTTCTTTCTCCCCTTGAGTTGCTAATGTAGACGTTCTTATCTTCTGCAAGTGTACCTTTTGTTTGGATAGCTTAGGCATGGCTAATATCTTCAAATATCTCTTCACTGAAAATAGATGCGAATTTCACACGGCAAATTAGTGAACGCGGCAAGCTAACGTGTACATGTCCTTTACTTTGTAAGGCTCAGGCCACTGCCAGTCGTGCAGGCTGAACTTCCTCACACCACATACTCACGTGCATGCCGGACGTAGGAGAAAACTTTATGAGTGCATCAAACGCAAAAAAAAAAAAAATAGAGTAAAATATGGTCAAAACGTATGTAAACAATGGTCGTGCGCAGCATGTGGCTGCCGGGGGGAGGGAGGGTAGGCCCTTTAAACCCTTTAAAAATGGCGGTACGATAAAAACACTTTGCCAGCATCTAGAGCAAGATCCCTACTATGTATTTATGCAATAAAAAATATATGTATATTTTTTATTTTTCTTAAATCTGGGGGCGGGGGTCCCCTTAAAATAACAAAAAGTATAACAAAAGGACTTGCCTAAACACTGAAATCAGCTGGTGAGTTGTTGACAGTGTAAAGTGACAGGGATGGTTTGAAGGACCATTTACAAACAAACAAAAATATCACAATGTAAAGACTTTCTATACAAACAATATGCAAAATATACAAAAATATTCAACAAAGCAGTATATAAAATACTAACAAACAAAATATATATATGACCACAAATTAATTATTCAACACATCTACCACGTATTCAAACATGCAATTAAGACACTACACCGAATCCAGGGCTACAAAACACCAATGCCACTATCATCTCTAGCCAGTGTCCTACACAAATCTTAACTAGACTATAAAAACATTCGACTGAGTACTGTATAGCAACACATGAAACGAACATGCGACGGCAGCTAGAGATTGCCCACAAGATAGAATCATCGGTAAATCAGTCCATAACAACAAAAATCATTGTAAAATTTGTGGCAAGAATGTTAGGAGGAACTCCTGATAAACATCTTATACAATAGAACGTCAAAGCCCTCTTCCCACTGATGTGCAAAGAACAGGTCATTTTCGTTTCACCTATGCAACTTTTATGATCAGAGAAAACCCTCCCTTTTACCCATGTATAGTACTCCCTTTACTTAACCACACATTTTACCATCTCTCCCCTCAAGTCATGATCACACTAAACCTCATTTTAAGAGAAACAACATTAACACCTCAATCTTCTCTCCAAAATTTTCTACAATGACAGGTAACGACCCACCCACATGCCAATGAGAAGTTCCCTTCACAATGCCATACATACTACTAGAATGTCCGATTTACGCAATTGTCTGCAACAATCCTCTACTCTATCCCTTCAAGGAACAGTGACCCTTTCCACATCTGTTCTCCTCCTCACCTCCTCATTTCTCACTCTATCTAGCCTACTAACCCCTATCATACTTCTCAGACATTTCATCTCAAACACATTCAAACTCCTCTCTTCCTCTCTTATGTTCCATGTTTCTGCCCCGCAGTGCTGTCGGCACAATCACTCCTTCATATAACTTCCTCTTAGCATCCATTCCCATTACACTTCTCTCAATCTACATTCTACCTCCACCCCCCTCTCCTCCCTTTCCTGCCACATTCGCACCCTACGCCAACCGTAGTGCTCTAGTGTATGTGATTAGTGACAAAGTATCATGTTCACCTTCTCATATCATTGCAGTGTTTCATAGTAGCCGTAGTCCAAAAAGCTCGGCTTCTGATTACATTCCTATTGGAGTAAGTCCGTTCCATGAGGGTGAACGACAACATGTATGCAGTTATCGTTTATACTATGATAATAGACAAGGCTGGATTTACATGTTGCGAGGCCCCGGGCCCTGAAAGTATGCGGGGCCTTGTCAGGGTCATTCCCTCCCATTAGCATTTAATAAATTGGTCATTTACTAAAAATCATGTTTATACAAACCCACCAATTACTCTCAGTCATTAGATGTAGTAACGTGGGAAAATCAGGAAACCAAGTTTTACAATGCATGTAATATTATAGGTCCTTTAGACACACCTTTTTAGATGCTAACAAACCCTCACACAAAATATCGGCCCAGTTTTCATGAAACGTGCTGTTAGCCATCGCGGTGTTTGTTTACAGTCACATTGCCGCTCGGCGCTCAGTCAGTCAGCTGATTACTCGTTTTCTTTATCGCGATACACACACACACACAGAAAGTGCTTATACTATTGTAATGGAGTTGGCGCGGGGCCTTGGGCCGCGACCCTATTGGACATGCCCTAAATCCGGCCATGGTAGTAAAGCTAAGTCATATAAACGTTGGTGTATGCTTTCTTCCATTTCCAGAAACCTTTTGCCTGATCCCCGTCCTAAATCTCGTCCCTCACCCCCTTCTCCTGGGTCAAATCCGTCGGGAAACTAAATGGGCAGTCCGTAGAAGTGTTCCTTGCAACCTTCGGAGTGCCATTTGTAATAAGTGCCTCAATAGTTGGCAAGAGTGATGAATTTCTCACAGATACTGGTTCTCAAAACACACTATACCCTATAACTCAGAATTGTCTCCTTATCTTAAACCGACAGCGTTTCCTAGTACAAAATGTTTCAGGAACACGCATACGCATGTATGGTGAAGTAGACGTGGAACTTGCAATTCGACGTCATTTTCCATGGTCCTTCGATGTAGCAGATGTTTTACGCCCCATCCTTGGAACAGCTTTTTTAATTGCTAAATTACAAGTGATAAATTGTAAGAACCAGTATCTAGTTCATCCATCCACAGGATGCACCATCGGGAAAATGATTCAAGAGCTAATGTTTTTCTTTTTTTATAATTTCCCGTACTTATCGCACCATTGCAATTAACCAATACTAAATACTTGGAAGGAACTATACACCATCGTACAGATACGGGCGACTCCGCCCGTTTCATTAACGCAAGAACATTGACAGGTGAGAATCTCAAGGCTGCTAAGGATGAGTTTAAATTTTTGTTAATGCTGTAATTATTCGTCGTTCCCATTCACCTTAGGCATCCCCACTTCATTTGGTTCCAAAGAAAGAACCACCTTCCTGGAGATCCTGCGGAGATTACCAAGGTCTTAATAACGTAATTGTCAATGGCAATTATCCTATACCGCATTTGCGCTCTCTCATCATACCATTTAATGATATTATCTTCTCACAAGCAAGAAAACGACTGGGTTACTACAAAATAATTTTATCGTAAAATACACTTCCGGTTACTGCCTTCTTAAACATTAACTATTGGCAATGATGGACTGTGATTCACCGAAACAGGAAATATGTTTTCCCAGTTACCTCCGTGGGAGAACTATACAAAGTGAAATCGGACTTTGGCGAGAAAGTTACAAAAAGAAGTGACTGCGCATTTCCTAGGCGCCGAACCTTCACTTGCTGAGAGACGGAACAGGATTGAACAGTTGAGTGCGTTAGCAGTTAATGTGTTATCGTATACCAGTATTTGTCTTAATCAATGCTCAATATGATTAGAAATTAGTTACCTAAGATCAAGAAATAAACGTAAATATGTAATATACACATTTTTCTCAATGAAAATATTTAATGTGGATATACGTCAACTTTGCAGTTGTCAAACGAAAACACCAACGAACATAGCGTGAGGTGGAGCGTAGGGTTTCTTGAACAGCAGATGTAAGTTTTCAGGTAGTTATTGTTATGGCTTAATTAATGTGTGTGGTATGTAGGGAAGCTATTGTGTTAATGAAGCACAATATGTATTAATTAGGCAGTTTCACCATATTTTTAATATTTTCGAACGGTGACCTTTTTTAAGCTGTCTGTCATGCATGAGGCCTAGGCACGCCTGCACATTGCATGTGCAGTGGATAAACATAAATTGAATGCTCCCAGTTGTATGTGGCGTACAGATTACCTTTGACCGAGTTTGACTTCTGCCTCGATCATAATATGAACTTTCAACTTATCTTCAATTTATGTAGTGAGCTCATCAGCACCTTATAGGAATCCTGGTTCCAGCAACAATTCATATACAGGTTTGGCCTGTTTTATTATCCATATGATACTAATTCAGGGTAGTTCAGTTCAGGCCATACAAGAGGGTTCGTTTCTGAATTGAATTTGCACCATATTGGTTGGAGTCCGATACATGGTTTACATGGGGAGTAACTAATGCTCTGATTTCTTCCTCCTTTACATGGGAAGAATAATTTGATTGGCGACAGTGGAAGGCCTAAGTAACTAGGGTTCAGCAGTACAACAGATTTCAGGTTCCCTCAGATCCTTGAGTTTGTCATCAGAGGACCAGTATAGAGGAGGTTTTAAAGTGGTATCTGTATCTGTCGTGATGTTTTCAGGCCTCGCTCAGCCGTTTTAGAAGCAGCTCTCTGCAAGGCCGCCAGCATTTATGAATTAGTACTTATATTCTGGTCTGCTATTTTCAGTATGTAACTGTACTATAGGTAATGAGGCCATGTCTTCCAGTTGTGATTGGACAGTATCGTGTCCCTTTTCTATAACTGTGTGTTGGAATGAAGAGATTGTTAATTTAATTTTGAATGGTTGTTGTTGTCGTTCCCTAGACTGTCTGTCCGACCAGTCCCGTCTCCCCAAGGAATGCCACAGCCGAAACTGGGTTTTCCCACAATTCCTTTATAGAGTGTATGTTGTATTTTGAATGGTAGGTAAGAGTGGTTGCTTCTATGGCAGTTTCTCGCAGAAAATTTGATAGATATGCCACCCCTGCCCCTCATTTCCTACCCCTCTTACCACCACTAACATCAAAGCTGAGTGATGATTATGGATTATTATTCACTTTTAAAAATTCAGGGTAAAATTTAGTTGTGCACACCTGCACGATATAGCAATAGAAAATGGTAAATGTTCAGTTTTGCACCTGGATGCAATATAGCAATAGAAAATTAATTATTAATTTTGTAAATTATAATGTATCAATGTAATATGCAATTTTCTTGGCGGAAATAGAAAAAAAAATTGCTAAAACAGATTTTGTAAGTAACGAAGTCGCACCAGACGAATGGTACGCCATGTTATGATAGATGCCAACGTTGAAGAAATGAAAAGATGATAAATTCATCTAACCTAACCTGTGTTTAATAAATCCCTGCAATTTATAGGTCATCCGGATCGTCGTCGTCGTCGTCGTGAGAGACGTTGGCAGGCTGTTCAATCATTCTCTCTGATTGTGGGGTATATAGGGTTCTTGCAGCTTGAAGGAATGCATGGATTTCAGCTCTATAGCATTCCTTCAAGAATATGTACCTCCCGAGGTACTGCCGGAAGTACCGAGGCTGTACACCTTCAAACTGATATTTCAACTAGGCCGGGCAGACGACAAACACTTGACCGAGAAGATGGCGTCCTGATCCTATGCTAGCGACTTCGTTCGTTAGTATATTTGCTTGTAGCAAGGTATTTTTATTTTTATTCCTGCCAAGAAAATTACATATTATGTCCATGTATTATAATTTACAAAATTAATATTTAATTTTCTATGCTATATTGCGTCCAGGTGCAAAACTGAACAAATACCTAGAAAATTATTAATTTTGTAAATTATAATATATCGACATAATATGGGATTTTCTTGGCAGAAATCAATAACAAAAAAGTTGCTAAAACCTATTTATTAACAAAGTCGCGGTGGCTGAATGATACGCCATGTTTGTTTTGATAGATGCTGAGGTCAAAGAAATGAATTATGATAAATTAATGCATTCAAACCTAACCTAACCTACATAACGTAACCTATATTTAGTAATTCAGTACCTTAGATTCTAAAGATCATCCTGGTCATTGTCATCATGGATGTTGACAGCCTGATTATTATTGTATCTCGGGCAATTAATGGGCGACAGCAGAATCCCGTATTCTCTCATAAAGTCCAAGAAGCCCTATTGTCTTTGTATCAGCACTTATTAGCATCACCTGGAGTTGAACACCCGGTCCACAACATGAAAGCTATCATCTGATAGTGACTGGACTATCGGCTTCATTCATTAGTAAATTTTGTTGTAGCAAGGTTTTGTTTTTTATTTCTGCTAAGAAAATTGCATATTACATTCATGTATTATAATTTACAAAATTAATATTTAATTTTCTAATGCTATATTGTGTAGGTGTGCAGAATTAAATGATGCCAAATTCAGAATGGGTGCTAGATATTGGTAATTTTGACAAATTACAGGCAAAACCTATCCTAGCCCAGCCAAATCACAAGTTTATTGTTTTAGTGAATGGGTAGCAAAAAATATATTTTCCCTGTTACCTCCATGATAGACCTACCAAGTGAATTGGATTTTGCAAGAAAGCATTGGGGTGGTTGCAAAGTGGGGTAGAGAATGGAATGGTGGGCGAGTTAAGCAGGAAGAAAAGAAATAACCATCACACTAGCTTAGAAAAGTATAGGGATAGTACATGATGGAGTGCGAAGAGGGAAAAAGCTGTCAATCACTCAATGTGTTGCCTCGGGTCTTTCATGGAGGAGACCCATACCTCCCAGGTAAAGGTAGGTTTACACTAGTCAATGGAATGTTCAAAGTCCAACCTTTGCACTTGTCCATCATGTAACAAGTTGTTAGACACAAGTCCAACCTTACTGCCTACCAGATCTGGGTGCGTTCCTTGGTGCATTTTGCTTTAGTTTGGCTGCAGTTAGTGTTCCCAAACTGTTAAAGCAATATAGGTGCCAGTATAGCATGTGGCCTATTAAATTTTTCTTTGGTAATGTAGCCTACTGGACTTTAATTTTGGTATGAACCTGTCTTTTAAGCTTTAATAGTTTGGGAGCGCTAACTGCAGCCAAACTAAAGTGGAACACACCTAGGAATGCACCAAGAAATGCTTGGTATACACATATTGAATGAGAAGGATAAAGAAAGAATACCAGAAGTTAAGAGAAGTGTGTGAGGTGGTGAGGGACAAAGGGGAAACAGGAATAGAAGCAGAATGATGTTTTGAGGAGGATATTATAAAATATGTAGAAAAGGTACATGTACCCACCCACGCCTCATAATGCCTACGTAGGCATCATCGTACCAAAGTGGTTAATGTACTGCAAATATTGTTAACATTTTGAATAGTAGGTGATGAAATGAGGGGGAGGGGTCCTGGATTTGACACAAGGTAACTTGCAAGACATAGCCAAGGAGGAAATGTAGTCTTAAACAGTGGTATTCAGTTTGATATTTGCAGCCTTTATTGAAATTTGTTTGGTAATTACAATAATCTACAATCATACAAGTGTTAGTTGTGTTCAATTTGCTATCTATAATGTATGGTTAATTATATTTTCACAAATTTATAATTTTGTGCCTTATAATCTATGATTATTATACATGTACTTATTTATGGCAGTGTTTGTAAGGATGGCAGCAGAAAACAAAGACAACTCCTTTGAGCATATAACTTGAAGAGGACTGATTGTTGGTCAGTGGTGTTCCATGAGAAATTACCATGAGCATTGGAGTGACCACACACATACACAGTCCAGAAGTGGTTTTTAAGATGGCTGGAAGAGGGGTCATTGGCAGGTAGACCAAGA
Organism: Oratosquilla oratoria; assembly: GCF_046742065.1. Classification (NCBI taxonomy): domain Eukaryota; kingdom Metazoa; phylum Arthropoda; class Malacostraca; order Stomatopoda; family Squillidae; genus Oratosquilla; species Oratosquilla oratoria. The sequence continues at coordinate 74,658,799 of NC_134781.1, read as the reverse complement.
AAAGAAAGACCATGCTTAACAATACTGCAGTAAGATGAACAGGTCATTGGAGCATCTAGAGCAGGGGTTCTTAACCTTTTTTCTCCAATTCCCCACTTTTTTGTGAGCCAACTCTCCATTTCCCACCACAGCATCGGTCTTTGACAAATTCGATTTTAACTCGTGCAGTGTTTAGTACGTAAATATACGCTTTGCTTTTTTGTTCCATTTTACGGCCCTTAATTTTTTTTTCCCCACTTGGCAACTCCGCCATTCCCCACCAGTGGGGAATTCCCCACAGGTTAAGAACCACTGATCTAGAGGGAACTCCATGAAAGCAAATTGAATCTGCCATGCACTCCACAGACTTGATATCGTTTGAGGGTGTCCTTGATTGGCCGTAGTGATCCGGTGGTCAGAGAAAAGGTAAATGAATGGCACCATAACTCATCTGGGCTTTGCTCTGCAACATCTTGCTGTCTATGTAGATATTTGGAAAAATGTAATCTTAAGTGATGAAACTTTATCAGGGGAGGGAGCAGGGCATGTCAGCATCAGTGTAAAACTCAATACTAAGCAACATTCAGGAAAGAGCCAGGAGCGGGAGGATTGGAGATAATTACTGGGGCTGGATGGAGTCAAAGGTCAGTGGAATGTGAGGGTGAATGGCAAATTTACTGCCAGGGAATATATATCAGTTCCAGAAGATGTGATGTTGCCTACAGTAAGAGCCATGGCAATCCCTGACCCTGAACCCATCATATTTGTCTGGGTTAATAGCCCCATACATACAGGCCACATTGTTACAGTGGATCAGAAAACTTGAAATTTAGGTATTGGGCTTGCCAATAGGAAATATATGGGGAATAATAAAACAAGAAATAAACACTGGGCCAGAATGGGTATGCTATATTATTGACTGATCAGCGAGAGGTATGAGAATCTGCGACACAGACCAGACATAGGCAAACTCTTTGTAGCCCGCATGCCAGCCTGTCTAAATGAGGTAATTGACACCTGCAATGGTTGGACTTGCCGCTGAGGTCATTCATATGTAATGTATAATTACAATCCAGCTTATTCAATGTGTGAATATCCTCTTTAAAAATTACCCTTGCAGTAAATATACTGTAAAATTAAGGTGTATTGTTACATGTATAATACTTTAAATGCTTCCACTTGAATTGTTAAATGTTCAAAATGGAGATTATTAAATGAACTAAGAGATTAGATAAATAGAAGTCTTGTACTAGAAAATTATGTAAAGAATTTTCTTCTTGGCATAGAATGAAAAAGATTACCTTTGAAAGTTTGAAACTCTTGTCTAAAAAAAAAAGCATGGTTATGAGAACTAAACATTATTTTAACATTTTGTGAACAGAATTAAATTTGTTATTGATAATACAGATAACTAATACATCAGGATACCAATGTCCTTAATCAGAACAATAGCAAAAATGTTGAAATTATAAAAGATTGATAAAACATCTTGAACAGCAACCGAGGTTGGAGAACACTACAGCACAATGGACACCCAGTACAAAAAAGAATATAAGGAAAACCGAAAGAATCCAAAGAGCAATGACAAAGATGGCCCCAACAATTTCAAAATTTACATATGAACAACTTTTGTATAAACTGGAACTACCAACCCTAGAACAAAGAAAGAGTCAATCTATTGGCCATTTACAGAATCATGAAAGCCATGGAAGTCCTTGACAGAGAAGACTTGTTAAATAAGGATAGAAGAAAAACAAAGGACATGAAAAGAAACTCGAAAAGGATAGTTATAGAAGATATCTGAAAAAAAAAGTTTTCCACACAGAGTGGTGGATATCTGGAACAAATTGGACAAAACAATAGTGTGTGCAAACACCATACAAGAATTTAAGAACAAATTAGATGTTGCGAGATATAAAGACAGGTCACCATGAGGATAGCTCCCCTTCCTGTATAATACAACTAGGTAAATACGCACTGTCAAAAATGTAGTATGAAAAAAGATTGTCAAAACTAGAACTACAGACTCTGGAACAAAGAAGAGAAAGAGGTGACTTGACGACCATCCACAGAATTATGAGAGGTGTGGAAGATGACTTATTTAATTGGGATAAGAGAAACACAAGAGGACATGGAAGGAAACTCAAAAAGGACAGTAATAGAAGAGACCTGAAAAAACTGCTTTCCCCACAGAATGGTGGATGTATGGAACATACTAGATGAAACAATAGTGTGTGCAAAAACAATACGTGAATTTAAGAGCAAATTAGATATGGTGAGATACGGAGATGGGATGCCACGAGCATAGCTCCCCTTCCTGTAAGATACAACTAGGTAATTACATAAATTTGAGTCTATGTATGTTAGAAAATTAGAGAATAAGAGACAGGACCCCAACAAGCATTGTTTCCAGTACACTACAGCAAGGTAGATACACACACAATAGCAGCACCTATACTTACCTACCTTCCTATGCATTCTTTATGCAGTAATTATTTCAGGAGTGTAGGGGATGTGAGTTTTGCTGCAGGCAAACCCTGGAAAGTTTTGTTGATTTATTTTAAAGTGAGGGACCTAAGAACAGATAAATAAGCTCCTTTCTGAATGCAAGAGGAGTAGGGGGGGAGGAGGAAACTGTCTTGTCTTCAGTGAAGTCTTGGTGTGGGAGGTGGCTGGAGAAAGCCTCCTCAGTTCCCGAGGTCATCTGTCTCGGCATGGGAGGGTGGCAGGAGATTCTTCCCATGGTTCCCAATGCCGTCTGTCACAGTGTGGGAAGGTGGCGGTAGATTCCTCCCTCAGTCCCAGAGGCCATATGTCTTTGAACTCCTGGTTACCCCTTATATTCACTGGGATCAAGTCATGACCCTCTCATTAACTGACCATTGGGAGATGCTCAGCAAAGCTGGGAGTTGCAGATGTTCTAATAGACTCGTTTTGTCCAGTTCAATGTGGCAGGGGACCTGAGGGTAGTTGGTGACTGCCAGGTGTTTGGTCCCTGGGGACCTTTGGAGGTTCTGACATTGATGCTGATGGGTATGCATTGCCATCCACTGGTCCACAAAATCCATTTGTAGGTTACCAAAATTTTCACCTGTTTCAAATTTGTATCCTACTGGAATACTTGATAATGAAGAAGCCAACAAGATGGGTTGAAAGGCAGCATCCACCCCATTTGATGCCTCCATGCCATTACCAGTAACAGGGTACTACCTAGTCCCAATCCACAATGGCATGTGGCAAAGATACTTGGAATAACACCCAAGAAACCACCTAAAAACAATCAAGTCACACATACATCCATAGTTGCCTGTGTATCAACATAACTTGATGTTTTAAAATGGCATTTATATGCCTAAGAATGGCGCATTTTCACCTCGCATATGTTTGTGGTTTAGTTGCCACCCTCCATCTACAAAGTATGTCTCAGGTGAAAATGATGGTCTTGTTAAGGGTAGTCATGTACAACTCTTGGTTCTAGTCATTACTCATTATATTGGTTTGTTGTGGAGCAGGGCTAGGTATAGAAATAATTGTATCGTTTCACTGACTGGAAATGCAAAGACCCAGTGGGTGGCAATAATCCTCAGGCTATCCATAAATCTCTTATGAAAGAAACTTGAGTTAGTGGTATTATTCAGACAGATTTAGTAGAATGAAAGGGGCAGTTGTAAGTTGTTAGCTGACATCTCTCCTTATCCAAGGAGGTTGAGGAAATATAGTTGAAGTTGATAGAGATCTTGGGCTTGGTCCAGAAACCAATGGGCCCTTTAAAGTTGTTCTGTAATGAGGGTGTTGATGAGTTTTGAAGGTGGATGACAGAGAGCCGATTCTCTCTGGCATCTATCTTCTAGGACCACTAGAACCACCAGTATTGGGTATCTGTCATTGGTTCCAGAAGGCATAGTATTATTTTACAATGCTGGAATAGTTGCAGGGGCTTATTGATTACATATGCACAATACAAGTTATTCTGGGGCCATGACACAGTCATTCTTCAATTTTGGTTATGTTATACAGCAGGAGAAGATGGCACGTGGACACCAGAAAGCCCAGTCGCAGGCAAAGGCACAAGCAAGGCAGCAAGCCATCAAGTCAAAGCAGGGTCACAGTGCCAACGACCAGAAGAAAGCCGCCTTGAAAGCACTAACAATTCAGTGCCCGGTCTGTAGGGTGGGTATCCATCAGGCTTGGTGTTTCAACAGGTTCTTTTAATTTCAGGTAGTGGTTTGGTATATGGAATATAAAATTTATGTTTATGGTTTTCAGTCACAAATTAATGGGGGTATTATGAAGGAGTGATTCTACCAACAGCACTGTATGGGGTAGAAACATGGAACATAGTAAAAGAGGTGTGGAAGGAGTGAACATGAGGGGGCGACCTAGGATGAGATGGATGGATGGGGTAAAAGGGGCATTGGGAAAGAGGGGAATGTCTGATGAGGAAGGACAGGAGAGGATAGAAGACAGTGGTGAATGGAGAATGGTTTTATATGGATGATGATGTGATGTATGAGATGGAATGGATGGGGGATGGGGAGTGAGGTAGTATGTGTGAGAAAATTTGATGCAGCCCGATGGGATTTCTCCCCGTCTTCTCCTTTTCTGCTTGAGGGGGGTCGCCAATTTAATGAAGTGGCCTTGCTGTGGATGTGCTGTGTCTTGTGACACTGCTTCTGACCCAGGGCAGTGGACAAGATGCACAGGGATGACCCATCATCCAGGAGATGCCAAGATGAGAAGGAGGGAAGAGGGTGGATGGGAGTGGAGCGTGATAGGGTTGGAATGGGTGGGAGTGGTTTTTATGCCTTTGTTTTTTGGCTACCTCCCTTATAAGGGGAGAAAAAGCCTTTGATATATGCATATATGTATGTCATCATTATTATTGGGAAGTAATGTATATGAATCAAAGGCTCAGTAATCTGGTCACAATAATACAAATTTCAATACACTGTTGAAACAACTCATCAAAATTTAAATTTCAACAGTGATGAATATTACATATGCTGAAAAATACTTTTAAATAGTTGAAGTTATCAAGGCATCTGTTGACTAAAAGGGTTGCAGTAGTACTAATTGTTGCCTTGAGTTTCATTAAACTTGGAGCCTCACATTATCTGGCAACAGTCCCAGAGCCCTCCCACAAATCCCTCTGTGAAGAAACTGGACTGTATGTTGTATTGGTGTATGTTTGTGTCAGTGGCTGAAAGAAGTAGCAAGAGAGAAACAGTCTCCAGTTGTCAGCTCTCCATGTGTGAAAAGGTGTAAGAAATGCAGTTGAAGTTGATAGATGACCAAGATTCATGATGTAGCATGACTTGAAAAGCTCACCGGGTCATGTTATGCACCAGCGTCTGGAGAGGGTCTGGGAACCTAACCTATTTTTTTTCCAAAATACCTGTTATTTGCCCAACATGAATTTTGCTCTGCATGACAAGGTAAGTAGTGTAACACTCGTGTTGGGAGGGATCTGACTGTATGTGTGTGTGTTGTTTTTTTATTATAAATACAATCACCTGGCTGTACTTGTATGATGTAATGGGATATATGTGAGTGGGGTTCAGTTTTTAACTTTGTATGTCATTTTCACATGGTATCAGATGTGGAGTGTTGTTGTTTTAAGGGTGGTTTTGGTGCATCTCCCTCCTTAATTTTGTAGTGTCGGTGTTTTGCTGATTGTTGGGAACCAAGCTGTGAAAGTGTAGTCAAGTGTGGTTCTTACAAATTGTTTGTTGACTAATAAGTTTCCTTCCATTGTCCAAAGTTTGGTTGCTTTTTTTTCTGAAGGTCATGAATATCAAAAGTGAAGCTCAGAATTATTATTATTATTATTTAATATAAGGGAGAAAGCAGGGGATAAGGTTGAGTGGAGGATGATTGTGTATGGATGATATTGTGATGCAACCTGAAGGGATTTCTCCCTGTTATCTCAATTTTCCGCATGAGGGGATAGGGAGGGGGGATCACCATGTAAATGAAGTGGCCCTGCTGTGGATGTGCTGTGTCTTGCTGCATTGCTTCTTACATGGGCAATGAGCAGAATACAGGGTTGACCTTTCATCCATGAGGAGTTATGAGGGAAACAAGGGTGGTGAAATGGACGGGAGTGGATGCTTTGACTTGGCTACCCCCCTTGTAAGGGGGGAAAGAAGCCCTTGGTATATAGATAGCTTATTATTATGATGGAATGTCTGGCTGAGAGGAAATTGTATTGGATTTGCCAGTGAGATTGTTTAATGTGTTCCTAAGTATGCCAGAGGATACAATCGGAAATAGTGTATGAAAATTTTCAGTCAGTCCTAAACAGAGATGAAGAGTTTGAGAGAGGGGGGGAATGTAAAAGCTGTGAATGACATAAGTGAGAACAGAAGTGGTGCTTAAATTGTTAAAAAAAAAATCAAACAAAAAAGTCCTCAGGACCTGATAAGATGTCAATCTGGATATGAATAGAATGCAGAAAACAACTGGTTAACAAGTACAGAATTTTATACTAGTTCACTTAATGAAGGTAAATTACCATTGTAATGGAAGTCAGTAAAGGTATCAATTTATAAAGGAGACATGGGTACCATGAAATTGTATACCAATGTCCTTAATCAGAACAATAGCAAAAATGTTAAAGTTGTAAAAGATTGATAAAACATCTTGAACAGCAAGGAATATTAACAATTTGGATTCAGAAAAGGAAGTTAGTGTAGCAGAAACCTGCTAGTTTTTACTTGAAAGTGACTAATGTGCTGCACGAAAGGGAAGGATGTGTGGACTATTTGGATTTGGAAAAAAGCCTTTGACAAAGTGCCAGACAGATTGATATAGAAATGAATATGTCCTTGACAGAAACTTACTAGAATGGATGAAATGATAAAGCACAGATACATAAGAAGAGTGTAAGAGAAGAAGTCAGAATTGAGAAAAAGCAGTAGTGTAGCACAAGGCTCGGTTTTGGCTCCTGTAATGTTCTTCGTATAAATTAGTGACTTTACAAATGAAAATAGCTATGCAAACTTGTTTGCTGACGATGCAAAGATCATGAAAGTAAAAAATGAGTATTGATAAATGTTGCAGAGAAAACTATAAAGTATACAAGTGGAGCTAAGTGTAAAATTAATTTTAACACAAATGCCAAACATTGGAAATGGGACAAATAATGAATAGAATGGTTATAGATTATAAAATAGGAAATGAAATAACAAGAAAATGGACAAAAAAAAAAGGACCTATCACCTGAGGCACACAAAGAAAATTATAGACATACAGTCTGTTGAAAACTATTGAGTGATACTATATGGATGAGGACATCTACCTCTCTGTATACCAGAGAGGGAGGCTAAGTCAGGCATATAACTATTCACACCCATTTCATTTCCCTACACCACCCTTCCCACCCCTCCCATGGGAGAAACCTTTGGGTTATGTCAAAATATCATTTGCATATAAGCACCCCCCAGCCCTCCCTCCCTTGCATAATGAGGACATAATGAAAAAAGAATATATATATATATATGCTAATAAGAACACGGGTACGTGTGTTCACTTATGCAAAGTAGACCACTTGGAAAAAGAAACTAACGAAGCAGAGCGCTTTCGTATATTACATCTTCAGTGCAACAAGTACATAGTGATAGGAATACATAGACAATATATACATAATACAAAGGAACCAGGACAGTTTTGAATAAGCATACCGACCAATTACCCCCTAGAGAGCGGAAGGTCATTGTCAATTATCTTACGATGGTCGGGCGGCATCAGGTCACAGTCGCCAAGGAGAGCGGAAGGTCATTGTCAATTATCTTACGATGGTCGGGCGACATCAGGTCACAGTCGCCAAAGAGAGCGGAAGGTCATTGTCAATTATCTTACGATGGTCGGGCGACATTAGGTCACTGTTTCTACTACTCATATAGGGCGACATTAAGTCAATTTGTTGGATTACATTTTACATGATATTATCTTACTAATTTCTTGACAAATGAAATTATCAAGTTTGTACAAGCCTTTATGTAGGTTGGTATTTTGATTACTAGTGGTATGAATCAAACTGCACTCTATTAAATTTCTTGCTATTATGTTGTTGGTATAATAGATTGCCTGGGCATTACCCCAATCAACTGGATGATTATTTAATTCAATATGCTTGAATATACCACTAGAATGATTGCCATCCCTGACATTTTTTCTTGTGTTGTTCAATTCTAATGTTTAAGGGTTTGGCAGTTTGACCTATGTAAAATTGATTACACATTTTGCAAGGAATTTTATAAATGCATCCTTTTTTGATTTCAATACTATTGTTGATAAGTTTATGTTTTACTGTACTATCAGTTCCCATAATTGATTTATTATTTTACCTTCAAGATGAACTTAATAAACATGTTCTTCCATTGCCATCATCTACATTGATTGAACAAATTAAATTATGTGTCAAAGATTGTAAGTTTCAATTTAATGGTAATTTCTATTCCCAAAAATTCGGCATGAGTATGGGAAACCCTTTATCCCCAGTTTTAAGTAATTTATACATGGAATTTTTTTAAACTAAAATATTACGCACAATCTTCCCCCCTAACATCCCTTGGCTTAGGTATATTGATGACATCTTATGTCTGGCCAGAAGATAAAAATGTCCATAATTTTTTAACTAAGTTGAATACCCTTGTTGATTCTATTAAATTTACTTTAGAAATTGAGAAAAATTGTACCTTACCTTTCTTAGATTGCACTATCCTACGTCATGACAATAGCCTTAAATTTAAAGTATATCGTAAACCAACCAATGTAAGTTCATATATTCATTATTATTATTCTCATCCAAATAATATTAAACGTACAGTATTTGCCTCAATGTATTTAAGAGCTTTTCGTATTTGTAGTCCTGAATTTATTGATGAAGAAATCAGAAATGTTTTTAACATTGGGCTAGAATTAAAATACCCTAAGCAATTCCTTGATATTGCTTACAATTTTGCAAGGAAATAATTTTTAACTCCTCAGCCTAAATCACCTTTCAATTATCATAATGTTTTAATTTTACCATTTCAAGAAAATTTGTTAAGTATCACAGAATTATTAAAAAGATTTAACGTAAAGGTAGTTTTTAAACATGATAGTACAGTAAAACATAAACTTATCAACAATAGTATTGAAATCAAAAAAGGATGCATTTATAAAATTCCTTGCAAAATGTGTAATCAATTTTACATAGGTCAAACTGCCAAACCCTTAAACATTAGAATTGAACAACACAAGAAAAAATGTCAGGGATGGCAATCATTCTAGTGGTATATTCAAGCATATTGAATTAAATAATCATCCAGTTGATTGGGGTAATGCCCAGGCAATCTATTATACCAACAACATAATAGCAAGAAATTTAATAGAGTGCAGTTTGATTCATACCACTAGTAATCAAAATACCAACCTACATAAAGGCTTGTACAAACTTGATAATTTCATTTGTCAAGAAATTAGTAAGATAATATCATGTAAAATGTAATCCAACAAATTGACTTAATGTCGCCCTATATGAGTAGTAGAAACAGTGACCCTTGGCGACTGTGACCTAATGTCGCCCGACCATCGTAAGATAATTGACAATGACCTTCCGCTCTCTTTGGCGACTGTGACCTGATGTCGCCCGACCATCGTAAGATAATTGACAATGACCTTCCGCTCTCCTTGGCGACTGTGACCTGATGCCGCCCGACCATCGTAAGATAATTGACAATGACCTTCCGCTCTCTAGGGGGTAATTGGTCGGTATGCTTATTCAAAACTGTCCTGGTTCCTTTGTATTATGTATATATTGTCTATGTATTCCTATCACTATGTACTTGTTGCACTGAAGATGTAATATACGAAAGCGCTCTGCTTCGTTAGTTTCTTTTTCCAAGTGGTCTACTTTGCATATATATATATATATATTTTGGAAGTAGGCCGTTAATAATGCATGCGTTGTTAAAGTCAACAGCTGAGATAGCATTATTCTGTTTATAGAATATCTTTTCTATGTTACGCACCAATGTGCGGTCGTCTGGATGCAGATTTCTGAGTAGAGTACTGAAGTCCATGGTGTTTTCCTCTAGATGTCTTTCGGCTCTAATTAGCCATCTTCAGGAGGTGTTGTCTGGTTGAATTGTTGACGATCAAACCGCGTCATTCTCTGTCAACAATTCAACCAGACAACACCTCCTGAAGATGGCTAATTAGAGCCGAAAGACGTCTAGAGGAAAACACCATGGACTTCAGTACTCTACTCAGAAATCTGCATCCAGACGACCGCACATTGGTGCGTAACATAGAAAAGATATTCTATAAACAGAATAATGCTATCTCAGCTGTTGACTTTAACAACGCATGCATATATATATATATATATATATATATATATATCCATTTCACCCCATGGCCAATCGCACTCGTGGGAGGGGTAAGGACCTGAATGAATCCTTTTCACGCTTATCGCCAACGTAACTATATGAGAAATTTGCTAGTAAACAGCGACATCAATCAGACAATCTCCTTGACAGTGGCGCAGAGGATTCGAACCCGCTGCGTCTGGACCCAAGACCGGCATTCCATAACACCCACCTTACACCGCTCGACCACCGACGATTATATGGGGGAGCAGTGAGCGCCCTCCCCAATCTCGATAGTCAGATATATATATATATATAGCTTGATATGGCCCAGACTGGAATCTACAGAGGTGATGTGGTCACTGTTTAAAGAAAGATGTTGAGATAATACAAAAAGCAGCAACCAAAGTGATCCCTGATCGAAATGACGTGTAAGCAGAAATATTGAAGCTGGGACTTCCCACATTAGAAGAACAGAGTGAGAGGAAACATGATAATGATATTTAAAATTTAAACAGGTTTGGAAAAAGTAGACAGAAAAGAATTGCTGGTAAGAGAAGAAAGATTGACAAGAGGCCATAGTAAAACACTGGAAAAAAAAATCTTTTTAAAATATGTCAAGAAGTATAGCTTTCTTTACAGAAATATAGACTAGTGGTATAAGTTAGATGAAAATATAACCCATGCCAATACTATAAAAGAATTAGAAGCAAGGTTTGACAGATGGAAAAAAAGATACCAGACCCCAATAGCATAGCTCTAATCCTGTATGCCACAACTAGGTAAATACACTTGCATATATACACACATGCATGTGCAAGGCCCTTTTTCCCTCATGGTGGGTGTAGATGATTCAAAGCCATTAAAATGCCTTCAATGTTGTCATCATCTTGGTACCTCAAGAGATGTGGGATCATCCTTGTTCCCCATAACACTGCTAAGGTTGAGGGCAATGCAGCAAGGTACTGCACTTCTTCAGGGCTGGGGCTGGTTTATCTCCACCATTATATTATATGGCAATTCCCCTCCGTATCCACTCGATAATTTACTGATTTAAAGAAAAAAATTATGCCACATCACCTCTTTCCTCTGACAGCTTTGGACTTTCTAAAAAATCTTTGTTCAACAAATATTCATCATGCATGCAAGGTTCCCCTCACGAAATCCTTTTTTTTTTTTTCTCTCTCTCTCTCTCTCTCTCTCTCTCTCTCTCTCTCTCTCTCTCTCTCTCTCCATTCTCTCACTTTCACTTCATTCACTTCTGTTTTCCGTTTTCTTTTTGTTAATATTTTCATACTCTTACCATATACTCAACCTCCCTCTTTAATTTACTCTGTTCAACACCTCTCTCTCCCTCTATAACCCACTATTCATTTAACACTAAGGTTTTTCAAATGCTTCATCTCAAAAACATTCATATTGACATGCTGTTGCAGGGGGTTGGGAACACCGCCACCCTATTTATTTAGGTGTTGTAAAGGGCAACCAAATGAGGTAAAGTGATTAAATCAAAGCACACGCACCATATGTGAAACCAACTTAATTTCTCCCCCATTTCAGTACCTTAAAGATGAAGGGTCTTTCCTCTTAACTTCCTTAGTATGGTCAAGAGCAATGCTTTGAGGTACAGCACTTCTACAGCAAGGCCAGACAGCTGAATCTAGTTAATCTCCACCATTTGATACGGTGGAACCCCCCTCATCTACTCAATATATGAAGCAGATGAAAAGAGTCTTTTGTGCCACATCATCCATTCATCTGTTCACTATCTCCTCCCATTCATTCCAGTCTGCACTCCCTCTTCCTTGCACAGTACTACCCACTTCAAAGACCCTTCACACAATCCATTCATCTTCCTCTTAAGCCCATTGTATCTACTTTTACTTTTAACATTCATTTTGCTAGTCTTTGAAATAATAAAAAAAGATGAACTAATAGTAATAAAGTACAGGGATTTTGTGTGCATGTGTAGAGGAAAGGGTCTAGATTTTGTGGGTGTAACCCTGGTTATTGGAGGGTACTTTCACACTATCAGCTTGAAAGGGACTTTGAATGAAAGGAGAATGTCTGTTGAGCAGGGAAGGGAGAAGGCATATAGGTGTGAGTGGAAAATAGTTGAATAGAAAATAGATGGACATAGCCTGAAGGGGTTTCTATGAGTCTTCTCGTTTTTCACATGAGGGGACAAGGAGGGAGGGTTGCTGTGTAAATGAAGTGGCTGGCCTTGCTGTGGATGTACTGTGTCTTGCTGCATTGCTTCTGACTGGGCAGCAAACAGGAACCCTTCATCCACAAGGAACTTGGATAAAGGTGAAATGATTGATGAGTGGGGGTGGGTGCATGCCATGGGTGGCTACTTCCAGTTCCTTGAAATGGGGGAAGGAGCCTATTGGTATGTATGTATATATATGTGTATATATATATATATATATATATATATATATATATATATAGTCCTGCATTTCTTGTGACTCTCACCCAGTATGTCTTTGTCTGACCACCTACACAAGTTTTTGATTGCTCAGTCTGTATGAAGGTGTTTAGATTTGTTTAAATGCCTTCAGATATTTTTATGGATGTTTGGGTGTGGGAGAGGGGGTTATTTTTTTATAGAATTCACTCTTGCAGGGCCCAGTCCTTAAACAACTGCCAAAGTGTTGGGTCATATATTTATCCATGTTGGGGAGGCCTACATATCAACCAATCTTATATGTGAACAGTATTTAGGTGAACTTTGTATAATAGAAATTATTCATGTTTCTCTAATATATTTCTTCCTTTTTCAGAGTATGATGCCTGACCATAAAACGTTTAAACAGCATTTTGAAAACAAGCACCCAAAGGAAGTCATGCCAGATGACTTGAAGGATCTTTGATGTCTCTCTTAATTAATGGCACTAGGAGCTGTTCCATGTAGGCTTGAGGGCACAGTATATTTGTAGAAAAATATCCATTTTTGTGATTTGGACCAAATGACTTTATGGTTGAGAATATATACAACCAATAGAAAAAGTTATCTGCTCTTCAGGGTACATCTGTCTTTGATGGACATCTGTTCATGATCTGGGTATAAAAATTGCATTACAGTCTAGGGTGTGAGTGGCTAGTTCTTGATGGCCACCTTGTGTGTGGTGCTTAGTCCATCCTTTTGCAGCACCTGCAGGCTGACTGCAGATGTTGTTATTCAAGATGTGTTGCTATGTCAAACCATTGAGTCCTTTCAAGCACTGAGGAAAGGCATGAAGGGGTATACATAATGATGATTGTATCATGTGCGATAGTATTCAATGGCAAGAAGGTTGTGTACTGGGTATGAAGGGTCATAGAGGTACTGTTAGCCAACCCCACCACCTGTTTTCTTACTTGCCATTTCCTTTCTTGCCCCATGTTTCTTCCAAGTTCCCATATTGTTGATGCTCAGGGCTACACACTTAGGCACATGAGTTCCAATTAGTGGTGTATGTTAATGTTTATTGCTTACACACAAGGCTTTATCAGTCTAGTTCTCTTTTTAATTTTATTTCATGGAAATAAATTGCAGTGGACCAAGACATAGCTGATGTTAGTAAATGGCTGCTTTGCATGCTGTCCCTTTAGTGTCTGCCTTGGTATCAATCACAGCACAGTGTCACCTTCCAACAAAGTTTGTCTGTGATATTTGAACTTTTTCATTTAAGTCATACCATCTGCTGTACCTTTTAGAGGAACAGGACTTGTGCCCCACAGCCTTTTAAATGGATGGAGTTCCTAAAAGTAAACCACTTTGTATTCCCATGTAGCCCAATGCCAAGGCAAAAGGTCATTCATATAGCAAACACTTTTATTTTCTCTCCATTGCTCTTTGCTTGTCATGGTTTGAGATGGTGTTTTGTTAGTGTAGGCATGTAACTTTGATCTGTGTAATTTGTGACAATCTCATTAAAAAGGTGAAATTACAAAGGTTGAACCCCCACCCCACCCCCAGGTTACTTACACATGTTCCTTCCTCATGGGGTTGATGTCTTGCTGTTCTGCCACATTGCAGTTGCACACATCAGTGCATAATCATGTCATTGAATTCATTATGTAATATTAAGTACAGCAGTGTACATTTGCTGGGCTCAACAATTGGTGTGAAGTAACCCAGCAGCATTGGTCAGAACACTAAATGAGATTTGGGGCCCACCACCTGCCCATTGTCAGTCTGAGTTCTATCATAACCATTGTGTAAGTAAGTGTCATCCCCCATATATCATTTTGTGCATCACTAGCTCAAGGTTTTATTATATTTTATATAATCCATGGAAGCCATGGCAAATAAAATTCAGCATTCAGGTGTGATTTCAATAGCCATGTAATTGATAAAATTTATTCATTATATCTTGGGAAAAAATACATGGCTACCTTGTATATCAGTACATGTACACTCATTGGGACATTCTTTAAAATATGCATGCATTTCTTCAAATACACATGGAACATGGAAAATATTAAGAATATAACTTGCTAAAAAAAAAAATTCATTTTTTTTTTAAGAAGACATGCATTGAATTTTCAAACAACGAAGCAAGATCATCTTCACTCTGTTGTCTGGGTGCAAGCTTGGTCACATGGTGCTGTAAAGAGAAATCAGCATCACTTGAATTGTAAATGTTATGAGTGGGTAAATAAATTTAGGGAAAGAATACTTCCATTGGTCATTCAATAATCATGTACTCTGGTCTTGCTCAAATGGTGCATTATAGACCTGGGTTAGTATGCTAATATGGTGTTCAGTCAGCTTGTTCAACTGTGCAATCTTTAGGTTACTGAAGACTGAAGTTCACATATACCAAATGAAACTGTTCAGGGCACATATCAGTTCCCAGTTTGATACATATACACTTGTGTAAACAGCTCTTAAGGCTCATATTTCTTGGCTGCCATATGGTTAGACAACTGAATTGGTACTGCTTGGTAATAGATAACTAATGAACTAGTCCATACAATCCCTGTGATGACTAGGAGCTATCTGCATTTGTCAACTCTTGCTCCATAGATATACAGTTATGAAAAGAAGAAGAAGGTGGAAGACCCCCCTCTGAAATTACTGGGATAAGCCCTACAATAAAATAGAAAATGGAATGGTGGGATTGTCTTTTCAAGTTGATTTTGCATAGGTTGAAACTATAGATGTGGGCTTCCCAGTGATTACAAGGACTAGTGTTATCAAAGATCCCTTCAATCTTTAATAACCCTAGATAAAAGGGAAATGATTGATGGGTGTGTGCCTTGGCTGGTTACTTTCTAGTAATGGGTAAGAAGCCTTTTGGTATAAGAATATAGATCTATATATATATATATACCAAGGGCTTTTCCCTAAAAGGAGGTAGGCAAATACCCATTTCACACTCATCCACCACACTTTCCTCCCTCTCATCTTAGCTCCTCATGGATGAAGGGTAATCCCTGTACCCTGCCCACTGCCTTGGGTCAGAAGCAATACAGCAAGACACAGCAGGGCCACTTTACGTGTCAGCAAAAAAAAAAAAAATATCCCCTTGTGCAGAAAAAGAAGTGAAATCCCTTCTGGCTGTATCAAAATATTGTACATAACCACTCCCTACCTCTGCCTCCTCCCTTGCATCACGGTATAATTTATGCACAACCATTCTCCACTCACCCCAATTTCTTGTCTTCGCCCTTCCTTATTCAACAGATATTCCCTTCTTGCTCTTTGCCCCTTTCACCCCATCCATCTATCTCGTCCCCTCAAGTTCACTCCCCCACCTCTGCCTTCCACACCTCTTTTATTAACCTTCACTCTTTTGTGTGTCCAAACAATCCCAATACTTTTTCATCTGCCCTATCTGCCATCTTTTCCACCCCTGCTCTCCTCAGCTCCTCATTTCTCACTCTATCCAACTTTGTAACCCCTACCATACTTCTGAGACAATCTCGCAACTGGGATCGCTTTTACGGCAAGAATTATCTGTATACGAAGGATAGGGTGTACTTGTCACCCAAAGGATTTCAGCTCCTTGCTCCTTTGAGTGAGAAATAGGCATCCTGCATTATTTATCTTATTTTTTATATTATTTTATTTTTATTTTATTTGTTTATGTATGTATATATATATATATATATATTTTTTTTTTTTTTCAGAATATAGTTTAAAGTCTAAACTTAGACAATAGAAATGGCTCAGAGAGGGACTGAAAAGAATCCCTTGAAACAAGTGGAGGGAGGTTACACTAAAAATTTGCTATTCAAACAGCAGAAGTGTTGTGAATAAAATTGACTTGCTGTGAGGTAAAGCATGCATAGATTTGCTATTATAGCTATTACTGAATCATGGATCAATATGGTGGATAGACATTTCCTTCAGGAAGTTGAGATGAAATTATATAATTTTTTTCAAAAGGATAAGAGGCAGGACTGGGGGAGGAGTAGCATGTTTTGTCAAAAACACCGCTAATTGTATTATTAAGAATTCATTTAAGCAAGAGGAAAGTATGGAATCTATTTGGGTGTAGATTATAGGCAAGAATAAGAAATTTATTGGCATCCTATATAGACCTTGTAACTTGAGCATTGAGCACACTGATCCCCTAATTCAAGAAATTTGCAGGGCTTCCCAGTACAAAAATGTTGTAATCATGTAGGATTTTCACTATAGGAACATTGGGATGTAGGAAATCAGGAGGTGCAAAAGTTTTTAGATGTACAAAAAAAAAAAAAAAAAAATTACTGACCCTATGAGGGGAGAGAATACACTGGAGTTAAATTAACAACAAAGGAGGATCTAATGAGAAACATAAAAGCAGGGGATAGATTAGGCTCTAGTGATAATCGAGGAACAGGATTTAATATGTGGGAAGAATTAAATGGTACAAATGACGTTCTAGTGCCTGACTTAAGGAGAGCCAATTTTGATAAGATATTTAGGATAATTGGTCAAGAGACCAACTCAGAGGACTGTGAAAGGGTAAGATACATGTTCAGCCTGGATGTGTTTAGCACAGTCAGGTGTCAGGTCACGAAGGGTAATATGCGTGTTTTGGGTCAGGTCACTCGCAAGCATGAGGTCAACAGCACAATCAACAACCTGGATGAAATGTACAGTAATCTAACAGCTTTGACTTTGAATGCACAAAATAAATTTCCCCCCAAAACAATAAGGTCGAAAACTAATACTCGAAGGGATGATGGATAGGTTGAATATCAAAATCTGAATAAGAAGAGGGCTCTGTGCCAGAATAAAAAATGGGGAAATGCACCTCAGGTCTAAATATAATGATATGGCTAGACTGGTTTAAAAGAACACATGCACAGCAAAACATAACAATATTAATGTTGCCAGACAAGCGAGATCCAACCCAAAGGACTTCTTTCATCTTTACTGAAAAAATAAGGAAAGGATAGGCCTAACTGAAAATGATGATGCCATGATAGATTCAGAGGAAAAAGTGAGAGGTGTTTAACAAATATTTTCTCAAGGTATTTACAAAGGAGAGGTTAGATATGGTACCTGACAGCAATCTGATTTTCAGGGGGTTGAGGGAAGTAGACTAGACTCAGTAAGGTAGCAGTAGTCAAATGGATTGATGGACTTAAAGCTACAAAATCCTGGTCCAGACAATATTTTTCAATGCTTAAAGAGCATAAATTTGAAATCTGCAACCAGTTAGTGGAAATATTTCATAAGTTGGTAGACACTGGTTTTGTGCCCACTGCTTGGGAGCAGGCAGACATACCTGTTTTCAAAAATGGAGATAAATTGTGTATATGCAACTACAGGCCAATCAGTTTGACATCAGTTATAGGTAAATTGCTTGAATAAATAATAGCTAATAGAATCGGAGATCATATGAGAGGTATATTTAGATTTGTCTCGAAGTGTGGGTTCTCCAAGAGTAAGTCATGTGTAAATAATGTTTATACACTAATGTCTTCAAGGTGTCAACAATAATAGTTATGATGTTATTAACCTTGACTTAAGCAAAGTGTTTGACAAGGTGCCCCGCTGGAGACTACTGAATAAAGTCAAAGTCTGTGGCATAGGAGGAAAAGTGTTTGAATGGATTAGAGCTTGGATCAGTGACAGATAATAGCAGGTCACCATAAACGGTTTAAAATCCAAATCAGCAAGTATTTCTAGTGGAGTTCCCCAGGGCTTGGTTTTGGGTCCCATATTGTTTATTATGAATATGACTTGGAAAAGGGGATTAATAGTGATGTTAGTTTGTGGACAACACTAAAATAGGATGCCTAATTGGGTCAGGAGATGCCAAAATTCTGCAGGAGGATCTTGACAAACTGTTCACATATCTCAAAGTGCAGCATGTTAGATGTAGACTTACACAACCCAGAAAGCAGGTGTAACTTGGATAACACTTTTAGAGAAAACTGAGTTCAAGAGAGACCTGGGAGTTCTAGTGAGTCCTAACCTTAAATCCAGGAAATAGTGCATTAGCATCAAGAAGAGAGCTAACAGAGCATTAGGTTTCATTGGTACGACAGTTAAGAATAAAAGTGCAGAGTTATCAAACTCTGATGTTAAACCTATCTTCAATTATGTGGTACATTTTTTGTCTCCATCCTACATAATGGATATCAATTCATTAGAATCAGTACAGAGGAGAATGACCAAAATTATACAAGGGCACAGAAACTTATGAAGATAGGCTTGAGCACCTTAATTTATTTTCTGGAGAGTGCAAGGTGATCTAATATAGGTGTTCAAGTGGATCAAATAAGGGTTATGTAAACAAGGTCATCATATTAAGATAACAGGGCAGGACTCGCAGTAATGGATTTAAATTGACAAATTTGGATATGAGGAAATGGGAAAGAACTGGTTTAACAAAAGAGTGGTCAGTGAATGGAATAGATTTGGTAACCATGTATTGAGTGCAGAAATTAGGCATCCTTATGGATGAGGATGACAGGTGGTAACAGACATGGAACTACCTAGTGTGGGTCTTGCAGACTCATTCTTATGTAAATACATTTAAACTTTTCCTCTCTGCCTCTCTTAATTCCACGCCTTTGCCTCATACAGTGTCTCCAGCACAATCACCCCTTCATATAGTCTCTTCTTTGCATCCATGCCCAAATACCTATTTTTCATGACACTTTTTAATTCCCCAAATCATTTACTTCTCTCAGTCTACAATTTATTTCCACCACCACTCCTTTCCCTGCCACATGTGACCCCAGATACCTAAATCTATCCATTTCCTTCAGCCTCTCTCCTAAAGATTTACTTCCAACTTGCTGCCATCCTCTCCCCATGTACATCTCATCACCTTTTACCCACTTTTACCTTAAAATTTCTCCTTTCATATACCATCCCAAACTCCATCCCTAACTCCCTTAATCCCTCTTCTGACCCTGCCACAAGTGCAGTGTCATCAAACAACAACTGGCTCACCTCCATTTTTTCTACATTTTCTTTAACCATCTCCAGTCCTCTGCCTATTATCCTCACCTTTACCTTTGTGTCAGGAACTTGGAATGCATCAGTTCCTGAAAAGCCCCAAAACAAGTACAATCCAGGGTGATCAGACCAGGAGTGACACATGCAAAAACACCACAGTTCTTAAGAACACCCTCTCCCTCCTATGAGGTCCACTTTACACCAAAAGAAACCACTAATGTAGTACAAACCACTTCATACCCCTCACTGTGACATTGAAATCTCTAGCCCAACCACACACCCAAAACTCATCTGAAGCAAAGGAACCTCAAGTACAACCCCCAATTCCCTCCAGCCCACCAAAACCTTTAACCACACCCACCTTACCCACCCAAACAGCAGCCATCCCACCCAAAGACAAGAGTACAAGATCTTTTGTACAAATTCCCACCTTCGGTCCACTATGACTCACCCACAAAACCATTCATCTCCTTCCCTTATACACCTGAGGTCTTGGGACCCTTCCACTCCAAGAAAAGGAGGAGACATAATGGAGTATTTATGGACAAGAGCTCTAAAAATTTGGACCTCACTTTTGATGTTCACATACCCTTCAACCCACATATCAAACCTGTCAGTGAAATTCAGAAAGAGTATCAATGTACTAAGATAAATAGCAAGCACAGATTGGTCTGCAAAGGAAAACCCTAATCAATATATAATGAGAAGCTTCTTTGTAGTCTACAAGCAGTTCATAAAAATCACATTCAGCTATGTCTTGAAATGATTACCTACAATCAAGAAAACATGACACCCTACAAACTACATAAAACAAAGCATTAAGAATAACTACAGGATCCTTTAAAACCACCCCTAGAAAGGATGGTAAGCAAGTAAATGCCCAGAGAGAATGAAAAAGTCATGTGATATAGGTATTAATCAATCCATTGCCATAGGTATCTCTCTTGCAGGAGACCCATTGCTCCCAAGCACTTAAGAACATAAGAATGAAGGAGACTACAAGAGACCATAAGGCCTACACTAGGCAGTTCCATTTCCATTACCACCTGTCATCTCCAGCCATAAAGTTGTCTAACTGTTTCTTAAAACAGTTGATAATATCAGTGCTCACTACATGGTTACTAAGTCTATTCCATTCATTGACCACCCTATTAGTAAACAAAT
This sequence comes from Oratosquilla oratoria, assembly GCF_046742065.1. NCBI lineage: Eukaryota > Metazoa > Arthropoda > Malacostraca > Stomatopoda > Squillidae > Oratosquilla > Oratosquilla oratoria. The sequence continues at coordinate 74,637,901 of NC_134781.1, read as the reverse complement.
TCTTTCCTATTTCCTTCTTAAATCTAAATTTGTCCAATTTAAATCCATTACTGAGACCTACCCTTTCCTCTTTCATTTAGGAATGTCCCCTGTGGGGCTACAAGGAGAAGGATGCTTAGTCCCAATCCCCGTCCCTTTCTTCTCGCCTCTTATGATCCAAGTGGAAATACTTGGTGGCAGTATTCTTTTCCCCCACAGCAGAAAATGAATACTCAGAGAAATGGTACAGGACAGCAGCAAGGGATTGGGGGACAGCATAACGGAGGGACAGTCGTAGTATAAAAGTGTCATCATTTCTCTATGAAGAGTTTTCCTCTATCATAGACAAAATGATGTGTGGCTCTGGTCCGTAGGGGCACCCCATATAGACCCTAAAGTATCAACTGCATGCTACTTTGCCACAATAACAAGCAGCCAATACCCCAGACGGGGGGGGTCGCCGATTTAATGAAGCAGCCTTGCTGTGGATGTGCTGTGTCTTGCGACACTGCTTCTGACCCAGGGCGGTGGACAATGTGCAGGGATGACCCGTCATCCAGGAGGTGCTAAGATAAGAAGGAGGGTGGAGGGGTGTGGAGTGTATTCAGGGATGGAATGGGTGGGAATGATTTTATGCCTTTTCCTTTTTTGGCTACCTCCCTGGTAAGGGGGAAAAAGCCTTGGTATATGTATATATGTATGAGTCCTACCCTGTTGTCTTAATATGATAACTTTATTTGTATCACCCTTGTTAAAGCCTTTGATCCACTTGAAAATCTCTATTAGATCACCCCACACACAGTGAAGAAATAATGTGTTGTCTAGGGATTGTTAATGTTGGGCACTGATAGAAAGAGGTTCAGTGTGTCTTTGTGTGGTGGTTGCATTTATGGTAGTTTGATCATAAGGTTGGGCCTATTCTGTGTTGATACTGTTTTTTAATGCTGGATGGTGTCCTGAACATAAATATGCCAGTGTAGGTTTTACTTCTTTTGAGAGGGATTTTCCTGTGGGGCTGGCATCTAGGTGTTTTTGATGAAGTATTGAGTTTGGTGGTCGTTTTGGAGAGCTTATTTAGTAATCAGAGTGAATGCATTTTTGTGTGGATGTATTGTGTAGTACAGGTGGTAGGTTGATATATATGAGTAGTAAGCCACTGGGGTGTTTTGTTACATTAAGCTGGTAGTGCTTGTGCTTGTATGATATAATAAGATGGGTGAGTGGTGTTTAGGGTTCTAGCATAAAAGTATGTACCTATCATAGGCATATGGGGATGAATGCAAAGAGAAGGCTGTACAGAGCAGACTTGTAATTTAAAGGAAGCTGAAGGGAAGAGCTTAAACATGTTTGAGATGAAGCATTTGAGAAATATGGTATGTTACAAGGATGGTCATTATGAAAAACGTGGAAATGGGGATGGAAGGAGCTGTGAGATAGGGTAGGTCAAAGTGTGTTCAGATGGTTAGGGCATAAAATGTGGAAAACATGATGATGTGGACTTGAAAGACCAAGAATGAAGGGATGAATAGGGTGAAGTGGACACTAGATGCAAGATTTTGACAAGCAAGGAAGAAAGATTGCAAATGATAGGAGTGAATGGTTGTTAATCAGTGAAGAACTGAGGTGGCCCAAACAATGTTCTTGTTTGCTCAATGAAGTGTATTTGAGTGGATGAGAGGGAAGAAGTTGTCATATAAAGAAGCAATGGAGATAAGCCAATTTCAGCAGTCAGGCCCTGCTGAACAAGCAGTGTCTCCCTACATTGCCTTTCACCTCAACAGTGTGACAATGGGACAGTGATGACCCTTCATTCACAAGGTGCTAAGATAGGGAGTGGAGGTGGGGGCTGTCAATCAAATGGATTATGAAAGGGTGGGGGGTGTCAATCAAATGGATTTTGAACAAGTGTGGGGTGGATTTTGGGTAGAAGTATGTTTTAACCTGGCCAACTCATTTATATAGGGGAATGGGCCTTTTGGTGTGTATGCAAAACTCCACAAACCACCTACACAAACAAAAGTTCTCCCCATTCAGTACCAACTAAGTATGGTACAGCATTTGGTGTGAGACCAATGATTCTACACATCAATCACACAACCACAGCCCACAGGATGTAACAAGAAATCTGTTTCAGCAGAGTACCATTCATAAATCTTCCAAAATCATCCCCTATCACTGTACATTTCTTAAAAAAAAAAGTAGATATACAAATAACAAGAGACACCACTATTACAACTAAACAATCAATCAGAATCTGTTGCCCAACATTCCCTCTAAGCTGTGCATATGTGCACATATATATATTTTACAACTAGCACATATAAAGGAAAAATGTGCACACACACAAGATTTTCAAATCATATTAAAATTCATTCAATAAAGAAGTTCTACCCAAATATCAAGTTATAAAATCTCTGAAAATATGGTATGCCAACCATCAAACCAGTAATTGCTTCCCCCCCTTTTAACTCAAGCGCTTTCATTGCAAATGAAATGACTTTGCCACCATGGGTGCCTACATACATTTCAGAGATGGCAAAGTTTGCACACAAGCAAATTTCTGCACACAGCAAAAAATTAGAGGGAACATTGCTGTTGCCCCTAGTCACTCTTGTAGAAGACCCACATCTTCCACAAAACTGGTAAGTCTTCTGATGGGACTAATGTCGGACTTAGTGTGGGGCATTGTAATATGGGTTGTTCTGTCATCTGTGTGGTGGCCACATCTTGGGCAGTTTGAATCTGTGGTTAGGCCTATTCTGTGTTGGTACTGTCTTAGTACTGCCGTGTCCTGAGAACAGTTGTGCTTGTGTGGTTCTTGTCAGGTGTGGGATTTACATCTAGGGTTGTTGGAGTATTGATTTTGGTGCTTTCTTGAAGGGCTTGTTTAGTTATCTGTGTGTGTACATATTTGTGTGTGGATGTTTTGTGTGGTTTAGGTGGAAGCTTGTTGTAGATGTTTGAGTAGTATGCTGCTGGTATTTACCTATTGTAGTATACAGGAGAGGAGCAACATTCATTGGATCCTGTTTCCTACTCTTCAATTGATCATACCTTGCCTCAAATTCATGTACAGTTTCAACTATATATCCTTGATTTCCAATTATCATATTTAGATCTGAATTTATGTATTTTTTGAGTTTGGGCTATATCACTTTCTTAGCTATTCCAAGTATTTATGCATTTATGTGGAAAACTGTATTCTTCACATCCTTCAGACATGTGGTCTTTCATAATTTGTTCCCATGACCCCTTAAAGCCTTCTTATCTTTGATCAAGAGTATTGTTTTTTGTTGCATTATGGTGGTGGTGCTTGTAAAATGTAGTGTGTATGTATTGTTTGGGGTTTGATTGGAGAACTGTGTTCCTGTCATTTTCATGTGATGTCCTATTGGGAGGATTTACCACTGAGGGGCTGTGGATTTCCTGTCAATGAAACTTGATATAACAAGTATTACTTCCAATGTTAAAGAGTAAGAAGTTACTGACCTGCATCAGCTTTTTTGGCATTGGTAAAAATTTTGCCAACAATACAGGCAGCCTCAAGGTGACACAACACAAAGAGGCAGTGAAGGTAAACAAATTGGAGCTGTCATAACCACAGAGTCCATGGGGTATTATTGGGTGATCACATATGCACTTACAAAGAAACTACATCTCCCTTCCCAGTTTCACCTTCATTCACATTAATCTAGAAGAAATCTCCTTGTCCACCACATGCTTACCTATCTCTTCACTTATTAGTATAGCCACCCCCTCTCTTCCTCATCCTCTCTTCACTTCTGACACCCTCTCAACTGCACTCTCAAACCCAAACTCACCCCTCCCCTTCAACTTAGTTTCACTCAACACTAACACATCTATCTTTTGTCTCACAAACATACTGCCTATCTCCTCCCTTTTACTCTCATCTGTACCACATCCATGCACATTAAAAGACCCAAACCTTAGGGTACTGGTTGGAAAACTCCCAGATCCTCCCAGAGAGTAGGGTGGCTAGTGCTATCCTTGTCCCATTTTTGTCACCTTTTATGACTCAAATGGGAACACTTGGTTGTAGTAATTTTTCTCCCCTACCACAGGGTTTGGTAAAAAAGGAAATGAATATTCAGAGAAGTGGTACAGGACAGTATTAAGAGTACGGGGGACAGCATAATGGAGGGATAGTTGCAGTTTAATAAAGTGGCATAATTTCTCTATTAATAGAGATTCCCTCTATCACAGACAAAATGATGTATGGCTCTGGTTTGGAGGGGTGCCCTATACAGACCCTAAAGTATCAGCTGCATGCTACTGAGCAGATTTTATCCCCACAATAACATGCAGCCAATACCCCAGATGGGGATATTTATGTGTGTGTGTGTGTGTACACACACACATATATATATACATACATACATATATATATATATATATATACAGACGCTCCTCAACTTACGTTTTAGTTACGTTCCGAACGGCTGAACGTAAGTTGAAAATGAACGTAAGTTGTTACTGTACTATACATCCGTAAATTCTATTACCGTATCTTATAAAACACCCCTAAATCATTAATTATACACATAACATTGTAAAATAATAACATTAATTTCAAATAAATTAAATTCAAGCAACATAAATTGAGATGGTGGAGGAGGAGGATGAGGCAAGGCATGTTCAGTTTGTCGTTTGTACAATGTAAACAATGGACGCAGCGTCATGCGCAAGTATCGTTTGAACTACGGAGAGCGCGCTAAACTAAAAAATTCACTCAAAATTTTTTTTTTTTTTTTTTTTTTTTACAGTCAGTTCAAACGTAAAATCGAAAAAACGTAAAACGAATGAACATAAGTAGAGGAGCATCTGTATATATATATATGTATATATACCAAGAGCTTTTTATCCCTTATAAGGGATGTAGTCAAGTCAAAGGCATGTACCCACTCCCACCCATTTCACTCCCATCCACAAATCCTTTCCTCCCTCTCATCTTGGCTCTTCATGCATAATGGGTCATCACTGCATCCTGCCCGCTGCCCTAGGTCAGAAGTAATGTAACAAGATACATCCACAGCAAGGCCACTTCACTTAATTGGTGACCCCCCTCTCCGTCCCCCTCATGCAGAAAAAGAGAAGATGGGGGGGGGGGTGAAATCCCTTTGGCTGCATCAAAATATTCACACATAAGCATCCCCTCACCCCACCTCCATCCCCCACTCCTTTGCATAATAGTATCATCTATACACATCCACTCTCCACCCATCCCTATCTCCTGCCTTCTCCCTTACTTGGTCAACAGACATTCCCCTTTTGCTCAATGCCCCCTTCACCCCCATCCATCCTTTTCATCCTCAGTTGTCCCATTAAGTTCACTTCATTCACCTCTGCCCTCCACAACTCTTTCATCAGCCCTATCTGCTATCTTATCCACTCCCACCCTCCTTACCTCCTCATATCTCACTTTATCCAGCCTTGTAACCTCTACCATACTTCTCTGATATTTCATCTCAAACACATTCAAATTTTTCCTCTCTGTCTCTCTTAGATTACATATATACAAACAGCTTTTTTCCCTTTACAAAGGAGGTACTTTCACAACTCACTCTGCTGGATCTTGAACCTCAGGTAGATTCTGGTCTGCCAACAGTAATCCTCTCCATGCCAAAGTCAAAGGTATAAATCCACTCTCACCCATTTCATCCCTACATATTCCACTCCCATTCACCACCCCTCCCTCCCTCTTTTCTTGGCTCCTCCTGGATGATGGGTCATCCCTGCATCTCGCCCACTACCCTGGGTCAGAATGACTGTAGCAAGACACATCACATCCACAGCAAGGCTGCTTCATTTAATTGGCAACTCCATCTCCATCCCCTCATGCAAAAAAAAAAAAAAAAAAGAAGATGGGGAGAAATCCCTTCAGGCTGCATCAAAATATCATTCGCACATACTCCCTCACTCCCCCATCACCCCACCCACTCCCTTCCATGCATATGAGCATTATCCATAAACAACCATTCTCTACTCACCCTATCTTCTGTCTTCTTCCTTCCTTCCTCAACAGATATTCCCCACTTTCCCAATGCCCCTTTTGCCCTATCCATCCATCTCATCCTTGGTCACCCCCTTATGTTCACTTCCTCCACCTCTGCCCTCTACACCTCTTTTACTAATCTTTTTTCATTCATTTCTTTCCATGTCCAAACCATCCACTCTTTCATCAACCCTATCTCCCAACTCCCTAATTATACTCATATATAATTATACTCTATAAATACATATATATAAAAAATATAATAATCTTACTACTATGCTCTTCCTATGTAATTCATTGTGGAAATACAATTTTTTTTAGAGATAAAATATATGTAAACAATAAATTTTAATTCTAATAAAAAACAGCTTCAACTGGTAAGCAAAGAATAATGAATGAATACTTCCTAAAGTTGTTTAAAAACAAGTTCAAATGATGCATATTTCAGAGGATATCCATACATCATCATTCAATATTTTTGTTTAGGAAAACAATACATTGAGTAATTATACATAAAATAATCATAACTTCCAACTGAAAACTAACCTATTTGTGAAGGATCACACATCTTACATGTAGTCCTTTGGCTGAAAGTCTTTGACATTGCCAGCTTACAAGATACATTTGAGATGGTGCCTCTATATCATCTGTGTTATAGACAGGCCTGAAATATAGATCATTTCAAACAAGGACATTATTTTTAATAATCTACAAACATAGCCTCAATTTGATAGACCCCATTTAGCTGCTTTTCAAAGCATTAGCTATAAAAGCCTTGATAGAGATCTTCAACTGTGTGGAAAAGAGCTCATATAATTCCAATATTAAAAAAAATCAAACCTGATAAATAATTCATAAAGGCCAGTTTCACTACTATCACCATGTCCAAGCTGATAGAAACACTGGTAGCAGTAACAATTGCAACAAATATCTTAAGAAATGTGAACACTGTAAGACAATTTGGTTTCAGATCTGGAAAGTCATGTGTGTTGAGCCTTTTAAGCTTTTACTCTAGAGAGATTGAGGCACTGCAAGAGAGAGAGGGGTGTGGGTGGACTGTGTGTACCTCAACCTAGAGAAGGCATTTGATAAAGTACTTTGCAGTTGACTTATATGGAAATTGGAGCATATCGGAGGACTGAGAGACAAACTACTAGAATAGATGAAAGATTTTTTTAAGGAAAGATACATGAGGATGGTAGTAAAGATAAGATGTCAGGATAGAGAGAAGTAATGAGTTTCACAAGGTTCAGTGCTTGCACCAATAATGTTTGCGGATGATGCAAAAACTATGAGAAGAGTAAAAAACAAGAAGGATGGTAGACTATTGCAATAAGATCTGGACACAATTTTTGCATGGAGCCAAGAAGGAGAAATGAAGTTCAATACTACAAAATACTGGAAATGGACAATAATGGCAAAAAACCATCCTTATACTATTCTTTGGGAAGTGAACCCATTACAAAAGCAAGAAAGGAGAAAGATTTGGGAGTGTTGATAAAAGACAACCTGTCATCTGACACACATATCAGCAGGATTGTGGGAGAGACATACAAACAACTGCAGAAGATTAAAGTGGCATTTCACTATATGTATGAAAAAATGAAAAAAGTCATCAAAACCCTGATCCATCCAAGACTAGAATATGCATCAGTAGTATGGTCCCCACACAGATTGAAGGATGTAAGCAAGATCAAGAGAATACAAAAGGCAGGAACCAAACTGGTCCCTAGCCTGGCAGATAAATCATATGAGGAAAGACTAAAGCACTGGGTTTGCCAACTCTGAAAGATTGAAGAAGAGGTAATGTGATTATAGTATTCAGGTCATTAAAGGGAATAGATTCCATTGATAGAAGAGATCTCCTGATTAAATATGGAGGAGCTCTAAGAGGTCATGGGATCAAATTAAGAAAGCACATGTCTAAAGGATATGAAGAAATATAGTTTTCCATTTAGATGCATAAATATGTGAAATAGCTCAGATCATATAGCCCAAGCTCAAACAATACACAAGTTCAATTCTAAATATGATAATTGGAAGTCAAGGATATAGATTAAGTTGGGAATGTACATGAATTTGAGGCTAGGTATGATAGAAACTTAGAGAATAGAAGACAGGACCCAACAACCATTGCTCCTCTCCTGTACACTACAATTAGATAAAATGTGCTCAAAGGATTTAAAAGAAACCCTACTAGAAAAAAGGTATTTGACAATGTCAGACATATACTATCAAAAAAGTTCATGAAGACAAACATTCAGAACAATTGCAAGAAATTGTTAACCAAGTTATTAGTAGGGAGACAGTATAACCAAATTTCTGGAGAGAGGGAAAAAAATGAGGTAGCTAGGGAATTCCATTGAAAATACATGGAAATTCACAAAGAAGGTGCAACAAGTAAGATCCAGCAGTATGAAGGAGGAATTGAAGAGAGGGTTGCTCAATATGGCTGTTTCTTATTGAAGCAGTGAGAACCTGACCCTGTTGTGGATGTGCTGTGTCTTGCTGGATTGCTTCTGATCCAGGTTGTGGGTAGGGGACAGGGATGACCCTTCATCCACAAGGAGCTAAAATAAAAGGGAAACAAATGGGTGATGTATGGGTTGGGTGGGGGTGGGTGGGACATGCCTTGACTGACTATTTTACTTGTAAGGGGGAAGCCTTTTAATATGTAGACTAATCTGGTCTATGCCAAAATGACTGGAGAATGTAATGAAACAGAAGATTAATATGACCAAGTACTAACTGTAGAGAAACAGTTAATAAAGGTCAAATCATGTGAGATTTTGTTTAATTTACCATAAAAATATTTAATTTGTAGCCGCTGTATTTCTATCACCTATATTTTCTCCACCTCACATAGGGAGCTGTCAAATGGTGATTGCTCTCCTCTTATTATTATAACCCTTTGATACAGAAACCAGAGTCCCAAAATTGATAGCAGTGCCCAAGGATCATTGCCATCCATTGTGAGAATACATGTTTCCAATCTGTGAAACCACAGGCAACAAATATTATTACTGGGAATATGTGTGACCAATTCAAATTCCTACCAACATGCAGAATTCATTTGGAAGCTTCCATTAGAAAGGAACCCCAAAAATTCTGGGACTAACATTTGATACTTGTATAACATTCAGCCCATATATCAAGGACTTGATTGCAAAAATCAACAAATAATAAACCTACTGAAAACCATTGTTAGCACTGACTTTGGACTACAAAAAGAAATTCTAATAACCATCTTTTGGGGGATTAACATAATCAAGTAAATATAAACCTCGGGGTCTGAGACATACAAATTCACAGCCTTACAGGTGTCTATAACAGAACCTCCACCCACTGAAATAAAGGAATAAAATTCTCCTTTCTTAACAAAGTCTGCTGCCTTCTGAAAGCTGTAATAATAAATAAAAATGTAAAATGTTGTAATACTGAAAACTTATTAATATTTCAACAGCCTTTTTTAATGCCAGCTTTGCAGTGATGATAATAGAAACAAGTTCATGATCAAAATATGTTTCATGCTTTCTTAATTTCTCCTAAATAAAATTGACTCCATGATTTTATATAAAAAAGATACATATACCAACTCCAAAGACCCTTTCCCTCAACAACACCAATACTTCTATCATACCTCCACACTTTTCTACAGAAGACTGGAATTCTTTCCAAACTATAATTACCTCTCAGCATAACCTTCCAATGTCACATGAATACTCCTAAATATTTAATAATACAATACTGTACATCCACATTTACCCATTTCCTACTAGTATCACCAATACTATGAACCTAAACCATCTCTTAGCAGAGGCATGGTACTGTACTTTACCTTCCTGCATATACCTAATTGTTATGTACAGGAAGGCAGTCATGTGTGCGGTGCCCTGTCTCTTGTTCCCTAATTATCATACCTTGTTTAAAATTTATGTATGGTTTCAGCTTAGGCTGTATCATCTAGGTTATTCAGGTCAAGAATCTATACAGAAAGCCATGTTTTCACATATTTCTTGTGTCCATGACCTTGTGATGCTCCCTAATCCCAAACCAAGAGATCTTCTTTGTCAACTTTGTCCATCCTCTTCAATGATCTGAACATCACAATCATGTCTCCCATTTCTCTTTGATCCTATAATGATGGTTGAGCTAGTGCCTCTAGGAGTCTAGTCCATCCTTGTACAATTTATCTGCATTCTGGTTGCTGCTCTTTGTATTCTCTTGATCATGCTTACATTTTTCAATTTGTGTGAGGATCAATCCACTGCTGTGTATCTTAATCTTGAATGAATTAAAACCTCTGATTTCTTTCATCATCTCTTCAGTAATCCATATTTCCCTCATAATCTATGTTAAATGAGAAGTTACCCCGTATCAACACTCCTAGATCTTTCCCATCTTTCACCTTTGTAACTGTCTCACTTCCCATTGAATAATTAAATAATGTTCTTTTAGAGCTAAACCTATTTACAGTACTTCGTATTTTGCATCACAGAATTTTGTTTTCCATTCTTGGCTCCAGGCATGCATGGTATCTATTTTTTTTCAGCAACATCTCGCATCTCACTCTTCTCATGATCTTTGGATCTTTGCTCCATCTGCAAACATGATTGCATAGTACCTTCCATCATGTCATTTACAAAGATAAAGAACATTACAGAAGATAGTACTGTCCCTTGTGGGACTCTGGAAGTCACTGCCCTCAAGGCCTCAATCCTGATGTAATGGTGTCATTATTATTTATTTTAAACAAATATAAATTTTCTTACATTTATTTGAATATTACTATTTTCTTTACTTTCATTGATTATTATACATGAATGTAATTACAACTAAACGAAAGAATCTTGGACTAGAGTCCAATTGATACAATGACACAACATACAAAAATATTTGTGGTAGCATGACACGGACCTAGTCAACAGAATGAATCACCTGATTTGAATCTTTGGGTAAGGCACATTGGTTACCTTCTTAGGAAATCCACTGGTCATATATAAAAAGACACAATTAATGTCAACTCTACAATTATTATTAATCCGGATCTGAGGATGGGTCATGGAGCACTAATTACACTTCATATCTGAATTAACTAATACAATAGAATTAAGGGCTTTTCCTTGGATGGGCACCATATGAACTAACGGACAAAATATATGAGATATTGTGGCGAAACAGCATGAATGAATGTTGCATAGTGAGCCTGGATGTTTAGTATGGACGTGACGTGATTTCTAACGTGTGATTGATGCGTGATTTGGAGAGTAAGCAAGGGGTATGTAGCGAGGGTATGGGTGGGGGGACGCAAGGGGGGGGGGGTCCCGGCGTCGCCCGCCATACCCCGAAAAGCAGCATTGCAAACTTAGACCCGGTGTTAAACAAAAGTGTCAATCCTCCTATCGTTGGACAGAATAAAGTGAAGAAAGTGACACTCCTGCCTTTCCCTGACCCGGACAATTGCAGGTAAGATTCTTCCATCGCTCGTGATTTCCGGATCACGGCCCATGTGCCATATAATTGGTGACTGTGAAAAGAAGTTGTTGCAGATTCGTAACAATGTTAATAATTGATTACTCACTCAAAGAAGAAAAGGTACCACAAGATTGGAAAAAGGCAAATATTGTACCAATATACAATGGGGGGACAAGGAAAATCCAATTAACTATAGACCGGTCTCCCTTACAAGCACAATAGCAAAAATATGTGAAAAAGTTATCAAAAGTAGATGGATTAAACATCTGAAAGAAAATAATGTACTGAATCCAAAATAATTTGGCTTTAGGCACGGAAGATTGTGCTACTAACTTCATTTACTAATACAGTAAAATTCCTTTTATCCGACCTTGGTGGGACCTACCTTAGATCGGATGTTTGGACGTACACTAACGGATTAAAAAAATATAATTGGTTTGGGACATTTTCACTTATTCATGGTACAATAAAGCATAGTAAACAAGACAACAGAGTGGAGGAGAAACAACTACCAATAACCAAACGTAAGCAAACACTGAAATGCCCACGAAAATAACAGCTGACTTGAGCCCCATGAGTCGGAAGTGGAGATGATGATGATGATATGGTTTAACGTCACACACTCCCCCCGTATCGGGAGGCTAGGACGGTGCCCCTCACAGAGGGCTTTGTAGCGTGGAATTTAATTAACCATGCTCTTGGTTCAACTTCGCTGGTGGCAGGGTTCGAACCGCCCTCACCTCGACCTTCGCCGCAAGTAACGACGCCCTAACCCGCTCAGCCAGCGAGCTTTCTTGTACTTGATGGTCGGATGTTTGGACAAATTCAACTTTTATCCGACTTGGGACATTGAAGAAAAAAGTAGGATGTCTGGACTAGTCAGATGTTCGAAGGTCGGATATAAGGATTTTTACTGTAGAAATAATGCAAGAAAGGGATGGATGGGCTGATTTTTTCTTTCCTAGATTTACAAAAGCATTTGATGATTAGTACCACACAAAAAGCTACTAAGAAAAGTTGAAATAATAGGTGGTGTACAAGGAAACTTATTGAAATGGATGGAAGATTTCTTGAACAGGAGAAAAATGAGGGTGGTACTTGGAGACAAAAACTCGACCTAAGAAGAAATGATAAGTGGAGTACCACATGGTTCTGTATTAGCTCCTATAATGTTTGCCATATATATAAACATATAAATAACATGGATGGTGTGGAATGCTATATGAACTTCTTTGTAGATGATACAAAACCGAAATATAGGAGTTATACTTTCTTTTAAGTTTCCTTTTATTCCGACTGGGTTTTTCGTGATTATATATATATATATATATATATATATATATATATATTATATATATAATATATATAATCACGAAAAACCCAGCCGAGATGGGCAGAACAGTACCGACCAGTACCGTCCAGTCTTCTAGCCGTCCCATCGAGCCTCGCCGTCATCATCTGCTACCGCCTCGCTGACGTTAGGCTCCACGTCCAGCTACAACTATAAGCTCCACTAAGCTGTGACCTTAGTCCGAGCTTCACCTATAGTTCTCATGTGACACTTCTAGTGTCGCACCTTGTGGCTAATTACCAAAAGAGAGAGATTAGATATTTTGTGTTGATTTTCATTTGTCCTGCCGTTGTTCCGAACTAAAACTACTACAATGTATTTAGCATTTTCCAGCAACCCCTAAAATCGATTTCATCGCCCCCAAGTTAAGAAACACTGTGCTAGAGTGTAGAACCACGGCTATCCTTCGCCTAAGACTCAACCCGCCACTCACCGCGGTAGGGGTGGCGCGGCACCTCACCGTCACCCCTTCCGAGGCAGCTCAGCTTCTTTGGGGCTCACCCCTCTGGCGCCGCCGGCGGTTGAGGGGTAGCCCCTATCCCCTGAAATCGGGGTGCCCCCATTAATGACAATGGCATCGCGTTTACAGTGACATCGGGTGAGCAACAAACCGTGTATATGAACTGTTCCGGTCTACCTGCAAGGTTAAGGTCCGAGCGCTGGCCCCACAAACCAAGGAAAATATATAAAAATGAATAAATAAATAAATAAACAAATAAATAAATTGATAAATCAATCAAGATTATCACGATTCTTTGGTGGAACGTGTCTGAAGACCCTCGAGCACATTCATTCATTTTATTCTATTCGTCGTCTCCGGAATGCCCATCTGTAATAGGCATCGCCTTACTAATAAGGAACAGATATGCAACGTTTGCATAAAAGGAGCATAATTTTTATCGAATTTTGAGAACCTTGATCCCTTTATAGAAAGAAAGCATGAATATTGTTTTAGTTCCATTTATGATTTATTCAAATTCAAGATCACCTTCGATATCACAATAAATTTTGAGTAGTTTCTGAAATGATCCTATAATTTATAGATCAGAGCAACAAACAGTGCTTCAGTAGTCCAGACTTATTAATTAGATGTTTATATTGGGCCATGATTGATCAAAATACTTTAGTATTATGTGTTTGCACTCTAGTTTGTCGACATCCAGCAAATTATAGATGACAGTATTCAATCGGCTTATACAACCCCATAGCAATATACTATATTGAAATTATTTTTCTCGTTAATGCTGTACACTACTACGCTTTTGTCAATTAACTGAATTAAACTAGCTCTAAAAACCCAAAACGCTTCAAAGGTTCATTCCGATTCGCGTCTCAGTAAAATGTAACACCAACAGTGTTGAGTAACTTGAGTGCAGGAGAGTAATTGTTGGAAGGTAAGAAAGTGGTAAAATTGTTTTATTCTAAAACTAAGAGTACTGATTATACAGCTGGAAGGAATATTTGCATCAAATACATTTGGATAATGTAGATATTGATATGGCGTAAGTTTGATACACAATTTGTTAATATCTGGTTCCGTTGTCGTGATTAATTGTGCTTGTTAGTGTTATGACTTATGACCAACAAACTAAGTACCAAAGCATTTTTGTGTCTTCCAACTTGAAAGCATACGTTTATAATTGTATCGACGTACATTTGGATAAACTTTGAAATTTAACGTTCAGTTCTACAAATATAGTTTCAGCGGGTATAGGAATAGGGGAAATGAACTTAATATATAAACAATCCACCCCATTTATCTCCATTGCTTATCTCCACGTCCCCGTTTCACATCTCTTCCCATTCTTTGCTCACAGTGCCATCCCCTTCACTTCCCTCTGTTCCCATCGTTCCACCCCAACGCCCCCTTCCCCATACCCTCCTCCCCCATACCCTATTCCCCCCATATCCCCATACTCTCCAAGCTTCACTTCACTCTTCCGCCATGTCCTCTTGTGTTACATCTTCCTTTCACACCTACCCTACACCCCATTTCCCCTTTTGTCCCTCCCCTATGCCCCATTACCCCTTTGGTTACCCCATATTGACACTTCCTCCATGCTCCCTTCACTAATTCCCCTGCCCCCCTTTCAACACTTTCCCCATGCCCCCATTTACTATGTCCCCCATACCCCCTATTGCTACTTTCCCCACACTCCCTTCATGACTTCCCCTGTGCCCCTCATTTACCTCGTCTATGGGTTTTATTTTAGTTGTGCACACCTACGCGATATATCATTAGAAAATTAGATATTAATTTTGTAAATTAAAATGCATGAACCTAGTATGCGATTTTCTTGGCGGAAATAAATAACAAAAAGAACCTTGCTACAAGCATATCTACAGTACTAACGAACGAAGCCGCTTGGCATGTCGTCTGTCCAGCCCAGTCACTGTCTGTTAGACCAGTGGTTCTCAAACTTTTTCGTGAGCGACCTTATTTGGAATATTTCAATTCTTCGCGACCCAGAATATAGTAAAGAGAAACAAAATGGACAGTGATATATACCCTTTACTTTGGAAAAAAAGTGGTACAGCTTTTCTTTAACAAAACTAAATTAACAGAATCCATGGCACTGCATTTCCTTCAGAAAACTAAATTAATCAGTCAAGTATTTGAAATACTCTGAAAACATAAGAATTTTCCGTGTCCCTCCGACCCATCAAAATTGATCTCGCGACCCACGGTTTGAGAACCACTGTGTTAGACGATGGCTTTCACGTTGTGGACCGGGTATTCTCCAAATCCAGGTGACGTTAATAAGCGCTATTACAAAGACAATTGGGCTTTCTTGGACTTTGAGAGAACACGGGGTTCTCCCGTCATCTGTTAATTGCCCGAGGTACAATAATAATCAGACCGTCAGCATCCGTGACAACGACGACCCGGATGATCTTTAGAATTTGAGGTACCGAATTACTAAATATAGATTAGGTTACATAGGATAGTTAGGCTAGGTTAGGTTAGAATAGATGAATTTATCATCCTTTCATTTCTTCGACCTCGGCATCTATCAAAACAAACATGGCGTATCATTCAACCGCCGCGACTTCGTTCGTTAGTAAATTGGTTTTAGCAACATTTTTTTTTATTAATTTCCACCAAGAAAACATATTACGTTGATGTATTATGTTTTACAAAATAGAAAAATAATTTTCTGTTGCTCTATCGCGTAGGTGTGCACAACTAAAATGATACCGTTTTTTCTTACATTGATTTTCCTCTGCTTTCAGTAGGGACTTGTGGATGTCCCTTGAGCTCTTCCACCACAGCCACCCACCCTGGAGATCAAGAATGAAAATTTACTGGTTTGAGTCTGGGCGCATAAGGGGTGGGCCGGCACTCTTCCTTGAGAGGTCCTACTTTCCCACCCACCTCAACATCCATGCCATCATTGTCAGTGTCTCCTTCGCTCTCCCCATCTTCGTTTTCCTTGTTCTTCTGCCCTCCTTCAGGAACAAGCATTGGCAGAGCCTCTTTGTGGTGAGTGAGTAAAAGTGTTATCCTGGATAGTGCTTAATAGCCACACAATCATTATTTAACATCATCAGGTTTTGTACATAGCATATAAATGTTTACAGTAGGATCAATGACTGGTATATGCACGAGATAATCATGCAAGATGGACATCACAGTCATCTCCCTGCTTCCCATCTTCAAAATCTCTCAACATTCCCACCTCTCTTTGGAGGTACGCGCTGAATGGCCTACCGGCTCCGGCGCTTGGCCTTCAAGCCAATAATTCCATAAATCAATCAATCTCTGAAGGTACAGCTCCTGATAACCAGCAGTAGTTCTTCTACAACTACTACTTCTATTAGTCTCACACTAATACAATGCAGAAATCAGTCCAAAGCTTGTTTCTAAAGAGATGTAAGGGAGAGCCTAAGGTCCATCAGCAGCTGTTGTAGGACTGCAGGTTTTTAGTTAAATTTGAGGCAACGTCTATTACATATATTATGCTGCTACTTGGAATGTAGGAATCATCAGTAATAAAAGTGTATTTATGTTTGGAACAGTGTTTATATAGAGAATATAATGTTTAATATCTTTTAGATTTTCGATTTAATGGCCATGAATAACTTGAAGAATTGCTGGAGGATAATGGATAATAAATGTTTAGAATTTTTTTTAAAGAATATTTAATGATTATGATGAGGTGTCAGTAACAAGTACTCGATACCTACCTACATACCAAAGAGCCTTTTCTCTTTTATAATGGGGATGGCAGAGTCAAAGCATACACCCATCCCACACCCATCTAAAATCTATTCATCATCTCCCCCAACTTTACTCCTTTGGGTAACAAGCTGTGCTTAAAATATGAAAGAAATATTTTATTTTCTGTGTACAGTTAGGTAGAGCAGTGGAGGATGTGCTCAGTGCCCTCCAGGTGATGGTTAGATCTAGGGAAGTTCATTTTTTTAGCCAGACTTATTCTATGCTGATACTGTCTTAATGCATATATGCCATTGTGGTACTTTTTTCTCTTGATGGATTTTTCTATGGGGCTATTGTATGGTTGAGGGGATTTTGATGGAATAAGGAGTTTGGTGGTTGGTCTAGAAGAGCTTGTTTTGTGATCAGGGTGTGAATGTATTTTTGTGTGGATGTGTTGTGACACAGGTGATTGCTATGGATGCTTGAGTAGTATGCTGCTCATGTAATTTTTTGCTCCATTCAGTTTATTGTGCTTGTGTGATTTAATGAGAAGGCGGGTAAGGTTGAGGGCTCTTACACAGAACTGTGTACCTATTATTTTCATGTTATATTCCATAGGGGACTTTGGTTTCGGTGTGCAGATCCTGTTAGAGTGGTTGTGGTCCAGTCATTATTTTCAGTTATTATTCTCCATAATTTTTGTATAATTTGAGAGAGTTCTGTTTTCCCAAGTGTTGGGAATCATGCTGTGGAAGCATAGGAAGTCCCATACTAATACAACACAGACAACAGACCAAAGTCTCTTCCCAGAGCGATCTATGGGAGGGCCCGAGAACCATTACCAACTACTACGGGGCTGCGTGTTTATGGTCAGCGAAATTCGTGGGAAATATTATCTTCATGAAATCATTTGGCAGTGCCATAATAAAATCCTCATTGAGGCTGAAGTGGATTGGTTGGGTTTTGGTCAGGAAAAGAAGAGTACTGTAGTTTGTACATGCTTGTTCTCTGGTAGTAATTGGTTGTGGTGCCAAGGTAATGTAATGCCAGTGCAAGTGCTGAATGTAACTGGTTCACTGGGAAATTTTGGAGTAAATGACACATGCACAGAACTTGGGCTGAACTATATGATTATTCGTTTATACATTTATTTATTTATTTTTATTTATTTACCTATTTTCAAAACTGATGAACAGGAAAGACAATTACTTTAGCCACACTATTTCTCCAGAAATTTCCTTCGGTTGAATAAGATCGCCTAACAGGAGATAAAATAAACAAATACCTGCAACTAAAGGTTTAAGCATTAAACATAGTTCCTTTAATCCTTGAGTTTGGGATGTTGTTCTCATCTAAATAGAATTGCATGGCGATAGGACAACATACGAAGTTGGTAGGAGACGTGTCTCATTAAATCAGTGGTAGACTACAGTGCTTTCTCTCTCGTTGCAGTTGGTGCTGTGCTGCATGACGGGAAGCCACATGATTGCCTCCATGCTCTCCCTGTCGTGGATGGTCACTCAGGCAGAGGTGACCTCTGCAGTTGGGCCTGCGCGCCCTCCAGTTCCTGCTACTGTGGGCCTGTGGGTCGGCCTCGACAGCATCAACGTGACCTACCATTCGAACGAGATGTACCTCAACGAGGACATACCCCTTGATTGTGTCAAGAGCCTTCGGGGTTTCAAGGAAATTATGGCGGTCCGAGGATTACCCTGGCCCTTAGTATCCGTGATCGAATATCTCGGGGGCCAAAGGTTTGCGTGGAAGGACGACCTTGGGAGGACCCTCCTAATCGCGGGAATCTACTGCAAGGCCCTTCTGGTCGCAGCCCTTTACATGTGGGCCGTCTGGTGCGTCCTCTTCCTTGTGGCGCCGGGCCTCACGCCGGTGCCTCTGGTCCTCACGGGTGTTCTCCAGTGCCTGGCCACATGCACTTACGCCTTCGTTGTCCGGAGTATGAGTAATCTCTTTCTCATCGTCGCAGGCGAGATGATGATCCTCAAGTTTGGGTGGTGCTGGTACTCCACGTTGGCCTCGGGCCTGGTGCTCACCCTCGTAGGCTTTGCCTTCTTCCTTATGGAGTTCTTTCACCCAGGTGTCTTCACCACCGTCTTCGAAATAGATTTCGGAGGCCCCACCCACCGGAGTTACCTGTACATTCCCAAAGTCCCGAGCCCAGACATCGAGAGGATCACATCGAGTCCTGTGTTTGAGTGGAGGTCCTCGGGGCTCGAGCCAGAAGGGGACCCCTTCACGATCTCTCCAGTTATACCACGGACACGGTACGACAATTCCCTGCAGTTTCACTATAACGTCACAGCAACACCAATATCAAGCAGGATCCCTCGGCGGATACCACCAAGCGGCAGCAATTCTTATAAAGATCGACTTCGGAATGTTTTAGGTCGAGAGTCACCTTTAAGTTCGACCAAACAGTTCACAGGACCGAGAGGTAAAGACCGCGTAGTCCCGGCACAGCGACTCAGCTATGTCAGGTTCCCGAGGATAGACGACCTAGAAATAAATGAAATGACCAGTACAGAGAAAACATCGGTGGCGACCCCCGTCTCCGGGGCCTCTTCTCCCGCCATCTTCCCTCAGGCTTCCGTCTTGTCTGCGATCCCGGCCATGGATCTGTCGATCTCCAGTTCCCACGAGGTTGCAGGATCGCCGTCACGGTCTATAGGCGCGTCATCAGCTTGGTTTTCGGCGTCGGCGTCGTCAGTGTTGGGATCTCCCTCTGCAATTCCTCCGACTCAGTTTGAACTGGTTCACGAGGAGGGAACCAGGAGAATCGAGGATTCCGGAAGGAATTCGGAGAGGAAGTTCGAAGAAGAGAGGTATACTTTGGGAGACGGGAGCAGATCGAAGTTCGCAAGATCTGAAGACTTCATTTCTGAATTTCAGCTTCGCAAGCGAACACCGCCCTCGATGGCGTATGCCGACGGTCAAACGGGGACCACAATGACGCACTTGTGAAGGGATTTCCTCAGGGGAATCCCCTGATGTCCACGAGGTTAACTTCATACGAGCCGAGAGCTACATCGACATTGGAGGGAGAGATGACTAGAATCCTCATGTACCGGTCGGGTGGGTCAGGTCTCCCAAGACTGAATAGAATCGCCCGGCATCACTAGTGTTTTAGTCGAATGTTGAAGTAATACAGCCAGTCAAGATATAATTTTGTTCTATTTACGTATTTTACTATTATTGAAAACAAAAATGGCCAGTCAGAAAACAGACTAAATCACACGGACAGGTGCAATTAGTGTTAAGAAAGACTGCAGGATAAAATGATCAATTAAGAAAATATAGATATTGTAATCCATTTTGGAGGTTATAGTTCCATTTCAATAAAATGCTCAGTTACATGTCATTTTTCATTCCAGTAGGCACCTTTGGTATAGATTTGAACCCTGAGATGAATGGTCGGGGCTGGGTTGTTGGAAAACGATATGATCAGTCATCCACGCATTGAAGGTCAACGAAAACCAACGAACGCGCACACGTAGACACACACACAGCATCTCTGCACTGCGAGCTGGCACTCTAACTTTGTCGGACAAGGAGTTTGTGTGTGTGTCACAATATGCCCATAACTCGGGCCTTATACTATCTCTAAGCTCTCACCCGGGAGGGTAAAAGTTGTCGATTACGAGTCAAACGTGATTCAAGACGGGTGAATTGTACATACACACACCGCTCAACGCCCGCAAACTGTGCCGCCCGTGGGCGGCCCTCTGGGGGTTCTCATTAAAAATCTCCAGTCACACTTACATGATAATTTCCCACCACATATGTCGATAAATACACAAGTACCGGTAGGCTTGTGGTGCTTCCATTTGGTTTTGTGGGAGATGAGGTAGAAAGGGAAGCTTTGAGGCCTGTAAAGATGCCAGGGGGGTCCACTATTTTTACTGCCAACCTCTCGACCGGAATGTCGACGGCGATAGTCATGTATGCATTGATTTCGTTATCTCTCAAGATAGAGAGTGTGTGCCTCTGTGCGAACACTGCTGTGCAATTTGAATTCTAAAGTTCACACAAATGCAGGTTTATTTGTAGCGTTGATGCTTTATGCCGTCATGTCTTTTGTTATTTTTGGGATATAAAGACGAACATCTGGGACGGTACCTATGAAAACCACGATAGGTATTCCTAACTGGACTTAGCAGACAATTTTTTTTAATGTTGCACGTAAATGTGCAAACGGTACTAAGTCTCCCTTACGCACTCTGTCGCTAAGTACACTTTGGCAGACGGCAAAGTGCCCTCGGGAGGTGTTTTAAATCATCTTTAGTCTACTTGGCGAAAACACGGAGTTACATATTAAAGTCGACAGCATTAAGGAGGTTGTTAATCTTCTTATAGGTATTCTCAAGCTTTCTAACAAGTACTCGGTCATTTGGAGGGTGGGCATAAACCAGATTGCCAAAATGATTCATTTATTCAACGTTTCGTCTGCAAGGAGACATCTTTAGGAAAATCTGTAACATAAATTACCGACATACAGAAACAAAGAACAAGGGTATTAACCTTAACATCACCACCACGACCTGTGACCACACCCTATGTCAATACGCCCTAACCCCCCTCCACCTCTTCCCACCCACTCCATCCATCCTTACCCCCAACCGACCTCGCAACCCCTCCTTCTCGACATGATGGGTCATCAACCCCTCCCACTACCCCTTCCACCACCCAAGCCGGCTAGGCTCGCATATATATATATATAAGTCACCACTCGACGATTTCCTTCGTCATTTCTTTGGACCTTTATTTTTGTAAGTATTGTTCCCCAACGGCCCATGTATCGGGATAGGATTTGATTTATTGTTGTCTATTTCCATGATTGTGAATTTTTGTTAAGGTTAATACCCTTGTTCTTTGTTTCTGTATGTCGGTAATTTATATGTTACAGATTTTCCTGAAGATATCTCCTTGCAGACGAAACGTTGAATAAATGAATCATTTTGGCAATCTGGTTTATGCCCACCCTCCAAATGGCCGAGTACTTGTTAGAAAGCTTGAGAATACCCATAAGAAGATTAACAACCTCCTTAATGCTGTCGACTTTAATAACGCATGCCTACAAGAGAATCTGCTCCCTCGATATTCAAATATATATGTATATACATATATATATATATATATATATATATATATACATATACATATATGCTAATAAGAACACGGGTACGTGTGTTCACTTATGCAAAGTAGACCACTATGAAAAAGGAAATTAACGAAGCAGAGCGCTTTCGTATATTACATCTTGTACTTGTCGCACTGAAGATGTAATATACGAAAGCGCTCTGCTTCGTTAGTTTCCTTTTTCCAAGTGGTCTACTTTGCATATATATATATAATATATATATATATATATATATACATATAATATATACATACATGTCCCGAAATCCCTGGTCAGTGGAGAGAGGAGGTGGTGTTTGAAGGGCATGAGAATTCTCTTGCATTGGGAAATTGGCGGAGAGAGATAGCTGTAGTGGGAGCCAGAGTCCAGGAAATTTGGGACGTCGGCCGGGACCACGGACGATCCCTTCAAATTCGTGCGTGTAATCAAGGAGGGGATCAAACTCGTGTAAATCACTGCCCTAGGCTAATTAAACAGAACATGCTACACTGATTTAATAGTATTAAAATTATTTCCACAAACAATGGCATGCAACTTATTCATCATGACTCCAATATCAATTAACTGGGCAAGATACACTTATGCATTAGGTAATCCTACCTAGCTAGCCCTGCTCGCTCTAAATTCTAGCTAATGAAAACAAAATACCTTTGGCCTCTCCGTTAATAGTGCACTAACTGGTAATATCTTCAAATGAGTGGAAGTCCTCGGTTGAACAGGATGCTGGTGATATTCATGGATCCATGCGTTGTGCAGAAGGCGGCGGGAACCATGCCCGTCCTTTGTCGTTGGCATTGCTCGTGGTGGGGGAGGAGAATCGCTGCGTGCACTCACAAAAGTTTTTAGATTCGAATAATCACTGGAGGGGGTTCGGCTATGAACTCCGATTGAACTGGTAGATTCTGATTGCGGTGCATTTCGCGAAGCACCTTGAGATTACGTTACGGCGCGGCGTCACGATGGGTATATCACGGTGGATACGTCACGGAACACATTCCCGTTTCAGTAAGTCTCCGGGGCACTTAGAGTCCCACAAAAACCGATCCCACGCGAGCGGGTGGTTTTACCTAGTTAGTCCACTTCTCTCCAGCAAGAGGCCTCGGGACCAGTTCTCACCACCAAGACGCCTCGGGACCAGTTCTCTCCAGCAAGTCTCCTTGTTCCCTCCTGTGGCCCTTCGCTCTCAGCCACGACGCATGATGAGGCCTTCACTCCGGACCTTCTCTCTACGAGACCTCGTCCGTGACCTTCTCTCTACGAGACCTCGTCCGTGAACTTCTCTCTACGAGACCTCGTCCGTGACCTTCTCTCTACGAGATCTCGTCCGTGACCTTGTCTCTACGAGACCTCGTCCGTGACCTTCTCTCTACGAGACCTCGTCCGTGACCTTCTCTCTACGAGACCTCGTCCGTGACCTCTCTACGAGACCTCGTCCGTGACCTTCTCTCTACGAGACCTCGTCCGTGACCTTCTCTCTACGAGACCTCCGAGCATAGTAACCATTAAATCTTAGGATTAGCGTTATTGTGAATCTCATTTCCTTGGCTTGTCCATGTCCGAACCAAACCACGACAAGAGAACTGACCGTTTATGTTTACCATTTTCAAATAAAACTTTGAAGTAGAAGTAGGAGAGTGCGGGGCAGCCAGGGTGGGGGAAAGGAAAATTGTTCAAGACGGTTCAGTAGAAACCTGGTCTGAGATGGCGGAATTACATACGGTAATTGTGGACGGGGAGATAGTTTACACCGGTTCACATTATGTCTTGCATTTTAAGGTTAGAAGTTGAAGGTTATGTTGCAAAGGAAAAAATGTTAGGTATTATTAAGGAAAATCACCTTCATTTTTCCTCAAAATATTTACTACCCAAGGTACTGATTACCTTCAAAGCAGTATTACAGATATAACAATAGATCAATAAGATATTTTAACATAGGTAATTGCTACGTGTAAAAACGTAAAAAAAAAAAAAAAAAAAAAAAAAAAACGCTCGAGTGAGAAGTCCTGTGATCCCCCAACATGTAACTGCAAAGTTGGTGTCGCTGTATGGTTCGGACAAGCAAGGGTAATGAGACTCGCAATATCACTAACACTAAGATTTGATGGTTAATAGGCTCGGAGGTCACGGACGAGGGCTCGTACAGGGAAGGTCTGGAGTGAGGGCCTCATCAAGCGTCGTGGCTGTGAGCGAAGGGCCACAGGAGGGAACGAGGGGACTCGCTGGGGAGAACTGGTCCCGAGGCGTCTTGCTGGAGAGAACTGCTCCTTGGAGTTGAGCCCGGGAGAGAAGTCGACTTGTCAACTTGCCAGGTAAGACCATCCGCTTGCGCGGGATCGGTTTTTGTGGGAGGGGAAGAATGTCTGTAAGAAAATGAAAAGATAGTGGTGTATAAAAGAGGGCTTTTGCCACCGGGCGATTGAGCGAGCGATTAGGGGCGGTTGGTGGTCGTGGCTCAGGAGAAATGGGCAGGGAACTCGGACGGAGGCGCCGACGCCTGAGATTAGAAGTGCTCGTCTCTGCTCGATGTCGACCTTTTAAAGGAGGCTGGTGGGAAACCGGGGAGCTTTCCGAGTTCCTGATTGGCTGGCCGCTGGTTGACCGGAACGTTTTATTGAACTATGCTTGCCAACTACAGCGAGTATAAAAGCGAATATCGAGTTGTGTGACGGCCAGTCTGGTTTTGACCAGCTGCGCGTCACTATAGTGGTAACAATTAACCCTGGTGAGCACATTCTTCTAGCATGATCTCATCTATAAATATAATTTCAGTAGTGCTGTCTAATAAAACACCCTCGCATAATCGATGGTGTTCATAACAATGCCTTGCGTAACTAAGTTAGCAGAGCCCTTACATGCCAAAGTGACGCCTCTCCCCTTACAGCCTGTTTTAGCAATTGGCTTGCAAAATAATTAAACGGATCTTAGATTTTGTATGTAATGTCCCTATTGCGGAAAGGATACGGGAAAAATATTTCATATTCTGTTTATTCTAACGCAAATTTCGTATATTACGGTAAAATATTCAGGGCTCCTTTGACTTTTTTTTTATTATAATTATTTTGTCAGCCTTGTGGGCGGCATATCCAGACTAGAATTGCCGCCCCCCTAAATGTGCCGCCCCAGGGCATATGCAGCCCCCCCCCCCCATGTGAGGGCCCAGAAAGTTAGTATCTTCATTGAATTCCACGTGTGGTACAAGTTTACGTCATAAAAAGTACAGTTACGATATGAATGGGCTGGGTTGTGGGAAGATTTTTTCAAGTAAAACTTTACACTTATCTAAAATGTTGGTGTAAAGTTCTTTATTGCATATGGCTTCATTCAGCCGTTATCGATTTACCAATTCTTAAAATTTCTTGGTAGGTGTTGACGTCGTGCCCAAAGGTCACTTGTGTTGTTGTGTAAAGTCACACAGGTAGTTAATGATAAGAGTTGTACGGGTAAGCACATTGCAAAAGGCGAAATTTTAAGTGTTGATCACAAAGAGTAACGACGTGATCATTCATAATTTAATGCGGTGCACAATCCAAATATCACAATTCTTAAAATAATCATCTCCACTCCAGATTGCGACTTACTATAATATCATAATATGCAGTGAGACATGGCTAGTGCAGGAAGAAATCACGCGTTAAATCTTCTCCGAACTCTTGCTTCGGGATCGTAAGTATTGCTGTCGTACATGAATCTTGCATATATTTGGTTACATTGCAGTATCACACAAACACATTTTCACTAGTTTCTTTTTTAATTTGAAGTATATATTTTTTCTATGGAATGATTATGTTTGGACTTTGGTTGTATTCTGTATTAGGTTAGGTTAGGACAATCGTCACTGTAAGTTTCACGATTGCGTGATTCTGGCATTTTATCGAAATGGGAAGCAAGGAAGTGGGTGAACAAAAAGGTGGAGAGACAAGGCACAGAAGTTTTTAGGAGTGACATGACAAATGATGATTCATGCAACTTGGAAAGGTATGGAGAGGCATGATCTCTGAATGGTCAATTTATTTTTTATATGGTCTTATTTATGTATATATTTATTTTCTTTTACCAAGATCCTGTAACAAGCATATATGAATTTAACCCCATTTCATAGCATCCAGCCAGTAACACAATCCATCTCTATCATCCTTCCTAGCTACCTTTAACATTTTCAACCACCTGCACACCTATTTACATAACAAAATCCCAAACATCTGGAAAAGAGCTCATATAATCCTAATCTTGAAACCAAACATATCTCCTGAAAACCCTGCATCATGCAGACCAACCTTACTACTTTCTACAGTATCCAAACTAATTGAAAGAATTATAAAATAAAGAATCAAATGAGAAATACCTACCCCCCCCAAACATCATGGATTCATGGAAGGCTGCTTCACAAGGACACTGCTCATGAACATCACAGTGCTGCAATAATAAAAAAAAAGAAGAAGAAAAAAGTGAGGAAGAAAAGTTATGGTTGCTATAGATATAACTAAGGCTTTTGACAAGGTCCCAAGACACAGACTATCCAAACATTGAGACATACATTCATAACAAAAACAAGAAGTGGTTAACCAGCTAAAGGCTATACAATGGAGTCCCTCAGGGTGCAATACCTTCACTATTACTGTTCAAACTTTTCATGAGTAATCTCCAAACTCTAGAACCAGAACTAAACTCCAGTGTTCTATCATATGCAGATCTGTATATATGTCTACATAACAATAGCTTTTTCCACCATATGAGGGAGATAGCCAAGTCAAAAGACATATACTCCCATCCACCACACTTTCCTCCCTCTCACCTTAGCTCCTCATGGATTTAAGATCACCTCTGTATCTCTCCCACTACCCTGGGTCGGAAACAACACGTACACAGCACATTCACAGCAGTGCCGCTTCACTTCAGGCAAACGTGTAAACAAAATAGTTGGAGAAACTTACAATATAATAAGATCAATGAAAGTGGCCTTTGACTACATGGATGAGGAAATAGTAAAGAAAATACTAGTTACACTGATAAGACCAAAATTAGAATATGCAGCATCACTATGGACACCTAGTACAAAAAAAAAATATATAAAGAAACTAGAAAGAATTCAAAGAGCATTGACCGAGATGGCACCAACACTTAGCAAGTTGACATACGAACAAAGATTGGACAAACTAAACTGGCAACAGTCATCAAGTATTCCTCATAGATCCCTATGGGAAGAAACATTGGACTGTTTTCTGTCGTATTAGTGTGGGACAGTTTCTATGTCACCAACTTATAGTAGTCAGAGAAGGGGAGTCATTAACAGTTGTCCGATCTCCTGAAATGAAAAGGTAGAAGGAATACAGCGGAAATTGTTAGAGATAAATTATGGGTCCAATTTGGAGATGAAGTGTCAACCCCTCAAAGCTGTATCTTGAGATGGGAGTGAAGATGTTGATGGATTTTGAAGATAGGCAGCAGGGAGATGAGTCTATGACATTTGTCTTGTAATTTAGGGTACTTCTTGTTGGATCTTACAGTGAGGAATATTGAGAAGATTGCAAAGAGATTATAAGTCCAAACTGAAAAGGGAGGATGAGGGAAAATTGGATAGAGATTGCACTTATATGAAGTGCAGGACAGCTTGTGTATATTTTATGAAATATGTTTTATGACATTACAGATGCCAGTGCCCAGCCCATTCAGGAGGATGGGGACGAATTTTGAACTCCACCCAGGCCAAGACAACAGACTATGCTTTTGAGGTTCGCACAGAGTAATTGTTTGAGCGTTTTGAGTTCAGATTGTAGCATAGACAAAATTTTGAAAAACAGTGATAGTCGATCTTTTAAAGAGCAGCAAGACATCAAGATTGTAGTAGTGTGGTTGTTAACATACTGAATGTGGTATTATATTGCAGATGGCTTGTTCTACTATTCGATATGGCCCTGGTGTAACACAAGAAGTAGGTCTTGATGTCAAGGCCATGGGTGCCAAGAAGTGTTTAGTGGTGACAGATCCTATACTTGCACAGCTTTCTCCTGTTGCAAGTGTTGTAGATTCTTTAACAAGACATGGGTGTAATTTTGAGGTCTTTGATCAAGTCAGAGTTGAACCAACTGATAAAAGGTCAGTATAACTTTCATCTTACTTTATCTTATCTGTGACTTGCCATAAAGTATGATGATTGGAGAACAAGAGACAGGGCCCCGCATACATGACTGCCTTCCTGCACATTACAATTATGTAAATGCAAGAAGGTAAAGCACAGTACCATGCCGATGTTTTAGGTTTGTAGTATTTGTGAAACTAGTAGGAAATGGGTAAATGTGGGAGTACAGTATTGTATTATTAAATGTTTAGGAGTATTCATGTGACATAGGAAGGTTTATATGCTGTGAGGTAATTGTAGTTTGGAAAGAATTCCAGTCTTCCATAGAAAAGTGTGGAGGGATGATAGAAGTATTGGGTATTGTTGAGGGAAAGGGTCTTTGGTGTATGTATCTTTTATATAAAATCATGGTATCATAATTGTTGATGACAAATCAAGAAAACGCAAAACATATTTTGATAATGAAATTATTTCTATTGTCATCATTGCATATGGATGATGTTGTGACTGCATGAGGAGGAATGGGCGGGGGGTGGGGGGTGGGGTAGTATGTGTGAGTAAATTTTGACGCAGCCCGAAGGGATTTCTCCCCGTCCTCGCCTTATATGCAAAGGGGGACGGAGAGGGGGGGTCGCCGATTAAATGAAGCGGCCTTACTGTGGATGTACTGTGTCTTGCGACACTGCTTCTGACCCAGGGCGGTGGGCAGGGTGCAGGGATGACCCGTCATCCAGGAGGTGCTCAGATGAGAGGGAGGGTGGGAGGGGTGTGGAGTGTATTTAGGGATGAAATGGGTGGGAGTGTTTTTATGCCTTTCCCTTTTTGGCTACCTCCCTTGGAAGGGGGAAAAAGCCTTGGTATATGTATGTATGTATATCATTGCAAAACTGGCATTAAAAAGGCCGTTGAAATATTAACAAATTTTTAGTATTACAAAATTCAAAATTCTTTTATTTATTACAGCTTTCAGAAGGCAGCAGACTTTGCTAAGAAAGGAGAATTTGATGTTTATATTGCAGTGGGTGGAGGTTCTGTTATAGACACCTGTAAGGCTGCAAATTTGTATGCCTCAGACCCTGAGGCTGAATTCCTTGATTATGTTAATCCTCCTATAGGGAAGGGCAAACCAGTTACAGTGAAGCTTGCTCCTCTCATTGCAGGTTGGCCATATTTCTGTATTTGCAAGTTCTCTGTGTATTAACAAATTGTTGAATACAATCTATCAAGATTCCTGATTCTGGGCTTTTTGGTTTCCTGTAAGAGAGATCTGAAGTTGAAAAATGATTGATAGACATAGAGTAG
Organism: Oratosquilla oratoria; assembly: GCF_046742065.1. Taxonomy (NCBI): domain Eukaryota; kingdom Metazoa; phylum Arthropoda; class Malacostraca; order Stomatopoda; family Squillidae; genus Oratosquilla; species Oratosquilla oratoria. Next base: position 74,608,388 of record NC_134781.1, on the reverse strand, counting down.
ACCTTTATCCTATAAGCATGAGGCCCTTGTTTTTCATATACTGGGTAGTTATATTCAATATATAAAGACTTTCAAATTGGATATTGATGTATATATATATATATATTTTAATCTGTTATTTTTACTTGTTTTCAAAAAGTTTATCACAATTTTTCAGTTCCTACAACTGCTGGTACAGGGAGTGAGACAACTGGTGTTGCTATCTTTGATTATGAACCATTGAAGGCAAAAACAGGCATTGCAAACCGTGCCCTTCGCCCTACATTGGGAATTGTGGACCCATTACATACCCTGCTTATGCCAGAAAGAGTGGCTGCATATAGTGGGTAAGTCATTCAAGTTAACTATCTTATATACCAAGTGTCTCTTCCCCCCTATAAGATAGGTAGCCTATTCAGGTTATACTTAAGAAAGTTCCTTAGCAATATACACTAACTCCATTGATGAAATAAATAATCTGGTAGGTGCTAGAATGCTTATGTACAGATGGTATTGAAAAAAAGAATACAACAGGCCAACCTGAAGTGGTTTGGTGATGTTACAAGAAAGGATGAGAGTAGACATTCTTGAAAAAACTGTGAATCAGTGATCCCAGAAGTGAGAGATATGAGTAGACCAAGGAGAAGGTGGATTTGTAAAATGAATCAGACCATAAAAGCTTGCTGTCAAGATGTCAAAGTGAAAACATGCATGAGTGACAGTCAAATGGAAAAGAATGTAGACGAAGGTAGCTTGTTCCCTAACATTTTCATTTCATTACCATTAATTATCACTTTATCTTGGGGGCACTATCATGATGAAGAGGTGGAGTCATACTCGTTTAGAGAGGAATGAATAAACTAAGGCAACAAACTTTTCCATAAGATTTGTGTTTTGTTACTAATAACTAGCACTTCTATCCATGAAGACTCATGCCAAAAAAATGGTAAAGAAGTCTTACAGAAGGTAACAGAAAGGAGGAATGATAGAAGTTAAAAGGTGTCAGCCTTTTGTAGAATAGTCTTAAATTGTAAATGAATGTTGCATGATTCTGGTCCACAGGGCTGTCATAAAAGTCCAGTATTAACCACATAAGAGGGTTGTGCCAAGTATGAACAGGGAGTATTGCTGGGAATGAACCAAGTCCTATTTTCACATGATTTAAGAAAAACAAGTGAAAGAGACAAGTGCCATGTGAGTGACAGGGTGAGGATGTTTCTCTCCCATGGGTAGCCACCTCATTTTGTTGATTTGGGAGACAACAGAAAATGGATGAAAGATACAACCCATCAGTATGTACCCAAAGCCACCTAGTTGCAAGTTGTCACACTATATCCACTTCCACAATGTGTCACAATATATCCACTTACACAAGGTGTCATACTATATCCACTGAAGCTTGTGGAACTCTATTTGTTGGTACTCTCCATCCTAATATCTTATCCTTTACCATTGTCCTCATATATTGTACTTTCAAAAAATCTTAAATCTATTTGAGGAGTTTGCCTCTTAGTCCTCCAAAATGCTTAAATTTCCATGTAAGTCATCTGTGAGGTATTTTATCAAAAGCCTTCTTTAGTTTGAGGTACACACAGTACACCCACCCCTCTCTTGTAACACATCAATATCTTTTGATTCTATCTACAATATACCAAGGGATTTTCTGCCCTTACAAGGGAGGTAGCCAAGTCACTTGAGCAAAAGGTTTGACACACATGACCTTCCAGATCTAAAGCCAAATTGACTGTCTGTCACAATGTTCGTCTCTTCAGATATTTGGTCCATCAATCTTTGACAGTCCTTTGACATATCTTCCCTCCTCTGTGTTTACCTAGTTGTACCTAGTTGTATCTTACGGGAAGGGGAGCTATGCTCGTGGTGTCCTGTCTCTATATATCACCATATCTAATTTACTCTTAAATTCTTGTATTGTTTTTGCATTCTCTTATCCCAGTTTAGTAAGTCATCTCTATCAAGGACTTCCACACCTCTCATAATTCTGTAGATGGTCGACAAGTTACCTCTTTCTCTTCTTTGTTCCAGTCAGTAGTTCTAGTTTGAAAACTAGATGTATGTATTTATGTACCTTGTTTAGGTAATGGTAAGTAAACATTTACCAGATTGAGGGCACCCTCATAACTGAAATTCAAGTAGCAAATTGTTGAAGAAAGAAAAGTTACTGATGCTGTATTGTCCAAATGATGATTATGATAATATGGTTTAATGCCACAAACTCCCTCAATCAGGAGGCTAGGATGGTTCCCCTTACAGAGGACTTTGTAGCATGGAATTTAATAAACCACACGCTTGGTTCACTGGTGGCAGGGTTTGAATTGCCATCTCCTCAATCTTTGCCACAAATAACAACACCCTAACCTGCTTGATGAGCAAACTTCCAATTATCCAAATAAGTTATAATGAACCTATGTTTTATGTGTAATAACCATAAGTAAAATTTTGTATTTAATCATTTCTGTTTTCTTGTTTACAATATATTTCCTCTCCTTCAGGTTTGATGTCCTTTGTCATGCCCTCGAGTCTTTCACAGCCATAAAGTACAATGAGCGATCCCCATGCCCTGATCATCCTCTCCACCGGCCAGCTTATCAAGGGGCAAACCCCATTTCTGATGTATGGGCTAGGCAATCTCTCAAAGTCATTGCAGATTGCTTTAAAAGGTTGGTACTTTAAGTTGGTGGAATAGTCAAACAAGATAAAAGGATTAAAATCATTGCAATCAATCAATCAATCAATCAATCTCTTGCCTGTGGTCTCTTTTGTAGAAGACCTGTGGCCTCCAGGAAATTGGCAACAGCCTCCAGGCAGGACCACAAGTCACATACAGAAGAGATGTTGTGTGTCAGGAGATTGTTAGTGTAGGGCATAGTAAGATGACATGTTCTGTCTTCTGTGAAGGGGTTGCATGTGGGGCAGATATGATCTGTGGCCAGGCCTATTCTGTGTTGGTACTATCTTAATGCTGGGTGGTGTCATGAGTGGAGGTGTGCTAGTGTGGCTCTTGTCAGCTGTGGGGGTTGTTGGAGTATTGAGTTTTGTGGTCTTTCTTGAAGGGCTTATTAAGTTACCTGGGTGTATGTATGTTTCTGTGTGGATGTTTTGTATGGTTTCAGTGGTAGGTTATTGTAGATGATTATTATACTGCTAATATAGGTTTTGTTGCATTTTACAGGGTGGGGTGCGGAAACTTCCCGATTTGGGGATTGAATTAGAAAGTGTTTACACTTCACAATTCTTTATTGTACTTTTATGTCTGTCACACAACATGGGAGATTTACTTTTACACAGTTCTAAAAACAATATCTTTTAAATGTCCACCTCCATTGTCAATACACTGATTCAGACGATTTCGGAAGCTTTGGTCTACTCTCTCTAGCATGGTGAGCAGTATATTGGCTATTTGAGTGCGGATGGCATTCTGTAGGTCTTCCAGGGTCTATGGACGGTCGTTATAAACCAGGGATTTGAGATAATCCCACAGGAAATAATCACAGGGGACTAAATCAGGCAAGCACGCTGGACAGTTTAAATCGCCTCTCAGGGAAATCAGCGCGCTCGCCTGATTTAGGCCCCTATGATTATTTCCTGTGGGGTTATCTCAAATCCCTGGTTTATAATGACCGTCCATAGACCCTGGAAGACCTACAGAATGCCATCCGCACTCAAATAGCCAATATACCGCTCACCATGCTAGAGAGAGTAGACCAAAGCTTCCGAAATTGTCTGAATCAGTGTATTGACAATGGAAGTGGACATTTAAAAGATATTGTTTTTAGAACTGTGTAAAAGTAAATCTCCCATGTTGTGTGACAGACATAAAAGTAGAATAAAGAATTGTGAAGTGTAAACACTTTATAATTCAATCCCCAAATCGGGAAGTTTCCGCGCCCCACCCTGTATAAGGATATCCATTGTTTGAAATTTTTTACTTTCTATATTTCAGGTCTGTCTATAATCCAGATGATGTAGAGGCACGGTCTCAAATGCATCTTGCAAGCACATTTGCTGGAGTTGGATTTGGCAATGCTGGTGTACACCTGTGTCATGGAATGTCTTACCCAATTGCTGGCAATGTAAAAAACTTTCAGCCAAATGACTACACGTAAGATGTGCGATCTTTCACAACTAGGTTCTTTTTCAGCTGCAAATTATGATAATTTTGTGTATAATTACTCCTGTATTGTCTTCCTAAACAAAAATACTGAATGATGATGTCTGGATGTCTTTTGAAATATGCATCATTTGAACTTTTTTTAAAACAGCTTTAGAATGTGTTCATCGTTCTTTGCTTGCCAGTTGAAGCTGGTTTTGATTAAAATTAAGTTTTAGTGTGTTATATTTTGTCACTACATACATATGTACATATACGAAGAAATTTTTCCCCCATACAAAGGAGGTAGACAAAGTCAAAGGCATAAATTCACTCCCACCCATTTCATCCCCATATACTCCACTCCCAATCACCTCACACTTTTCTGGGCTCCTCCTGAATGACAGGTCATCCCTGCATCTCGCCCACTGCCCTGGGTTAGAGGCAATGCAGCAAGACACAGTGCATCCACAGCAAGGCCACTTCATTTAATTGGAGACCCCCCTTCTCCGTCCCCTCATGCAGAAAAAGAGAACATAGGGAGAAATCCCTTCAGGCTGCATCAACATATAATTCACATATACTCCCTAAACCCCCCGACCTCCACCCACTCTCTTCTATGCATCACAGAATCATCCATACACAACCATTCTTCACTCACTCCTTCCTTCTTTCTTCTCCCTTCCTTCCTCAACAGACATCCCCCTCTTTCCCAATGCCCCTTTCACCCCATCCATCCATTTCATCCTCAGTTGCCGTCCTCATGATCACTCCTTCCACCTCGGCCTTCCACAATTCTTTTACTAATCTTTCTTCACTCATTCTTTCCATGTGTCCAAACCATCCCAATACTCTTTCATCAACCCTATCTCTCAACTCCTTTTCTACCTCCACTCTCCTCCTCACCTCCTCATTTCTCACTCCAGCCTCTGAAGAAAAAAATCAATAGTGAATTACATTGGAAGAGCATAGGAGTAATATTATTATTATATATACAGTGCACTTCTGATTATCTGGCTGTCATAGGACTTTTCCATTTCTGCTAAATCAAATATGCTTTAAAAAGGCATGAAACCACCCAAAACCCAATTAATTTCCTACCTAAGCCTTGCAAATAACATAAACACGATGACAAACGACAGTACAGTAGTATAATTTTTTTTATTATTATTATTATTATTTTTTTTTTTTAGCCTTCATCATTCTCTTCTCCCATCTCAGTCACTACTCTATCATATTCCACAGTTAAAATCAAAGCCTTCATGTTTGGCAACTAGAAATATCCTAGTTTGGTAAGGTGTGGAAGAGGCAAAAGGAGAATGTTGAAGGTAAATGTTGGTAAAAGTCAGGTGATGAGATATACAAGGGAAGAGGATGGCAGCAATTGGGAAGTGATTATTAAAAGAGAGAAGCTGGCAGAAGTGGATAGCTTTAGATACTTGGGGTTGCATGTGGCAGGAAAGGGAGGAGTAGGGGTGGAGGTAGATTGTAGATTGAGAGAAGCAAGTAAGTGCCTTGGGGAATTAAAAAGTAAAGAGAAATAGACGTTTGAAAATGGGTGCTAAGAGGCAATTGTATGAATGGGTGATTGTGCCGACAGCACTATATGGGGTTGGAACATAAGAGAGGAAGAGGTTAAATGTGTTTGAGGTGAAATGTCTGAGAAGTATGGTAGGGGTTACAAGGTTGGATAGAGTGAGAAATGAGGAAGTGAGGAGGAGGGCGGGGTTGGAAAAGGAGTTGGGAGTTGGTTGATGAAAGAGTATTGAGATGGTTTGGACACATGGAAAGAATGAGTGAAGAAAGATTAGTAAAAGAAGTGTAGACTGCAGAGGTGAATGGAGTGAACATGAGGGGGTGACTGAGGATAAGATTGATAGATGGGGTAAAAGGGGCATTGAGAAAGAGGGGGATGTCTGTTGAGGAAGTAAGTGAGAAGATAAGATAGGGGTAAATGGTTGTGTATAGATGATGCTGTGATGCATGGAAGGAAGTGAGTAGGGGATGGGGGGAGTTAGGGAGTGGTTATGTATGAATGATAATTTGATGTATGCTAAAGGGATTTCTCCCCATCTTCACTGTTTCTGCATGAGGGAATGGAGAGGGGCCTTGCTGTAGATGTGCTGTGTCTTGCTGCATTGCTTCTGACTTGGCAATGGGCAAAATGCAGGGATGACCCGCCATCCAGTAGGAGCCAAGACAAGAAGGAGGGATGGTGAATGGGTGGGGATGAAATATATGGGGGTAGAATTATCCCTTTTGACTTTGGCTACCTCCCTTGTAAGGAGGAAAAAGCCCTTGGTATATGTATGTATGTATACATATTTATATGTATTTATACTTTATTTTCACTGTTGAGGAAGGAAGGAAGAAGGCAGAAGATAGAGGTGAGTGGAGAATGGCTGTATATAGATGATACTATGATGCATGGAAGGGAGTGGGTGGGGGATGGGGGGTTAAGGAGTGGTTATGTGTGAATGATATTTTGACACAGCCCAAAAGGATTTCTCCCTATCTTCAATGGTTCTGCATGGAGGGATGGAGAAGGGGATTGCCAGTTAAATGAAGTGGCCATGCTGTGTTTTGCTGCAGTACTGCTGACCCAAAGTGATGGCTGAGATGCAGGAATGACCACTCATCCATTGGGGAGCCAAGATGAGAGGGAGAGAGGTGTAGTGGCTGGGAGTAGAATGGGTGGGAGTGGAATTATACCTTTAGACTTTGGCTACCTCCCTAGTAAGGAGGAAAAAAAAACCTTGGTATGTTGGTATGTGTATATATATATTTTCACTCTATATGTTTATTTTTTCATTTCTTAACAGATTTTTAACTTGCTTGTTTCAGATGTGATCACCCAATAGTACCCCATGGGCTCTCTGTGGTTATGACAGCTCCAGCTGTGTTTACCTTCACTGCCCCTATGTGTCCTGAGAGGCACATTGAGGCTTCTAGTATTCTTGGCAAAGATGTTACCAATGTCAAAAAAGCTGATGCAGGTCAGTAAGTTTTTACTCATTGACATTGGAAGTGATATTTGTTGCATCATGTTTCATAGACTGGAAATCCACAGCCCCTCAGTAGTAAATCCTCCCCATAGGACATGATATGAAAATGACAGGAACACAGTTCTACAGTAGAACCCTAAACAGCACACACCCTCACACTATATTTTACAAGCACCACTACCAGAATGGAACAAAAGAAGCATATTACTCAAATACCTACAACAACCTATCACCTAAGCCACACAAAAACTGTTGTTTTCCCACCTTTGGTTTTTCCTTGGAGTTTCTATCAAACAAGTTCTTTTGGGGATGACACTTCTTGGACTTTCCACTTTGCTTATATCCAGTCCTCTCTTTGTTGGCTTGTTTATTATTATTTTTTCATTTTCTTTCTCTATTTTGCCAAAACTATACTTTTTTCAAGAACTGGATTTCCTTTATTGGTCACATGAGAAACACAGCTTACCCATCCCGCACAATAATCACTATTTCGAACAAACTTCTTGATATACTCTTTGTTATTCAAAGGATTGGTACTGGCTGATGTTCTAAGGGACATAATGGATCAAATGAAGGTGGATAATGGCCTTGCAGCTCTTGGCTATGAATCAGAAGATATTCCTGCTTTGGTCAAGGGAACTCTACCACAGGTTTGTTTGATGGTGTTGTTGTTGTTGTTGTTGTCGTTCCCTAGACTGTCTGTCCGAGCAGTCCCGTCTCCCCAAGGAAGGCCACAGCCGAAACTGGGTTTTCCCACAAATCCTTTATAGAGTGTATGTTGTGTTGTTTGCGTGCATGATTGTGTATAATGCAGTCTTCCATTATGTGTTGTACGGTATGGGGTGAAGTGTTACATCCTGGGCAGCTGTTCACAACACGGTCGTCCAGCCTCTTCTGGTAGCTTAGAAGTGCTGGGTGGTGACCGCATCGCAGTCTGGCCAAGTGGACTCTGTCCTTTCGTGGGAGAGAGGATTCAGAAGGGTGGATATCAGGGGGTCTGGCATGCAGCAGTGTGTTGTCTTTCAGTGTGTTAATGGAGCGGTGAGTGATATGATTATGAATATGTTTCCGGAGGCTGGTATTTGGTGGTTGTGGAGGAAGAGAAGAGAGTATCTGTGCGTAATAAAGGTCTTTGGGTGTAGTTTTAATGTTTCTTGGTGTGTGTGGGTGTTCTGCTATGTAGTGTAGCGGGTGTGATGTGTTTGTGGTGGCTGCAGCAAGTGTTTGTGTGCCTCTCATGTCGAGGTGGTCCTTGACTTTGAGGACTTTTGTTTCATGGTGTAAATGGTCTGTAGGTGTTGTATTTGTGCAGCCTGTAATTGTTTTTAGGGCTTTGTTTTGTATGATTTGAAGGGTGTTGTGGTGTGTCTCACTGAGATTAGGAGCCCATGCAGGACTCGCATAATTCATCACTGAGCGTATGCATTGTTTGTATATTGTTATATTAGTTTCTTTGTTTTGTCCAAATGTTGTTCCAGTGATTGACTTAAGTGCGTTAAGTCTAGGTGTGCATTTGTTTTTTATGTTTGTGAGGTGTTGTTTGAAAGACATGGATGTATCGTATGTTACACCAAGAATTTTCGATGTGTTTGTGTGTGGTATTAGAGTGTTGTTGATGTAGAGATGAGGTATGTATTTGTGTTCTTTTGTCCAGTTGGGGAGAAGTGTTGCTGTAGATTTGGTTGGAGCTATTTTGAGTCTGTTTGTGATGAACCATGTGTTGAGTGTGTCAAGGTAAGGCTGGATTATTTCTGCAGCTTTGTCTGTGTTACGATGTGTGCATGTGATTGTTATGTCGTCTGCGTAGGAAGAGATTTGTATTTCTGAGGTGTCTGGTGTGGGTAAGTCATGCATGTATAGATTAAATAATGTGGGGGATAGAAATGAGCCCTGTGGTACTCCGTTCTTAATGTTTCTGATGTGCGATGATTGGCCATTATATGACACATGAGCATTCCTGCCTGCCAGATAATTGGCCAGCCATCTTTTGGTGTTATTGTGCATGTCTGTGTTATATATTTTATTTGTTAGGTTGTGGCGGGGGATAGCATCATAAGCTTTACTAATGTCCAATGTTATAAGAAGTGTTCTGTGGTGGGGCCTATCTGAATTGATGCCATCTAAAATTCTTTGTGTGAGGTTTGTCAGAAGAGTGTTTGTGGAGTGTAGTGGCCTAAAACCGTGTTGTGAGTCAGCAAGGGGAATATATGGTGTGACAAGTTTAAGTATTAGGCGTTCAATGACTTTAGAGGGGGTGCAGAGAAGTGTGATTGGGCTGTGCGATGTTGGGATTGTTTGGACTTTGTTTGATGTTATGGCCTGTCCCTTGTTAGATAGATGTAGCTAGTGGCACCCTCTCACTATTAAATATATTGTTCAAATAAGACTTCATGTGGAGTCTCATTTTATTTTTACTATGTGTAATGCCAAAATTTATTTAGTTAGGTTAGTTCAAAGTAAAATGTTGTTTAGTGATTGAACATCCTAGAGTGTAGTTTATATTGTCTCAATTACTCTAGTAGGCAAGATATGTGATAACTATATACCAAAAGGCTTCTTCCCCCTTACAAGGAAAATAGGCAGCCAAGGCATGCACCTGTACCCTCCCATCAATCATTTCCCTTTTATCTAGTGTTATCAAAGATTGAAGGTATCTTCAGTAACACTAGTCCTTAACCTCTTCAATATGAGTCAGATATTCGTGTGCACATCAGGTTGCCTAATATACAGTGATGCATCACAATATACATATACCAAATGCTTTTTCCCTGTTATACTCTCTTTCACCCTGAATAAATATAATGTCACAGAAAATGTGATCAAGCCTGTTCACAGAATATGGGATCACTCGTGGCTCATGATGCATACATAGGCGGCGTCATATTCAAGAGTCTGTGGGAAGCCCACATCTGTAGTTTCAACCTGTGGAGTCCTAGGCTAAATCAACTTGAAATAACAACCCTCTTATTCCCTTTTCTTTTTCATTATAGGGCTTATCCCAGTACTTTCAGAATGGGTCTTCCATTTTTTTTTTTTTTTTTTTTTCATAACTATGTCTGTGGGGCAAGTGTTGATAAAAACAGACAGCTCCTAGTCACTGTAGGGATTGTATGGACTAGTTCATAGGGCCTCGGACCAGCACCCTAAGGTTTGGGTCTTTGGGTCTATTACTAAGTGGTACCAATTAAAGTTGTCTAACCATATGGCAGCCAAGAAATATGAGCCTTAAGAGCTGTTTACAGAAGTGTATGGGGTAGAAACATGGAACATAAGAGAGGAAGAGTTTAAATGTAATTGAGATGAAATACCTGACAAGTATGGTAGGGGTTACTAGGCTGGATAGAGTGAGAAACAAGGTGAGGAGGAGAGCGGGGGTGAAAAAGGGGTTGGGAGATAAGGTTGATGAAAGAGTATTGGGATGATTTGGACACATGGAAAGAATGAGTGAAGAAAGATTAATAAAAAAAAAAAGTGTAGAATGCAGAGGTGGATGGAGTGAACAGGAGGGGTTGACCGAGGATATGATTGATGGATGGGGTAAAAGGGGCATTGAGAAAGAGGGGTATATCTGTTGAGGAAGGAAGGGAGAAGAGGATAGGGGTGAGTGGAAAATGATTGTATATGGATTATGCTGTGATGCATGGAAGGGAGTGGGTGGGGTATGGGGTGGTTAGGGAGTGATTATGTGTGAGTGATAGTTTGACACAGCTCAAAGGAATTTCTCCCCGTCTTCTCTTTTTCTGCATGAGAGGATGGAGAGGGGTGATTACCAATTAAACGAAGCGGCCTTGCTGTATATGTGCTGTGTCTTGCTGCATTGCTTCTGACCAAGGGCATTGGGTGAGATGCAGGGATGATCTGTCATCCAGGAAGAGCCAAGAAAAGAGGGAGGGAGGGAGGAGTGGTGAGTGGGAGTAGTATTTGGAGATGAAATGGGTGGAAGTGGAATTATGTCTTGACTTTGGCTACTTCTCTTGTAAAGAGGAAAAAGCCCTTGGTATATGTATGCATGTGCATCAAATTGGGAACAGATAAAATTTGTCCAGAACAGTCATATTTGGTGTATGTCAACTTTAGTCTTCAGTAATCTAAAGATTGTACAGTAGCACCATTTGAACAGGTTCAGAGTACATAATTATTGAGTGACCATTGGAAGTATTCTTTCCCTAAATTTATTTGCCCACACTCATAACATTTACAATTTAAGTGATGCTGATTTCTCTTTACAGCACCGTGTGACCAAGCTTGCACCTAGACAACAGAGTGAAGATGATCTTGCTTCGTTGTTTGAAAATTCAATGCAAATCTTCTAAAAAACTAGAATAACAAGTTATCATCCAGATATCTTCCATGTTGCATGTGCACTTAGAGAATGCATGCATGTATTAAACAATGTGCCAATTAATGTCTATCTATATATACCAAGCGGTTTTTCCCCCCATATAAGGAACGTGGCTAAGTCAGAGGTATGTACCGAGTCCCACCCATTTCACTCCCCCTCCACCCCTCCCATCACAGCTCCTCATGGATGATGGGCCATCCCTGTATCCACCAACTGCCCTGGGTCAAATGCAATGCAACAAGACTTGGTACATCCACATCAAGGCCACTTCACTTCACTAACTTGATTAAGTCAATAAATGTATATGTATTTATATATAAGGTAGCCATGTATTTTTCTCGAGATAAACTAAATAGATTTGATCAATTACATGACTGTTGAAATCATACCTGAATGCTGAATTTTATTTGCCATGGCTTCCATGGATTCTCACCAAGATCAACAACTGGTATTCAAGAATCAAGATGGGTAGAAATTCTGGAAGAAATGTTAACCATGGCTGGCCAACATCCTAAGTACCTTACCCTTGCGGTGATTATGGAGCAACGACTGATAAAGCAAAATATGTTTTTTGTGAAAGCTGTCATCTATGATTCCATTGATGCTGTCAGAAGATATTGATGTCAGACTTTCAATTCTTAGGCAGTACAGAATCTGGGGTTTTGGTGATAAACAGGCATTTGACAGTAAAACTGGTGGCAAGAAGAACAAGATGAGTCGTCAAAATGGGAGCTAGTGTTTTTGCAGGATGAGAAACAACAATATATAACAACAGCAAACTGTGAATATGGTGGCACTCTTACCCAGGGTGAAATTGCCAGGAAAATCACCAAAGGGTGATTGCAAGTAAAAGTACCAGTATGGACCTCAGGAAATGGGAGATGTTTCTTCAGTTCACTGTCAGTATCATGAAGGGAGACAAGATATTGGTGGTAGAAAATTGATTGTGCACATCAATTGAAATGATTCAATAGGAGGAAAAGTATCATTCATTGTAGAAAAATGATAAAGCGACTTCTCAGTGTTTAGGTTGTTTTATGATGAAAATGGTAAAAGTGAAATCATGCAGAATACTGGTCTGTGGTTATACTACATACATACATATACCAAAGGCTTTTCCCCCCTTGTAAGGGAGGTAGCTAAAAAACAAAGTCATAAAAACCACTCCCACCCATTCCATCCCATCATACTCCACTCCTCTCCCTCGTCTCTCCCCCCCATCCTGGCACCTTCAGGATGACGGGTCATCCCTGCATCCTGTCCACCGCCCTGGGCCAGAAGCAGCATCACAAGACACAGCACATCCACAGCAAGGCTGCTTCATTAAATCGGTGCCCCCCTCCGTCCCCACACACAGAAAAGAAGACAGGGAGAGACCCCTTGGGGCTGTCAAATTTTTCTCTCATGTACTCCCCCACTCCCCACCCACACACAACCACTCTCCACTCACCCCCGTCCCCCCCCCAACAGACACTCCCCTCCCCCACCCCATCCATCCCATCCCAGGTCACCCCCTCATGTCCACCCTTTCCACATCCGCCCTCCACACCTTCCCTACAAGTCTCTTCACTCATTCTTTCCATGTGTCCAAACCATCCCAATACTCTTTTTGCCTCGTGCCTGCACCAAATAATTATTCACACATACTCCCTCACCCCCCATCCTTCACCCACTCCCTTCTATGCATCACAGAATCATCCATACATAATCATTCTCCATTCACCCCTACCTTCTGTCTACTCCCATCCTTCCTAAACAGACATTCCCCTCTTTCCCAATGCCCCTTTTACTCCATCCATACATCTCATCCTTGGTCACCCCCTCCTGTTCACTCCTTCTACCTCTGCCTTCCACACCTCTTTTACTAATCTTTCTTCACTCATTCTTTTCATGTGTCCAAACCATCCCAATACTCATTCATCAACTCTCTCTCAACTCCCTTTCCACCCCCGTTCTCTTCCTCACATGGAAAAAGATGTGTGGACATCAAAGGCACTATTATGACAGGTCACTTTTGGGCAAGTGGCAATCCATGGTAAGCATTAAAAACTGAACAACTTTAAACAATTCTTGAAGCTTCTATCATTTTACAGAGGAGAGTAAAAAGAATCAATATTCAATCAAAGATTTTTTCTCATTCCACTTGTAGGCTACACTCAGGGTCTCGTACAACTGTGTGCAATGCTGCTGAGCCAATTACTATCATGCTCAAACATAGTACATGGCATTGTGGCAGGTGACTTGGTCATTCATAAACTTTACAGGTTCATTATTCCATAAAATATTTGTTAAACATCTATTATTCAATCACAACAATTCATTCCCAGTGGCATGGAAGTAGGTGTGGGAGAGCAGACTGATTGTACAAAAATTAATTTCACTTCCATAGTAAAGTATGTATATGCATGTATAGTACATGTATCTAAAGCCCTTTCCCCACCCTTTACCTATCACATAACCAGAGAAGTAAGCAAAACTTATAAAAAGAAAATGTAATCCTGTCTGGATGTATGATAAAAAAGAAAAAGCAAACTTTTAGTTGAATAATCTAAATATTTAGATTGAAATATACACGAAGATTTCCACTGGATCTAAAGAAAGAGTTCAAATAAGAAATAAGTTCAAAACCTGAGAAATCCATTGATTCACACGAGCAGTGCTCTTGTATCACATTAAGAAATTGATTGATGCTGTAAACAAGGGCTAAAACTAAGAAAAAACATAGTACTGCAACCATCAGGAAAGCTGACAACCACATTCTACACTTAGAGCAATTGGTCTTTATCTGGGAAGGGTTGTCATATTTTTGCTCATTGCTTGTCTCTTCCACACTTTCTTCATCTCTCTCTCTTCTGTCTTTCTTTCCTCTGTTCTTGATGACATTATTTCTTCCTGTTGTTTCTATCTCCTCTTCTTTTTTATCCTTTCCATCAATGGAGCTTGAAGGATTCATTTTCATGTTATGGTTGAATCTGTACAGTAATAAAAAAAAAATCACGAGCAATTCATTATGAAAAAATTAATATACTCTACCTAGTTCAAATGAATGTTATGTCCTACTACCTGTAGCCCCAAAAGGGGATATTCCTAAAAAAAAGAAAGGGCATAAGAGGGTCTGGGAGCTTTCCAACCAGTACCCTAAAGTTTGGGTCTTTTAATGTGCATGGATGTGGTACAGATGAGAGTAAAAGAGAAGAGATAGGCAGTATGTTTGTGAGAAGAAAGATGGATGTACTGGCTTTGAGTGAAACTAAAATGAAAGGAAAGGGCAACTGTGAGTTTGGGAGTGTAGCTGGGAGGTACTCAGGAGTGAAGAGGGGACGAGGGAGAGAAGGGGTGGCTATACTAGTAAGTGAAGAGATAAGTAAGCGGGTAGTGGAGTGGAAGGTGTCATCAAGGTTGATGTGGATGAAGGTGAAGCTGGGAAAGGAGATGTGGGTTTTTGTAAGTGCGTATGGGCCTAGTAGTGAAAAGAGCGTAAAGGAAAGGGAGGCCTGCATCTTGCCCACTGCCCACTGCATCTTGCCCACTGCTGTGGGTCAGATGCAGTGTTGCAAGACAGTAGTAACAATAAGTAATTGGAATTTTCTTGCTTTCATTTATTTATTTTTCTGATTTAGTGGGACTAAAACTAAACTTATGGATGCTATTAGTGAATGCATCCTTATGAAGACATTTATTTTTCTTACATTTATTTTTTCGTAAGAAAACACATCTGGCATTCAAAGTTGGTCCAAGGTTGAGATCCATGATCATGCATTTCTTATTTAGTGCTAACCTACCTAATCCACATGACCAAACCAAAACCTTGTAATTACCACATCTTACCATCATCTTCAGGCGGCAAGCATGGGGCAGGTACTCTCTCCTGAGTCCAATCATATAAGGGTGGGTAATTAGCAGCTTGTTTAAAGAAAAGAATTATTTCCTGGTCACCAACCTCCTTAAGAAACATGTACTGAGCAAGGTATTGATTGAGAAATGAAGTCTGGATCCCAGGATTCTTAAACCAATGTTTGATGTCATTCCACAAGCATTCAATAACCTGCATATGAATTTCTGGTCTCTCTACATCAACAAAATGTTCACTATGGTTGATGGAGTAATGCTTATAACCATCATCAGTGAGTGAGGAGTAAGCAGACCATGAGTCACCCATAATAATGGAACCAGGCTTACTGTACTATGTTTCTTTATCAAGAGGATTAATGTTACCTTGTCCCTTTTTTTGTTTTCCAATGTATCTGAATCCAATGGAGGCACCACTATTTTTTTCGTGGTTCACACATTTAATCCCCCCCCCCCATATAGCCAAGTCTGTGTCACCTTCCGCCCTGTACTTTCTCCTCACTAAAGTGTTTCATCAATTTCCACAATTACTCAATCACTACCAAGAGGGTCATGTTGAGAGAACTAGAACTGAGTCACCTCTCAACAAAATCCTCTCCAATCCAAGGTGGTGTCCTTAGAAACTTCCAGGTTTCTAGTGACAGTTTCGTGTTTTTGACCCAATGATGCACAAAATACACGACCTGCCGAGGCAGATGTGTGCCCTCAAGAAATGTTTCTTTATAGTCTGAAACGGAGTACTTTTCTTTAATTTCGTCTTGGGTGGCCGGTACTTCCCAGTACACCGCCAAACGTTAGTCACTAGTATTAACACTCCTTGTTACACTTGAGCCACTCCAATGACAGGTAAAAGACCTTGGCACCGAAGAAAATGAATACTGGCCTCGTTATTTTTAAAACATTTGGTATTTGTTCAGTTGTGTACATGGAAGCGATATAGCGTTAGAAAATTATATATTATTTTTGTAAATTATAATGCATGAACGTAATATGCGATTTTCATGGCGGAAATAAAAATAAGAAATACCTTGCAACAAGCAAATATACTAACGAACGAAATCGTTAGCACAGGATAGGGACGCCATCTTGTCGTTTGTCAAGTGTTGTCAGCCCGGTCCAGTTGAGGCCTGGTGTACCCCTTCGGTATTTCCGCCAGTACCTCGCGAGGTATATATTCTTGAAGGAATGCTATGGAGCTGAAATCCATGCATTCCTTCAAGCTATGAAAAACCTATATACCCCGCAATCAGAAAGAGTGATTGAACAGGCCGCCAACATCCGTGACGACGACGATCCGGATGACCTTAAATTACAGGTACCGAATTACTAATTACACGTTAGGTTAGGTTGGGTTAGACGAATTTATCATCCTTTCATTTCTTTGACGTCGGCATCTATCATAAAAAACATGGCGTACCATTCGTCCGGCGCGACTTCGTTGCTTACGAAATCTGTTTTGTTTTTTATTTCCGCCAAGAAAACTGCACATTACGTTGGTACATTATAATTTACAAAATTTATAATTAATTTTCTAACGCTATATCGCGTCCTTGTACACAAATGAATATTTACCATTCCTGAAAAATGAGTGCAGGAACAGACGTACATTTTCCACACTGAACAGCAATCATTATTTATTATGCAATGACACAATGTTTTTTGGAAGTAGTCTTGGAGACCCCAAGTGCTGGAGAGCGCTCATTGATTGAAAAACCTTTAAACATGTGATGAATTGAAACAGGTAAGCTTATGAAACAAAAACCTGTCATTGGCCTATTTATGAATATTTCCCACACAGATTCATTGTTGTCCCACCGCATGTTCGGAACAGAAATGGCGCTTTGGCTGCGGATAGCGGGAAGGTTGCGGGAATTATTTTTTCATCACCTCTTATATCAAGTTACGGAAAAATACATTACTATGAAATTTGTTGGAATTTGATCGTAATATAGATGCAAACTATATACAAATTGCTGTACGAGCGGGTGATACAAAAATTCTCATCGTGCATTTCTTAACTAGACTACGTTATTGCGAAAATAACCGTAGATAGTAAAATCTGACGATAGTGTGGCGACGACATACCTTAGGGTATTTGTTATAATCCTGTTGTGCTGCCGAGTCTGGAGAGATATAAGCATACGCTGAAAATATTATCTTCCTTGGCGTAGTGACTGCTTTTCTTGGCTTATAGTTGAGTGGAAACAATTCGTTTTTCTACCCTGCTTTCATCTATAGTGCCATGCCTGATATCAACTGTTTATGTTGGATTGTTTACTAGGTCATTTACTTTTTTCCTGTGAGTACTACTTATTTAGTCGTTATTTTCAAATATATGTTTTTTATTATGTTTTCCTTCGTCCAAAATGGGGAGAACAGTTCTTTGGATGTATATTATATTTGTTTGTTGTATGACGTCATATCGGAGACCAAGATGCATCGATCAACAATATTGTCACAGAAGCTATTCGAATGCGGGTGGCGGGGGCTATCCTACGTTGAATGAAATGAACTGGCAGCAGCAAAAGTAAAAACGTATAACTTGCATTGATGAAAAGTCCGAACTCTAATCAAGAAACAGTGTTTTCTTTCTTCAGCTGAAGCATCACCTAGGAGAACACCCATAAAAATAGAGTATGGAGGTTGCTGATAGGATATACAATACAATTATATACCCAAATTAGTGCACTTGTGATAATTAATTACTATCTAATATAATGTAAATAGAGGAAAAAGACAAGAGGTAGGGAGGTGCTTAGAGTGAACTGCCTAAATGAGAAAGAAAAGAAGGAGTACAAGAAGAAGCTGAGAGAGGAGTGGGAGGGAGTGGAGGATAGAGTAGAACTAGGAGTGGAGAAGGAATGGGGATGGTTCAAGGAGGGAGTCACAAGGTGTGCGAAGATGGTGTGTGGAACAAGGAGGACGGGAGGAAATAGAAGGAAGGGTAGTGAATGGTGGGATGTGGAAGTAAAGAAGGTTGTAGAAGAGAAGAAGCGAGCTTTCACAGATTGGTTACAAAATAGGACGGGGGTCATATGAGAAGTACAAAGAGAAGAGAAGTAAAGCATAAGATAAAGGAGGCAAAGAGGAGACCAGATGTGAAATGGGGTAAGAGTATTACAGAAAATTTTGAAAGTAATAAAAAATGTTTTGGAAAGAAATTAAGAGAGGAAAAGGAGGTGAATCAAGTAGAAAAGAAAAGGTAAAAGGTGCAGATGGTGAGATGATAATGGAAGAAAAGTCAGTAAGAGGAAGATGGGCAGAGTATTTTAGGGAGTTGCTAAATGTGAAGGAGGATAGAGAGGAAAAGGTAGATGCAGTGGGAAGTGCAAACAAAATGACTATGATGAGTGAGGAAAATGGAGGAGAAATAAGGATGAAGTGAGGGCAGTTATTAAGATGATGAGAGCAGGTAAGGCACCTGGTCTGGATGGATGTCATGCAGAGTGTCTGAAGAAAAGGAGGTACATTGATGGTGGACTGGCTGGTGAGGTTATTTAATTTTTGTTTAAGAGAGGGTAGTACCAGAGGACTGAAGGAGTGCCTGTATAGTTCCACTTTACAAGGGAAAAGGGGACAATTGTGAGTGTAGTAGTTTCAGAGGGATTAGCTTGTTAAGTGTAGTTGGGAAGGCTTATGGGAGGATCTTGATTGAGAGGATTAGGAGAGGGAGTAATTGGTGAGGAACAGTGTGGTTTTAGGACAGGTAGAGGTTGCGTAGATCAGATTTTTGTGATAAGACAGATATGTGAGAAATCTATAGAAAAAGGTGAGGATTTTGTTTTGTTTTGCTTTTATGGATTTGGAAAAGGCTTATGATAGGGTGCACAGGAAGGCACTGTGGGAGGTATTGTAGATATATGGGATAGGAGCAAAGCTCATCGGAGCTGTCAAGAGTTTTTCTGAGAGTATTAGAGTATGTGTCAGGATTGGAAGTGGAGAGAGTGAGTGGTTTGAGGTAAAGTCAGGACTTCGTCAGGGATGTGTTATGTCCCCCTGGCTGTTCAACTTATACATGGATGGGGTGGAGCGAGAGGTAAATGCAAGGGTGGTGGGTCAGGGGTTGGAGATGGTTAAAATGGAAAAAAGTGGGAAATAACCCAGTTGTTGTTTGTTGACGACACTGTGCTTGTAGCAGGATCAGAGGAGGGATTGAGGAAGTTAGTGACAGAGTTTGGGAAAGTGTGTGAAAGAAGGAAGTTGAAGATAAATGTAGGTAAAAGGTGATGAGATGTACAATGGGTGAAAGTGGCAGTGGACTAGAAGTGAATATTGAGAGAGACCGGAGGAAGTGGATAGTTTTAGATACTTGGGTGCAAATGTGGCAGGAAAGGAAGGAGTGGAGGTAGAATGTAGATTGAGAGAAGCAAGTAAATGCCTTTGTGGATTAAAAAGTGTAATGAGAAATAGACATTTGGTAATGGATACTAAGAGGAGGTTATATGAAGGAGTGATTGTGCCAACAGCACTGTATGGGGCAGAAACATGGAACATACATGAGGAAGAGAGAAGGAGTTTGAATGTGTTTGAGATGAGGTGTCTGAGAAGTATGATAGGGGTTACTAGGCTGGATAGAGTGAGAAATGAGGAGGTGAAGAGGAGAACGGGGATGGAAAGGGAGTTGGGAGATAGGGTGGATGAAAGAGTATTAGGATTGTTTGGACACATGGAAAGAATGAGTGAAGAAAGACTAGTAAAAGAAGTGTGGAAGGGGTTGACCTAGGATGAGATGGATGGATGGGGTAAAAGGGGGTTTGGGGAAGAGGGGAATGTCTGTTGAGGAAGGATGGGAGAGGACAGAAAACAGGGGTCAATGGAGAAAGGTTGTGTATGGATGATGTGATCCATGAGGTGGAATGGTTGGGGGGAGAGGGAATATGTATGAGAAAATTTTGATGCAGCCCAAAAGGATTTTTCCCCATCTCTTCCTTCTCTCCATGAGGGGATGGAGAGGAGGGGTCACCGATTCCATGAAGCGGCCTTGCTGTGGATGTGCTGTGTCTTGCAACACTGTTCCTGACCCAGGGCAGTGGACCAGATGCAAGGATGACCTGTCATCCAGGAGGTGCTAAGGAAGAGAGGTGGAGGGGGATGGAGTGTGATGGGGGATGGATTGGGTGGGAGTGGTTTTTATGCCTTTGTTTTTTGGCTACCTCCCTTGTAAGGGGGAAAAAAGCCTTTGGTATGGTATGGTAAATAAAATCTTTGTATTGATGTTAACTATATATATATATATATATATTTTTATATATATATCACTGTTCAGGTTTATGTCAAGAAAAAATCTAAGGGAAACACTGTGATTTGTTCTGCTCTACAAAACAAGAAGGGATATAAGAAAAATTGAGAGAGGAAGAAGGCCGCCAGAAACTAGAAGAAGTACATAAAACAAGTCATTCGAAAGAAATGGAGGGAAAGGCACGTATAGTACCGGCATCCAGCCAGAGTCGGGTCAAATCTTGAGAGGGCGACTGGCCACTCTACTCTCTACGAGCATGGCTCAGCATGCCCACTGGATGGTGGACCAGCTCACTAGGAACAATTTTTTTTGCCACTGTTAGGCGAGGTGGTGCACAGAGGAGATTAGGAAGGCAGGGCACCCCTCAGCTTCAGGCTTCACCAAGGAAGCTGAGGGTTGTTTCAGAAGGGGATATGGTGGGGTGCCATGCTACCCTACCAAGGTGAGTGGTGGGCTGAAACCTAGGTGAAGAATGGCTTTACCTCTGCACTAGATCAAGCATGCTATCGTCAATATGGAAGGCTAAGGATGCAGAAGCAATGCCCCATCTCGCTCTTCATGGGAACACCCTCCCCTGGGTGCCCACCTATTAATACTTGGGCATCTAGATTGATGCCAAGCTCTCCTTCACTCCAGAGGTCAGGTACCTTCATGAAGACATGAAAACTAGATTGAATCTCCTCAGAGCCATGACGAGACTCTGGCTAGGTGCCTGGCACAAGGTTCTCCGGATGTATTATATCCAAGCAGTATGTTTGGTGGTAGAATATACAGCTGTGGTTCTAATCTCTCTCTGGCCCAGTTCGTGGGACAAACTTGTAGTCCTCTAACACCAGGATTTCCTTGCATGACATCCAAAGCCCCCCTTCACCCTATTCTTGGTCTTCTCCTTTGAGTTCCCTCCATCCACCTCTGTTTTTCATACTATTTGCTAGTCTTTCTCCAATCATTCTTTCTATATGCCCAAGCCATTTCAGTGGTCTTATTTTTCAAACCTGTCTACCAGCTCTCTTTATACTGCTAAATACCTTATCCCAAATTTTCTCATTCTATCCATCTTTATAACTTCAACCATATTCCTCAAACACTTCATCTCAAAAACATATTAAGGTTTTTATTTTCTGTTTCCTTCAAATTCCACATCTCTCCTACATACAAAGCACTGACTACTGAATGAATTAACGAAATAGAAGGTTGAGTAATAATAACATGAATAAAACATGAGCATTTATTACTGTAGTAATAACTAAATCCTCTCTTCTGTATTGGGATAAATACATCACAGTCCTAAACTTTGAGGGTAAATGCCAAAGGTTAGAATTATGTCTAAAGTCATACAGTTGTAAAATGTGAAAAAGAAATTCTGCTCTTTTGATTCAATTTCTACTCAATGAATTAAAAAAGTCCTTCTGGAAAATATATCTCACATAGCTATATAAATGGATCTCAGACACTTGAATGAGATCAGTTTTTCTGAAAGCAGCTAATAAAATTAGGAACATGTAGATATGTTTCAATAACACAGCTACTATCCAAGTTTCATTTTGTACAGTACATCAATTCAAGGTAATTACAAAAGTGGGTTGTTATTAAACTGATGGTAATATGGTGGATTTAGCCATGAAACATGTCATTTAATCCGTAACCACTAATAGGCCCATTCAGCATCCTAAAGGTGAGTGAAGCATCCAGCTGTGTGTATTAATACGGGTACAATTTAATGCTGCTAACAGGGGAAGGAGTATTCCACAGTTGGTTCTTGTTAAAAGTGAAGTCAATGTTATCTGGAGTTGATACAAATTTTGTGTCTGTTAGTAGACAGGATGCAGGACTGAATTCATCTGTTTGTGAAAATGGAGGAGAGAAACAGAAAAGTTTCCGTGTGAAAATCAGCAAGGAAAGTACACACATAAGGAAGGATGATGAGCTTTTCTAGGTGAGTCTCTTATCATATGATTATGTTTGGTTTTTCACATTAGATCAGTGAAAAGGAAAATGGCTATATTCTCAAATATATTTTTTTCTTTTCTTCTTTTAAAAGAATATGAAAATCACCCAAAAAAAGATGAGTGGTAATACCCACATCTGATGGGGAAGGGGATACTATGGTTATACATACTGTACATAATACATACATCTACCTATATACCATAAGGTCTCTTTCCCCCTTATAAGGGAGGTAGCCAGCCAAGGTATGCTCCCACCCTACATCAATATCACACCCATCCAACTCGTTTATTTTTTCCTTTTATTTTAGCACCTTCAAGATGACTAGACATTCCCACCACCCATGCACTGCCTCAGAAGCAATACACTGAGACACGGCAAAGAAAGAGCAATGAAGTGGTGACTGTACCCATAACACTGTACAGGTTAGAGATTTGGTATTAAGGGAGGTAGAAGGGAGAAGCCTAAATATGTTTGATATGAAGTGTTTTAAGAAGTATGGTGGACATTACAATGATGGATTTGGAGAGAGAGAGAGAGAGAGAGAGAGAGAGGAGAGAGAGAGAGAGAGAGAGAGAGAGAGAGAGAGAGAGAGAGAGAGAGAGAGAGAGAGAGAGAGAGAGAGAGAGAGAGAGAGAGAGAGAGAGAGAGAGAGAGAGAGAGAGAGAGAGAGAGAGAGCGAGAGAGAGAGAGAGAGAGAGAGAGAGAGAGAGAGAGAGAGAGAGAGAGAGAGAGAGAGAGAGAGAGAGAGAGAGAGAGAGAGAGGACTGATAAAAAAAACAGCAGAGGTGGATGGAGCAAATTTGATGGTAAGATCAAGATGGTGTGTGTATAAATATGTATATATATAGTAATCCCTCCCATATTCAAACTACCATTATTTGAACCTTACTGTCTTTTGTGATGTAGAGGGAAATTTTACATGTATACCACTTTTATTCCTTCACAATGGGAAATTTAGCGCTGTGGGTGGGTGGGTCATTTTACCTTATGTATTAGAATACCTCCAAAATCAAAACACCCTGTGACTCCCTGAGAGGGACTGTATGTATGTATATGAAGGGGAATAGACCTTTGGTATAAATAGATATATACACACACATGTGCATGCATATGCACCAAAAGCCTTATCATCTTTATAAAGAGGTGGCCAAATTAAAGCACACACCCATACACAAATAAAATCCGTTTAACCACCCCTCTCATCTCAGCACCTCAAGAATGAAGGTTCATCCTGTCCCCTCTCTCATAGTTTGGGTCAAAGATAATGCAGTGAGGCACAGTTCTTCCTGAGCAGGGTACAACAGCCAGTGCTGGTTTACCCCCACAGCTTCATATGGCAATGCCCCTCCTCATCCATTCATATGCATGTTTAAAAAGAATCTATACATATTCTGTACGTACAATTATAGCTTACATAAAATAGTGACAAGGTGAATATGGCATTCCTTATTCTGATTCATCTTCAACATTGAGATGATTAGTACATACATACATACATACATATACCAAGGCTTTTTCCCCCTTCCAAGGGAGGTAGCCAAAAAGGGAAAGGCATAAAAACACTCCCACCCATTTCATCCCTAAATACACTCCACACCCCTCCCACCCTTCCTCTCATCTGAGCACCTCCTGGATGACGGGTCATCCCTGCACCCTGCCCACCGCCCTGGGTCAGAAGCAGTGTCGCAAGACACAGTACATCCACAGCAAGGCCGCTTCATTTAATCGGCGACCCCCCCCCCTCTCCGTCCCCCTTTGCATATAAGGCGAGGACGGGGAGAAATCCCTTTGGGCTGCGTCAAATTTACTCACACATACTACCCCACCCCCCTGCCCATTCCTCCTCATGCAGTCACATCATCATCCATATACAACCATTCTCCACTCACCTCTGTCTTCCGTCCTCTCCCTTCCTTCCTCAACAGACATTCCCCTCTTCCCCAAAGCCCCCTTCACCCCATCCATCCACCTCATCCTAGGACGTCTCCTCATGTTCACTCCCTCCACATCTGCCTTCCATACCTCTTTAGAGATGATTAGTGATCAACTCTATTTTCATCTCAATATATTTTTTCTATTTTGTAGCTAGTATAGCCACAGCCCAAACAGTATCCTGCATGATTGCACTTTTACAATTTTTATCATAAAACAGCCTAAACACTGAGCAGTCGCTTTGCACATGATGGCCCTTCTTCCAGCATTGCATACACCTGGGCAGCTCGACCAGCCACTTCGCGTTTGTCACCCTTTAAGCCCAACTCCAATACATGGCCAAGAAGCATCTGACATTCAGCTGGACGACCAAGGAAGAGGCGCACTGTGGATGTGATCAGGAGTTGCTGGGTAGGAACATCAAACTGCTGCATACAATGAACCAGTTGTTCCATACAGTATGGAGCAACTTCAAGATGTACACCTAGCTGTCCTACAGTTCTTAATACAAGAGCTGGATTACTCTGCTGGAAGGAAGGAGTTGCAACAAGGGCAGCTACAGCTTCCTGTAGGCCTGAAGAAAGTGGAGGCTGAGGGTCAAGAGCAAGAACACATTCAAGAGCAGCACACTGCACACGTTCACTGGGACCTGCCAGAAGACTAACAAGAGCACTAAGGCACTGTGTCCTTGCCTCCTTGCTCGCAAATGCTTGCTCCTTTAGGCTTCCAATAGCTTCACGATAACACTGATAGTCAGTACAAAAGAGTTTAAGTTCGTCTATTATACTTGGCGCATTGGCCTCACAACTAACAAGGGGCAAGACTTCCATCTTTTTAATTTTGAGATAGGATGGGTCTTTGGTTTTCACAAGAAAACATTTATAATGAGGTGCAAATACATCACATATCACACTATCTAATGATTTTAAGTAATCAAGAACAAAATAAGTGTACTCTGGAATGTTTTTATGTAGGATTTTGCAAAGTCCAGGTTGTATGGTTTCCAACATGTCCTTTTTGAGATGTGGATAATCTTTCGTTAGATGGAAAAACAACTTCATTACAGCAACAAGAACTGATGGTACAGTAGACTGTAGCATTTCATCAACAGTATTCAGTAATGTAAACACTTCTTCTTCATTCTTTGGGGAATACCTTAAAAGTAAGGTCAACACAAAGACAATGTTGCATTCTGAGAACTGTGGCAATCTACTGTAGAGGTAATGTGCAATATTTTTGTTCAGGACTATTCCGCCTTCAGAAATAAGTATTGTGTCCAGGGCAAGGAGGCAGTTAGTGATGACAGCTGGGTTTGGGTCTCGTATGCCTTCATAGAGGGAATCAATCAGATTGTTCTCAACCACCACATCAGGTGCATGATTATGAAGTTTCACACACGCAAGGGCACCTGCCTGTCGTACCTGGAAAAATAGTTTTATGAATATATGTATGTGGAGGTGGGGTGGGGGACCTTAAGAACTCATATGCTGAAAGTATAAACAAAATCTCAAATTACCTAAAACATATCAGTCCCCAAACTCATGTAAACAGTAGTCTCCATCTATTGTTACACTGATCTGCTGATGGCAATTGAAAATTTCCAGATAATTAAATATAGTGCAAGTCAAGAATAGAGAGAATAAATTATTTGGGGTGAAGGTGGGGTTGCACTAGAATTACATGACGTCAACATGGTTGTTTAATGTTTATGTGGTCAGGGTGGTAAGGGAGGTAAATGTAAGAGTGCTGGGCAGGGATTTGGGGTTTGGTGAGAGTGTAAGGAAATGCAAGGTGAGCCAGGTGTTTGTAGATGACACTGCACTTGTGGCTGAGTTTGGGGGGAGATATGACTAATTAATCTTAGTGATGAGTTTGAAGAGACTGGTCCATTCCTGTCCTGCAGGAGACACCATATAGCTGTTGTGACTAAATATGAGATGGTTAAAACAACACTAAGTATTTGTTAACCCTTTCATGCCAATATTTTATTTTATCTATTTATTTCTCTACCCTGTGGTGGGGGAAAAGAATGCTGCCACCAAGTATTCCTACTTGGATCATAAGAAGCGAGAAAAATGGGACGGGGATTGGGACCAGGCATCCTTCTCCCTGTAGCCCCACAGGGGACATTCCTAAAAAAAAAAGTAAAGGCATAAGAGGGTCTAGGAGTTTTCCAACCAGCACCCTAAGGTTTGGGTCTTTTAATGTGTGTGGATGTGGTACAGATGAGAGCAAAAGGGAAGAGATAGGTAGTATGTTTGTGAGAAGAAAGATGGATGTGTTGGCTTTGAGTGAAACTAAGTTGAGAGGGAAGGGCGAGTGTGAGTTGATGTATGTATGTACAAAGTCAAAAGGCACATTCCACTCTTACCCATGTCATCCCCATCCACTCCACACCTATTCACCACCCTTCCCTCCCTCCCTCTTTTCTTGGCTCCTCCTGGATGACAGTTCATCCCTGGACCTCACTCATTGCCTTGGGTCATAAGCAATACAGTAAGACACAACACATCCACAGCAAGGCCACTTTATCAAATTGGCAACCCCACCCTTTCCATCCCCTCATGCAGAAAAAGATGGCAAGAAATCCCTTCAGGCTGCATCAAAATATCATTCACACATAACTATTCCCTAACCCCCACTCCCTTCCATGCATCACAGCATCATCCATACACAACCATTCTCCACTCACCCCTATTTTCTGTCTTCTCCCTTCCTCAACAGACATCCCCTCTTTCTCAACACCCCTTTTACCCCATCCATCCATCTCATCCTTGGTAACCCCTTCATGTTCATTCCATCCACCTCTGCCTTCCACACTTTTTTTAGTAATCTTTCTTCACTCATTCTTTCCATGTGTCCAAACCATCCCAATACTTTTTCAGCAACCTTATCTCCCAACTCCTTTTCCACTCCTGCTATCCTCCTTGCCTTCTCGTTTCTCACTCTATCTAGCCTAGTAACCCCTACCATACTTCTCAGACATTTCATCTCAAACATATTTAAATTCTTCCTCTCTTAAGTTCCATGTTTCTGCCCCAAACAGTGCTATTGGCACAATTACCCCATCATACAATCTCCTCTTAGCATCCATTCCCAAATGTCTATTTCTCATTTTGTTTTTTAATCCCACAAGGCATGATAAATGAGTGGATTAGGGTGTTGTTCCTAGCGGTGAAGGTCAAGGGGATGGTGGTTTGAACCCTGCCACCAATGAAGTTGAACCAAGGGGTGGGGGTTTGTGATATTAAACCATATCATCATCATAACACATTTGACTGAATGAAGATGCTCTAGCTAAAATTTCATAAACAAGTTACAATAATACATCATATAAAAATGGTGGAAGGTAAGTTGAGTGTGGAGAATAGGTGGGGGAAAAGGAAAAGGGCAGTAGGTTGAGAAGTGGTTAGGGTTAACAATTTAAATGAAGGAAAGGGTGCAGGAGTATCAAAAGAAGCTCAGAGAAATGTGGGAGGTGGGAGTGGAGGAGAAATGGGTGTCTTTCAAGGAGAAAGTGACAAGGTGTGCAGAGACGGTATGTGGAACAAGGAAAGTGGGAGGGAATAGAAGGAAGAGGAGTAAGTGGTGGAATGATGAAATGAAAATAGTAGAAGTGAAGACATGAGTATTTAGGGATTGGTTATTAAGTAGGACTCTGGAAGCATATCAGAGGTACAAGGAATAGGAAGAGAAGCAAAACATAAGATAGAAGAGGCAAAGAAGAGAGTAGATGTAAAATAGGGTAGGAGTATGACAGAAAACTTTGAAAACAAATAAAAAAGATATTTTGGAAGGAAGTTAAGAGAGGAGGGGGGTGCATCAGGCTGAAAGGAAAAGGTTAAAGGTTCGGACAGATGTTAATGGGAGGGAATGCAGTAAGGGGAAGATGAGTAGAGTATTTTAGAGAGCTGTTAAATGTGGAGGATAGGGATTGATTGATTATAACTGGGTAGCACTTAAAAAAGTGACAGTGATGGGAGAGGAAAATGGAAGAGATATAAGAAAAGGTGAAGTATAAAGAGCTTTGAATATGATGAAAGCTGGTAAGGCACCTGGGTCAGAAGGTTTCATGTTGAGTGTCTGAAAAATGGAGGTATTTATATCGGACTGGCTAGTGTGGTTGTTCAATGTATGTCTATGGGAGGGGAGAGTGTTGGAGTACTAGAGGAGTACTTGTATAGTTTTGCTTTACAAAGGAAAAGGGAACAAATGTCATTAGTAGTTTTTGAGGGATCAATTTGGTGAATGTAGTTCGAAAGGCTCATGGGAAGATTTTAACTGAGAGGAACAGAGGGAGTTATTGAGGAGCAGTATAGGTTTAGGAAAGGTAGAGGATGTGTGGACCAAATTTATGTGCTAAAAAAGGTTTGCGAGAGGGCTATCGTAAAAGGTAAGGATGTCTTTGGGGCTTCATAGATTTGGAGAAGGCCTAGGGCAGGGTTGACAATATCCTGAGGGTGAAACATTCAAGGCCAAAATGCCTAGGGCTGAAACATCTGTCTACAGTATGATCTGATTAAGCCATCCCCCTTGTAAGGGTGAAAAAGCCTTTTGGTATGTATGTATGTATTACACTGAGCACTATGGTGAGGGGCAAGAACACCATTGTCACATTTTCCGGAATGTCACAGAGGGCAACTAAATAGGGCAGCCTCAGGGAGCTACAGATCTCTTTTTTCCATATGTTCTCATATAGTGAGTAAGGGTAGTCCAGCTCTGTTAGACCCTGTTGTTACAGCACTGTGTCTCATTCCATTGCCTCTGACTTAAGGAGTATGGTGAGGGACAGGGATGACTTCTTTCAACGAAAGCTATCATTAAACAGTTTTGTCAACACAACAACTGTGGTGGTCATCTATGCAATACAGGTGGTAATCGTACAATATCTGAAGAACATACCTTGGCAGCAGGATCGGCCAAAGCAGCATGAACTGCCCTTACAGCTCCTTCCTGAACAGCAGGAAGTGTTGCCAGGGTGGTAACAGCTACACTACGAATTGCTGGATTGGGGTCACTAGCATCACGAAGAAGCAAATTCGATGCCAGGTAGGCAAGATCTGTGTAGGCCTGGCATCTGCAAGATCAAAAACTACTTTAACTTGGCATTTCATGAAATCAACTCACTCATTAAAATACTATCTATATAGAGGACTATTTAGGATTTTTTTATGTATTTATTTACTTTATGCAGTGGGGATGAAATGGGTGGGAGTGGAATTATGTCTTTTGACTTTGGTTACCTCCCTTATAAGGGAACAATCTAGATGATAGACTAATATTTATCATTCGACTAAATACGTTGCATCAAACTATCCAAGATTTCAAATGAAACCATGATAATAAAAGCAAATAAGAGTTATGGTCATTCATTTTACATATGATGTGACTCTAAGCCTTGAATCAATATTCTTTAATGACTAAAGACAAATCTCAACTCGACTATGCCTCCTTTCTGCTACCCTCCTAAAATTTCTCCTTTACCACCCTGGTAACTCTATTCACACCTTGTGGGAGAGGACTCTAATACTGCCATCACTTCCCCCTGGATGTCATCATAGGCTACTAAATGAGGTGGCATGAGAGGAACAGGGACCCCCTCTTTGTATTTTTTCTCCCATGCAAAATCAGGACATGAAATAACTTTAATTTGGCAACTCCTTTATAAAGGAGGATTAAGGCCTTTACAGTATATATGTACAATGAACACTTAAACATTATGAAACATTAAGTACAATAAAGTTCTTACTTGTGAGAAATATATCTACAGGTGAGTTTTTTTGTGAGTGTATCATGTGCAGCCAGAAGTTCTACTACTTCACTTGTTGCCAGGACTCCACCACTTACCACCTAAAATAACAGGAGTAATGTTACAAAATTATAAAAAATATGATGATACATTAAAATACAATATTACCCTTACATTTAAATATTCATATAAGCAACTAAATTTCAATACACTACACAATGAAAATTTAAACTGCTGTCAAATGAACAAATATCAAATGTACTATTGATAAACAACAATGGTAATCCAGAACTTAGGAAGAAATTGCTGTACAGAATGTGGAAGATGAGAGAACTGATCAAGAAGTCTAGCTAAAGAGGACTATCCAATAAGGTGATCTAAGCATCAAATCAAGAAACAAAAACAAATTGCATATCAACACTGATCTAAAGGTGTCACCCCGAACTTTATCAACTTTTACAGACTTTTATATAAATCATGATAAAACAGTCTTAAAATTTAAAAAATGTGTGACATGCTGGTATTTTCCTCTATGGTGACAGACCCATACAGCACAGCAAAAGGGGTTAAAAAAAAAGGGACATGATGGAGATGGAAAAAAAACAAAAAACAAAAAAAACCCTGATGGCAATCAGAATAACAAAATAATAAGATAAGTGTTACCATGCACAGAGGGGTTTAATGAAAGGATTTTCAATGTTTTCAGAGAAGTGCTCACCTACCCATTATATCAATAGAAAACTAAATATCCATTCTATAAATCATAATACATTAATATATGTTTTTCTTGGTGTGAGAAAAAAAAAAAAATTGACATTGTCTACCATGTGTTCTCCCACACCAAGTGACATCACAACCCAACATATTTTTAAAACAAAACTTTGGAGCTCAGCTTCATGCTTTTCTTCAAGCTATGAAACTCCTCTACACCCTGCAGTCTGACTGGATGCCAAAACCAGCCGCTAACACTCCTGACAACAATGACGACCCTGATGATCTATAGAATTACTATGACCACATTACTAAATGCAGTTTAGGTTAGGTTAGACAAATTTATCATACTTTAATTTCTTTGACCTACATATCTATCAAAACAAAAATGGTGTTTCAAGCGCCCTCATGTTCACTCCGTCCACGTCTGCCTTCCATACCTCTTTTACTAGTCTTTCTTCACTCATTCCCTCCATGTATCCAAACCATCCCAACACTCTTTCAACCACCCTATCTTCCAACTCCCATACCACCCCTGATCTCCCCCACCCCCCATTTCTCACTCTATCCAGCCTAGCAACCCCCACCATACCTCTCAGACACCTCACCCCAAACACATTCAAACTCCTTCTCTCTTCCTCTTCCACGTTCCAAGCCTCTGCCCCACACAGTGCTGCCGGCACAATCACTCCTTCACACAACCTCCTCTTAGCATCCACCCCCAAATGTCTACCTCTCATTACACTTTTTAATCCACCAAGGCATTTACTCACTTCTTTCAATCTACATTCTATCTCCACCTCCACTCCTCCCTTTCCTGCCACATTCGCACCCAAGTATCTAAAACTATCCACCTCCTCCAGTCACTCCCCCCAAATGCTCACTTCCATTCTACTGCCACCCTCACCCCCTGCACATCTCATCACCTTACTTTTACCCACATTTATCTTCAACACCTTCCCCCAAACTCCATCACCAACCTCCCCAATCCCGCCACAAGTGCAGTGTTGTCTGCAAACAACAGCTGGCCCACCTCCCACCCCCCTCCACCTCCCCTAACCATCTCCAACCCCCGCCCCACCACCCACCTCTCGCACCACCTCATCCATGTATAAGTCGAACAGCCAGGGCGACAGAACACATCCCTGACGAAGTCCCACCCCCACCCCGAACCACTCCCTCCCTCCACTTCTAATCCTGACACATGCGCCACCACTCTCGTAAAAACTCCTGACAGCTCCTAGAAGCTCTCCTCCTATTCCACACATCTGCAAAACCTCCCACAGCACCCTCCCATCCACCCTGTCATAAGCCTTTTCCAGATCCATAAAAGCCCAAAACACATCCCCACCCTTTCCCATAGCTCTCTCACACATCTGTCCCACCACAAAAATCCGATCCATGCAACCCCCACCTGTCCCAAATCCACACCACTCCCCACCAACCACTTCCTCAGTTCCTCTCTCAATCAAGATCCTCCCACAAGCCCTCCCAACCACACCCAACAAGCCAATCCCCCTGAAACTACCACACTCACACCTGTCCCCCCTTCCTTGTAGAGTGGAACCACACAGGCACTCCACCCTCTCTCCAACACACTAAATAACCTCACCAGCCAGTCCACCATCACTGTACCTCCCCTTCTCAGACACTCCGCACAGCACCCATCCAGACTAGGCACCCCACCCACTCTCATCATCTTAACAACTGCCTTCACTTCATCCTTCCTCACCTCTCCTCCACCTTCCCCACTCATCATGGTCACCTTCTCAACACTTCCCACCCTATCCTCCCTCACACTTAGCAACTCCCCAAAATAATCTACCCATCTTCCTCCTACTGCCTTCTCTCCCACCATCATCTCTCCATCCGCACCTCCCACCTTTTCCCCTCTACTTGATTCACCTCCTCTTCCTCTTTTAATTTCTTTCCAAAACATCTTTTTATTACTTTGAAAATTTTCTGTCATACTTTTACCCCATTTCACATCTGCTCTCCTCTTTGCCTCCATTACCTTGTGCTTTACTTCTCTTCTCTCTTCTTTGTACCTCTCATATGACTCCCTCGTCCTATTTTGTAACCAATCTATGAAAGCTTGCTTCTTCTCTTCTACAACACTCTTTGCTTCCTCATCCCACCACTCACCACCCTTCCTTCTATTTCCTCCCCTCTTTCTTGTTCTACACACCATCTTTGCACACTTTGTGACTCCCTCCTTGAACCATCCCCACTCCCAGCTCTACTCCATCCTTCACTCCCTCCCACTCCTCTCTCAGCTTCTTCTTGTACTCCTTCTCCTTTTTCTTCTCATTTAAAGAGTTTACTCTAAGCACCTCCCTACCTTTTGTCCCTTTCCTCTTTCTCCATCTATCCTCCACTCTCATCTTACCTTCCACCAAAAAATGATCTGATATTCCCCCACTCTCTCCCCTTAAAACATTTACATCCTTAACTCTTCCTATTATACTCCTATCTATTACTACATAGTCCATTAATGCTCTATCTACCTCAAATTCTATTGATCATCCAGGTCATTGTGATGGATGCTGATGGCCTGATTATTATTGTACATACATACATATACCAAGGCTTTTTCCCCCTTACAAGGGAGGTAGCCAAAAAGGAAAAGGCATAAAACCATTCCCACCCATTTCATCCCTGAATACACTCCACACCCCTCCACCCTCCCTCTTATCTTAGCATCTCCTGGATGACGGGTCATCCCTGCACCTTGTCCACTGCCCTGGGTCAGAAGCAGTGTCGCAAGACACAGCACATCCATAGCAAGGCCGCTTCATTAAATCGGCGATCCCCCCCCCTTTCCATCCCCCCCATGCATAAAAGGAGAAGATGGGGAGAAATCCCTTCGGGCTGCGTCAAATTTTGCTCACACATACTACCTCACCCCCTATCCCCCCGCCCATTCCACCTCATGCATCACAACATCATCCATATACAACCATTCTCCATTCACCCGTCCTTCCTCAACAGACATTCCCCTCTTCCCCAAAGCCCCCTTCACCCCCTCCATCCACCTCATCCTAGGACGTCCCTTCATGTTCACTCCCTCCACATCTGCCCTCTTTTACTAGTCTTTCTTCACTCATTCTTTCCATGTGTCCAAACCATCCTAATACTCTTTCATCAACCCTATCTCCCAACTCCCTTTCCACCCCTGTTCTCCTTCTCACCTCCTCATTTCTCACTCTATCTAGCCTTGTAACCCCTATCATACTTCTCAGACACCTCATCTCAAACATGTTCAAACTCCTCTCTTCCTCTCTTATGTTCTATGTTTCTGCCCCATACAGTGCTGTTGGCACAATCACTCCTTCATACAGTCTTCTCTTAGCATCCATTCCCAAATGTCTATTCCTCATTACACTTTTTAATCCACCAAGGCATTTACTCGCTTCTCTCAATCTACATTCTACCTCCACCTTCACTCCACCTTTTCCTGCCACATTTGCACCCAAGTATCTAAAACTATCCACTTCCTCCAGTCGCTCTCCCTTAATGCTCACTTCCAGTCTACTGTCACTTTCACCCCTTGTACATCTCATCACCTTACTTTTACATACATACATATACCAAGGCTTTTTCCCCCTTACAAGGGAGGTAGCCAAAAAGGAAAAGGCATAAAATCATTACCACCCATTCCATCCCTGAATACACTCCACACCCCTCCACCCTCCCTCTCATCTTAGCTCCTCCTGGATGACGGGTCATCCCTACACCTTACTTTTACCCACATTTATCTTCCGCTTTCTTCTATCACACACTCTCCCAAACTCTGTGACCAACTTCCTCAATCCCTCCTCCGATCCTGCCACAACCACAGTGTTGTCCGCAAACGACAGCTGGCTCACCTCCCACTTTTCTCCATTATTATTGTACCTCAGGCAATTAACAGACAATGGCAGAAACCCATGTTCTCTCAAAAAGTCCAAGGTAGCCCTATTGTCTTTGTAACACTGCTTACTGCAATCACTTGGAGTTGGAGAACACATGGCGCCTGGACTATCCTAGTGGCTTTGTTTGTTAATAGATTTGCTTATAGCAAATTTTATCTTTTATTATTTTCATCAAGAAAATTGCATATTATGTTCATGTATTATAATTTACAAAATTAATATTTAATTTTCTTATGCTATGTCACATAGGTGTGCACAACTAAAATAATACCCTATTGAAAATTGCAGATTAATCTTTAAGATTATTTATATCAGTGTAATATGCATTTTTCTTGGCAGAAATCAAGGACAGAAAAAGTTTTTAAAAGTGATGCACAAATGAATGTAGCCACTGCGACTGCTTGAAATGCCATCTTTGTTTTGATATGGGAGGAGGTCGAAGAAATTAAATTTGGGTAAATTCATCTATTCTAACCTAACCTACCTATATAATAATATAACATAACCTGCATTTAATAATACTGTAAGTCCTCGTTATATGGTATATATGTGTTCCTGAAAACCTTACCGCAAATTGAAATTACTGTATACCACCCATTATAACATGTAATAATTATTATAATAGGATATGGCAGACGTACCTTCTCCATGCTCTTTCCTCTTCAAAATATCTAGCAGATACCGTATCTGTGAATTTTTCTTACCGTAATTAGAATCGAGGGTACTAATTACCAAATACCGTAACTGTGAATTTACCGGATAAAGAATTACCATATAAGAAAGACTTACTGTACAGTATCTGTAATTCTAGAAGTCATAAGGGTTGTCATCTTTGACCTCAGAATCTATCAAAATAAAGATTGTATCTTAACTTCTGAAGGATTCACTGCAACTCTGTTCGTTTGTGTGTTGCTTTTATTATAGTAATATTTTTGTTATTGCTTTCTGCTAAGAAAAATGTATATTATGTTAATGTATTATAATTTACAAAATTAACATTTCATTCCCTAATGCTATATTGCATAGGTGTGTGCTTTAAAAAAAATCTTATAGTTGCCATACAACAAATATTGCCATAACTCTGCTATATAAAGGGTACTGTAGGCTCCATTCAAAGAGTGAAGACAATAAAACACAACTCCTTCACTCATAATGGACCTCGTTTGTTCAACTGCCTCCCAAGAGATCTCCGGGACCAGACAGATACTAGCCCGGAGACTTTCAAGAGAAAACTGGACAAATGGCTGGATGGGTTACCAGACCATCCACTGATACCAGGATACCCATACAGCCACCACAACACCCTGCCAGAAGCAGTACAGAACCATGGGCAACTTGGAACGTGCGGAAGCTGACTTCAGCCGTGTCATTAACAGACAAAATTACCGAAAGTATACCGAAAGTAAGTATACCTTTAATATCCATATATATCCCAGTTACCTGTAAGTGGTAACTTCTTACCTTGGCTAACATTTTCTTCCTTTCTGGTGTGGAAGGTGCCATTGATAATATATAAACTATAAAGGTTACAGTCCAATCAACCATATGTATATTTTTTCAATATAAATGAGAACTTCACGGCCTCTTTCTTCTTTGTTTTTGAACTTGAGAAAGTATACATTTCATTCTAGAGTACTTAGTTAAGTTCCGTGGTCGATCCTCAAAGCCGTGGTGGACTAACTGGAGTGATTTGCCTGAGTGGGTTATAAAGTACAAACATTGGAATCATCAGAATTAAGTTTATAAGTATAGAGCCCAAATAACGTTTAATGCGCATGTATAACAACAGTCCAGCTTGTATGATATAGAGGTGAAATCGCAACCTAAAATCTAAATTGTGTTTTCACCCTTCCAGAAACTCGTCTGTGAGTAAACAGCTGTTTAAATCGTTCGTATGCTTTTCGAAAACCTTAGACCAAACATTAGATACAGGATATAGAAGATACATATATATAACATTACTATAATTCTACAAAGCTCCAAGAAATTAATGCAAACCTTTAATCATTCATGTATGAAATATTTAGAATGTCTATGGAACCACAAAATCTATTTCAGTAGATTCGAACATTATTGCATTATCTCTATTTGAAAACAAACTGTATAGAACATGTAATTTTACGGCTTAAAAATCAAGAACACTGTAATGTGCATTATATTCTCCTTTTGAAATAAAACAATTGAAATAAATTCTGTTTACAAACATTGCTCTTCTGCGACACGTATGGTACTGTGGACGTAGCACTAGAGTTTCGGAACGTCAAGAGATTAGTGATTAACACAAGAAGATATAAATTTCATCGTTGTGTCTGGAAATTAACGTATGTACCTAAATATATCAAGACGTAACTAGGTACCTACCAGGATATTAAAAGATGGTTATGATCCCCATTGTCGAAGTACAATTATACAATATTTACATTAACATTTAACTTGTCAAATGATTTTACCAGTGACCAAATCGACTGATCGTTGATCTCCATTATTATGGTAATATTTTTTTTTGTCATAACTTTTTATTAATGTCATTACTTGATTAAAACTGGGTAAGTCATTACACATCCCTTCCATAAGACCGTACTAGAAAGTTTAAATTACCCAACAACTTCAACTTGTATGTGAAAATGATAGTTTCTGATTGTAAATTACTCTTTACTTTTAGGTCTTGTAGGTAGGTTCCAGTGTCAACACCATAGTATATCTGGGGACACACCACTCCTATATCTCAGCCTGAGCTACATGTATTGGAGTTAGTCTGTGAGTGAATTCATTGCCACTCCTCATGATGGTGGGCCATGTGGGATTGGAGGGCTCAGGGTTATGTGGGATGATGGCCAGGAATTTGTCTAGCCTACTCTTGGAAGCCTCCATGCTGACTCCTGTTAGGTACCTTATCTTTCTTGGGAGACAGTTGAAGAGTCTGGGGCTGTCTCAGGTGAAGCTTTCTGCCTGGATCATCTTCAGATATTAGGAGCCGATGCTTATGGACCTCGGGTGGTGTTTCCCTCTGATACCAGCTCCATCTTTTTTGTGAGAGGTTTGGTGCTATGCCTCCAGGACTTTTTAGATGTAACCATGTAGTGAGCACTGAAACTGTCAGTTGTTTTAAGAAACGTTTAGACAACTTTATGGATGGGGGTGACGGTGGTAATGGATATGAAATTGCCTTAAGTAGGCCTTGGCTTGTGGTCTCTTGCAGCCTCCTTCATTTTTATGTTCTTTTGTTCTATATAAAGTTCTCGGCATCTCTGCAGTGAATAGAACTTGAAGGCTTTCAGTCTCTCCCATGTGATAATTGTTTTAGTAATTTGACCGTCTTGGGTATTATGATAATTGTTTATGTAATTTGTAATATTTAACTCTGAACCTCAAGTTCTCATTCCTCCAATGAAGATTTATATTGATCAGTTTATAAACTTAATTCATTGATGTTGGTGAATCTGCCTCTATTCCCTCACTAATAGTTATATGAATATTTATTAGTTGTTGTTGTTGTCGTTCCCTAGACTGTCTGTCCGAGCAGTCCCGTCTCCCCAAGGAAGGCCACAGCCGAAACTGGGTTTTCCCACAAATCCTTTATAGAGTGTATGTTGTGTTGTTTGCGTGCATGATTGTGTATAATGCAGTCTTCCATTATGTGTTGTATGGTATGGGGTGAAGTGTTACATCCTGGGCAGCTGTTCACAACACGGTCGTCCAGCCTCTTCTGGTAGCTTAGAAGTGCTGGGTGGTGACCGCATCGCAGTCTGGCCAAGTGGACTCTGTCCTTTCGTGGGAGAGAGGATTCAGAAGGGTGGATATCAGGGGGTCTGGCATGCAGCAGTGTGTTGTCTTTCAGTGTGTTAATGGAGCGGTGAGTGATATGATTATGAATATGTTTCCGGAGGCTGGTATTTGGTGGTTGTGGAGGAAGAGAAGAGAGTATCTGTGCGTAATAAAGGTCTTTGGGTGTAGTTTTAATGTTTCTTGGTGTGTGTGGGTGTTCTGCTATGTAGTGTAGCGGGTGTGATGTGTTTGTGGTGGCTGCAGCAAGTGTTTGTGTGCCTCTCATGTCGAGGTGGTCCTTGACTTTGAGGACTTTTGTTTCATGGTGTAAATGGTCTGTAGGTGTTGTATTTGTGCAGCCTGTAATTGTTTTTAGGGCTTTGTTTTGTATGATTTGAAGGGTGTTGTGGTGTGTCTCACTGAGATTAGGAGCCCATGCAGGACTCGCATAATTCATCACTGAGCGTATGCATTGTTTGTATATTGTTATATTAGTTTCTTTGTTTTGTCCAAATGTTGTTCCAGTGATTGACTTAAGTGCGTTAAGTCTAGGTGTGCATTTGTTTTTTATGTTTGTGAGGTGTTGTTTGAAAGACATGGATGTATCGTATGTTACACCAAGAATTTTCGGTGTGTTTGTGTGTGGTATTAGAGTGTTGTTGATGTAGAGATGAGGTATTTATTAGTTTTTGAGGGTGCTTCAAACCAAGTGTTGAAGCATCTGAATTGGTGGAAGAACAAAGTTGTTCCTGGTTTCAACTTAATATTTCTCTCAGTGAGAAACTTTAAGTAGAACCATCCCACTACTAACATCTTTATTACATTCTGAACCTGTTAGCACCTTAGCAATACTCATATTTCCTTTTTTTCTATTATTCAACTTCATGTTTTCTATTTTGGTGTTTCGTAATGTGAAACTCCCTCAATGAACCAGTGAGTATCTTCAGTCGTTACAAATTTATCATTCATTTCTCTTGAAACATTTAATTTCATTTATGTTATGTTATATCTCTGATAATAACTATCTTGCACATAGTCATCATACAATTTTCACAAATGAATTTCTACCTAAGATTTTTATATGAATAATTATAAATTTCTACTTAATTTTTTTTAACATGTAAAATGGGATAGGAGTATGACACAGAACTTCGAAAAGAATAAAAAAGATGTTTTGGAAGGAAGTTTAGAGAGGAAGGGGAGTTGAGTCAGGCAGAGGAAAGGATAAAAGATACAGATGTTAATGGAAATGAAGGGAGGAAGGGGAAGAAAGTTGTTGAATGTGGAGGAGGATAGAAATTGATTGATTCTGGCAGTGGGAAATGCATTTAGGGATTGTATGCAAAATAGAACTTGGAAAACATCTAAGAGGTACATACATACATGCATATACCAAAGGCTTTTTCCCCCCTTACATGGGAGGTAGCCAAAAGGAAAAAGGCATAGAAACCACTCCCACCTATTCCATCCCCTACTCACTCCACTCCCCTCCACCCTCTTCCCTCCCTCTCATCTTGGCACCTCCTGGATGACGGGTCATCCCTGCACCCTGCACACTGCCCTGGGTCATAAGCAGTGTCACAAGACAGCACATCCACAGCAAGTTCACTTCATTAATTCAGCGACACCCCTCTCTGTCCCCTCATGCAGAAAAGGAGAAGATGGAGAGAAATCCCTTCGGGCTGCATCAATTTATTTCTCATACATACTCCCTCATCCCCATCCCCCACCCCCTCATACATCACAACATCATCTATATACAACCCTTCTCCATTCACCTCTATCTTCTGTCCTCTCCCGTCCTTCCTCAACAGACATTCCTCTCTTTCGTAATGCCCCTTTTATCCCGTCCATCCATCTCATCTTAGGACGCCCCCTCATATTCACTCCTTCCACCTCTGCCTTCCACACCTCTTTTACTAATCTTTCTTCACTCATTCTTTCCATGTGTCCAAACCATCCTAATACTTTTTCATCAACCCTATCTCCTAACTCCCTTTCCACCCCTGTTCTGCTCCTCACCTCATTTCTCACTCTATTCAGCCTAGTAACCCCTATCATACTTCTCAGACATTTAATCTCAAACACATTCAAACTCCTTCTCTCTTCCTCTCTTATGTTCCATGTTTCTGCCCCGTACAGTGCTGTCAGCACAATCACTCCTTCATATAATCTCCTCTTAGCATCCATTCCCAAATGTCTATTTCTCATTACACTTTTTAATCCACCAAGGCATTTATTCGCTTCTCTCAACCTACATTCTACCTCCACCCCCACTTCTCCCTTTCCTGCCACATTCACACCAAAGTATCTAAAACTATCCACTTCCTCCAGTCTCTCTCCCTTAATACTTGCTTCCAGCCTGCTGCCACTCTCTCCCCTTGTACATCTTATCTCCTTACTTTTGCCCACATTTATCATCACCTTCCTTCTTTCACACACCTCAAACTCTGTCACTAACTTCCTCAATCCCTCCTCTGATCCTGCTACAAGTGCAGTGTCGTCAGCAAACAACAAATGGCTTATTTCCCACTTTTCTCATTTTTCTTTAATCATCTCCAACCCTTGACCCACTACCCTTGCACTAACCTCTCACACCACCCCATCCATGTATAGATTGAACAGCCAGGGCGACATAACACATCCCTGACGAAGTCCCACTTTTACCTCAAACCATTCTCTCCATTTCTAATCCTAACACAAGCTCTACTACTCTTGTAAAAACTCTTGACTGCTCTTAACAGCTTTCCTCCTATCCCATATATCTGCAGTACCTCCCACAGTGCCTTCCTGTCTACCTTGTCATAAGCCTTTTCCAAATTCATAAAAGCCCCAAAAAACAGCCTTACCTTTTCCTATAGCTTTCTCACATATCTGTCTTACCACAAAAATCTGATCTATACAACCCCTACCTGTCCTAAATCCACACTGTTCCTCACCAATTACTCCCTCTGTTCCTATCCTAATCCTCTCAATCAAAACCATCCCATAAGCCTTTGCAACTACACTCAATAAGCTGATCCCTCTGAAACTACTACACTCACACTTGTCCCCCTTTCCCTTGTAAAGTGGAACTATACAGGCACTCCTCCAGTCCTCCGGCACTCTGCCCTCTCTTAAACATTAAATAACCTCACCAGCCATAACTGCACCTCTTTTCTTCAGACATTCTGCATGGCATCCCTCCAACCCAGGTGCCTTACCTGTCCTCATCATCTTAACTGCTACTTTCACTTCATCTTTCCCTATTTCTCCTCCATTTTCCTCACTCATCACTCTCATTTTCTTAGTGCGTCCCACTGAAACTGCCTTTCCCTCCCTATCCTCCTTCACATTTAGCAACTCCCTAAAATACTCTGTCCACCTTCCTCTCACTGCCTTCTCTCCATCTGCACCTTTTACCTTTTCTAAGAGGTACAAAGAAAAAACATAAGATAAAGAAGGCAAAGAGGAAAGCAAATGTTAAATGGGATAGGAGTATGACAGAGACTTTTGAAAAGAATAAAAAGATGTTTTGGAACAAAGTTGAGAATGTTAATGGAAGTGAAAGCTGGAAGGGGAAGATGGGTAGAGTATTTTAGAGAGCTGTTGAATTTGGAGGAAGATGAGGAAGGGCTGTGGCACTGGGAAGCACTACAAAAATTATGGTGATAGGAGAGGAAAATGGAAGAGAGATAAGACAAGATGAGGTACAAGTAACTTTGAAAATTATGAGAGCTGGTAAGGCACCCAGGTTGGATGGGTGTCATGCGGAATGTCTGAAGAATGGAGGAACAGTTATAGTGGACTGGCCAGTGAGATTGTTTAACATATGTCTTAGGGAGGGGAGAGTGCTGGAGGAGTACCTATATAGTTCTGCTTTACAAAGGAAAAGGGGACAAATATGATTGCTGTAGCTGTAGAGGGATCAGTTTCTTGAGTGTAGTTGGGAATGTATATGAGAGGGTTTTAATTATGAGGATTAGGAGAGGAACAGAGTGACTAATGAGCAATGTGGATTTATTCTTTCATATTTTCTACTCCCTAATTGTAGTTCATTTCCCTCACTTCCAGTCTAATTGATGTTGATAATGTATCTTTTTCTTATTTTTTATTACTAGCATTGACTGGTGATGCTTCAAGATGGTAGCATGTGCTGGATTGCGAGATTTTCTGGTGAATCGACCACCGATGGTAGTATTCATGCTAAGCGTCTCGGCATTTGCATTGGCCTTTGTAGGAGTCTCCATTTACATAGAAATACATAAAAAGGAAATTCGCAATCCAGACATTAAAATGGTATGTAGCCATACATTTAACCACATCACTATGGTGACATACTTTGCATGTTAAGTAAATTCTCAATTATTTTTATTCACCTTGAGACAACAATAACTTTGCCATATTGATATATTTTACAGATTTTAGTTTAGTTAGTACCACATGACTTGCATTTTAGTCTGCCTGATATAATTTTACTCAGCTTGAGGTATGGGGGTTAATTACTTGGTATTGTTAGCTATTCAAGTAATTTGACCTATGCCTAACAACTATGCTGAGATTCATAAGCTCTTGAATCTGGAATGGTGGCACAATTTACTGGTAATGATATGCATATGTATCCAGCATTTCAGTGTGAAGATAGTGGATCTCAGTGGTTAATGTTGGCAGAGGAGGTGAATGAAGTTTAGGAATAGATGAAATGCATAATTCATGTTGCATTTTCTTGGTGACATAAGTTAGTGTACATTTAGTGATATTTTTATTGTGCCTGTATCTGTGCTGATAAGTTGAAGCCCAACAGATTTGATGCTTTAAATTTTACTTTTAGTAGTGGGCAGTAGCACTTTAACTTATGTTTTAAAATAGCACTTTAACTTATGTTTTAAAATGTACTTGACAGGACTGGAACATGTTCTTTGAGAAATTATCAAAGCTTGAGATGTGTCCTCTGAAAGAAACAAAGACTCGCTCCAGAAGGACAACTACAAGCACTGTACATGATGAGGATATTGATATGCCCGTGGATAAGAATGTAACATTTGCAGTCACTGCTGTTGTTTCTCTTCGTCCAATGAAAAATGGCCATGATGCTCCAATCCATGGGTTTATAACAGCAAAAAATCTTGGATTTGAACGTATGTTAATATGATTTCAGTAGAAGGATA
This sequence comes from Oratosquilla oratoria, assembly GCF_046742065.1. Classification (NCBI taxonomy): domain Eukaryota; kingdom Metazoa; phylum Arthropoda; class Malacostraca; order Stomatopoda; family Squillidae; genus Oratosquilla; species Oratosquilla oratoria. Next base: position 74,564,698 of record NC_134781.1, on the reverse strand, counting down.
TAGTTAAGTCCTAAACACTAAGGTTGGGGATTGGGGAAACCTGGTCTGATCACTGCATTTCCTTTATACCTCTAGTTTTAAGCTTGGATCAATTGATATCCCCCTTTTCCATTACCAGTATCTGAAGACAATATATGTAACTTTTGTTTCATCTACATCTGTTATTTGTCAAAAATTGAAGTGTAATTGAGAAAGACCCAGTCTTATTTAATTCAGAACAGCATTGAGAAGGTTATAAATTGCTGTTGTGTATATGTATGTATGTGTGTATATATATATATATATATATATATATATATATATATATATATATATATATATATATATATATATATATATATATATATTATCTGACCCAGGGCAGTGGACAAGATGCAGGGATGACCTGTCATCCAGGAGGTACCAAAATAAGAGGGAGGGTAGATGGTGGAGGGGAGTGGAGTGTATTAGGGATAAAATGGGTGGGAATGGTTTTTATGCCTTTGTTTTTTGGCTACCTCCCTTGTAAGGGGGAAAAAGCCTTTGGTGTATATGTGTATATATATATATATATACACATATATAAATGGTAAGAATGGAAAGACACGATTGGGAACAAGAGACTTTATTCCTGACCGGTTTTGCCTTTGAGGCTTCTTCAGAGGTAATATTTACAGAGAATGAAATCATTGGTATTTATAGGGCAGTTGCTGTGGTTCATGAGGGATGCAGGGTGGGATTCTGTATGCTGCTTGGCTTGGTGGTCATGTTGGGTCAGGTGTGAGGTGGGTGGATGTATTTGTTTGTTTGTTTTGTGTGAGCAATTGTCTCATGGCGTATTTGGCAGCATGTTTTTCAATCTTGATATCTCCTGTTCTGTTGTTGATGCAGTCGTTGGTGTTTATGTATATTGCTTCTAATGTCTTTCTTTGTGGTTTATTTAGGTTTTCATGTAAAATGTTAGCTTGGTTCCATTGAGGTAAATGTTGTTTTTCATCTATGTGGTTTACCCAGGCGTTTGTTGTGCGGTGGTGACGGACGTCATCTTTGTGTTCATCTAGGCGTTTTTTTTTAATCCCCTGTATGCTTCACCATAGTAGGCAAGGTTGCATCCTGAGCAGGGGATTTTGTATAGGATACTGTCGGTTTGAATGGGATTTTGTCTGTTATTTGTGAAGTCACGTATTTGTTGTCCTTTGTCTGATATTACTGTGATGCCTATGGGTTTTAATTTCTTGGTTAGGAGGTGAGTTAGGTCCGATGATGGTGTTATGAGGAGGATATTTTAATTTTTGGCTTGTGGTTCTGAGATGCTTCTTCATTTGATTTCCTTAGCTTTGTATAGGGCTCGGGCAATGATTCCTGTTGGGAAGTGAAGTGTTTTGAATGTAGTGGTGATGTGGTCTATTTCGTCTTGAAGGTATTCTGGGCTGCATATTCTTAGTGCTCTCAGGAAGAATCCTATTAGTATACCACTTTTAGTTCTGTCGCTGTGGGCACTGAAGTAATGTATGTAGTCGTTTTTGTTTGTGGGTTTTCTGTACATACATACATACATACATACATATACCAAGGCTTTTTCCTCCTTACAAGGGAAGTAGCCAAAAAGAAAAAGGCATAAAATCATTCCCACCCATTCCATCTCTAAATACACTCCACTCCCCTCCACCCTCCCTCCCATCTTAGCACCCCTGCACCTTTGAATTTTGCTGTATTATTGTTCCTGATGATTAAAGGACTCTCTCCCATACCTTGACACTTTAATCATAATATATAAAGGATTACAAAGGCGGAGCATGCCGACAGGAGACCTTTTGATCCATATCTAGGTCGGATGCAAAAAAAAATCATATTAATAATAAAATAATAAATAAAAACTATAATAATGTAAATAACAAATAAAATACATAAATGAATGCATAGGTATAGTTAAAATAATAAACAAACAGGTAAATAGTAAATAATAATAAATTGACATGTAACTAATAATAAATGAAAATCAGACAGACAAATTATAACAAAACAAAAACAAATAATATAAGATAAATTATAATCATTACAGCATCTTACTTAGGTATTTATCTAAATGATTCTTAAAGCTTCAAACTGAACTACATTCCACTACCTGTGCAGGAAGTTTATTCCATTAATTAACTACACGGTTGGCAAAGTTGTTTCTACCTACTTCCAAATTGAATCTATTTCCGGACAGTTTGAGACCATTGTTTCTTGTCTGATTCTCATTCAATGTGAAAATTTTGTCACTTTTGATGTTGTCAATTCCCTTTAAAATCTTAAAGACCTGTATCAAGTCACCTCTGAGTCTACGTTTTTTTTAGGGAAAACAGATTCATGTGCTTTAGTCGATTTTCGTATGATTTATTTTTGATATTTGGAATCAGTTTTGTGGCTCGCCGTTGTACTTTTCCCAGTCTGTCAATGTCTTTAATGAGATTCAGTGACCATACAGAAACAGCATATTCCAAATGTGGACGAACTAACGATTTATATAGCTTGTTAATTAGTGATGGACTTTTGAAATCAAAAGATCGCGCAATCAGTCCCAGAATCTTATTTGCTTTCTCAGAGGCTGAAATACACTGCTTGGATGATTTGAGGTCGTTACTGATAATTACGCCGAGATCTTTTTCACTATCCACTTTTGTTAACGAATTTCCAAATAACTTGTAATCGTACTTACTGTTATTTTTACCTATGTGCATTACCTTGCATTTACTTGTGTTAAATTTCATTAGCCACTTTTCAGACCATTGCTGTAATTGATCTAAATCTTCTTGAATATCTAATTGGTTTGAGTGATCATTTGCCACTCCGCACAGTTTTGTATCATCAGCAAATTTGGAAACAGTAGATTTTAGTCCATGGTCTATATCATCTATATATACTATGAATAGAAGTGGCCCAAGAACGGAACCCTTAGGAACTCCACTTGCAACAATATATATTCTAATAATGCTAAAAATTTGGCTTGTGACTAGGTGGCCTCATATCATGCAATAAGTTTTATATTTTTTCTGAATCAGGGAGTTCCTCATGGTGTAATGAAAACAGTGCCTTGATTTTTTTCCAGGCATATAGAAACTTTATTGTAATAGTTTTTATTATGGCATGTATGATAATTGAACAGTGTGTGGTTTTCATTCATGGCTTTTGTATCTAAACTCTTCAATACAAGTCAAATATTCTCGTGTGAGTGTTAGGCTGCCTGATGTACGATGATTTGATGATACATCACAGTATGCGCATTATGAATAGACAAGGCAAGTGAAAGGAGAAGAAAGGAGAAAATGTGTGTGCATGATAATTTGTAAACATTACATCATCACTATTCAGCTACAACTACAAACCAAATATAATCAGGATGCCGACATTGGTGACCTCATGTACCCACTCATGCCTCAGGATGCCGACGTCAGCATCCTCCTATGCTAAGGGTTAATAACTGAAAATTATTTTTCAAAATAGGTGATACAAGTATGTTGGAGGTCAATATAAAAATGGCACCGAAAAAGAAGGATAGGTTAAAGTCATGTCTTTTCCTCTTTGGACCTGAACACCTTCTTCCAAAGTCCCCAATTCAGCCAGAAACATGCCATATTGAGAAGGTAAGGTGACACTCCATTTTCTGTATATATTTAGTCTGTATAGAAAACGGATCACGGCATTGTGTTTATATGTAATGAATTGCATGGGTTAGAGACAGTGTCAGCCTCTCAGGGCTGCATCTCCTGATGGAGGTAAGAGGGTTGACTGGTTCTGAATAAGCTTTACAGTCCACCCTGCAGGACCACCACATACAGATATATTATACACTCACTATAATTATTTCTTTTTCTTTTCACTTCATATCTCAGCCTGAGAACAATATAGAGATGAAGATTATCTTACCTGAAGAGAGGGAATGGTGCACTAAAGGGGAGAAATTCAAACTTCATATTGACACCCAGCCTGAACTTAATGTTTTTCTAACAGAGGTGAAGTATATTAGATATTTTATATGTATTGAATAATTGAGGAAAGTGTCTGTCTGCATGTAACATATTTGATAACCATGTAATTTATGGCTCTCAGTCCATCAGAAGCCAAAATACAAGGCAGTGTATAAAAACTGAAATGTTAAAAAATGATAATTCTAACAAAATATTTTTATTTAGTTATTTTATTTTTTATTTAGTAACTGCTGTCTGTTCTTACAGGATGATATTGCCATGATTCACATCCACATCCTGTACACGACCTCTTTCCTGTTTATCAGTGTCATAGCTATTCTCTTCACCTCCATTTACCGCAAGAGAGTTGCAGCAAGAGTCAAGGGTCAGAATCCAGACCAGGTAAGTTACACTTGTCCATACCAAGAAGTATGAATGCACTGCCTGTATGTACATATAATGATAGAACATACTAGCATTTAAAGAATCTTATAGAAATTATAAGGTATAGGATACTATGAGAGTTGATATTCTTACAGTACAAGTCTTACATATGATCAAGAAATGAGCAAACAGTTATGGTAAGTTGAATATGAGAAAAAATCACTGAGTGAATAAGAGTGCCTATTTTGCACTGTTAAATACAGGAAAAAATCTATGAGTGTGTATATTTATATATATTTACAACACATATTTTAGTGGCCAAATGCACAGTTAGTTGGTTCTGAACCACAGCCATGGCATAGAAAACAGCAACAAGCAAATAACTAAACCAATGAAAAAATCAAAATTTCGTAACAGACTTTAGCCCAAAGTCACTTTTTCACTGTCAGCCTTTCACTCCTGCTGTCAAATGTAGCACCTTCCCCACCATGTCTTCATCCAAAACAGCATCAGAAATGTCCATTATGTTTGTGACCTCAAAACAGCCGGGAACTTGATGGGCTGAGGTCAGCAGATTTGCTGCCAGGACAGTGCACAATATAAAATTTACCCATGAATTGTAACTTATTGGTCAAGCACCATGGCTCTCTGTCTATATACCAAAAGACTTTGGCCCCATTATAAAGGAGGTAGCCAGCCAAGATATACACCCATCCCTCACTTATCCCACACCCATCCCTCACCCATTTGTTTCCATCTTATCTTACTCTTGTGGATGAAGGGCTCTCCTTGTTCCCTGCCCTCTGTCCAGGCCAGAAACAATGCAGCAAGACACAGCACATCCACAGCAGGGCATGGCAGCCTAAGCTTATATAACCCACTGTTTCATTTACATGGTGACCCATCCTCCTCATCTCTATATGTATTTACCTAGTTGTATTTTACGGGAAGAGAGCTATGCTTGTGGTGACCCACTTTTGTATCTTTCAACACCCAGTTTGATCTTAAATACCTGTATAGTTTTTGCACTCACTGTTTCTTTATTCTGTTTGTTCCAGATATCTATCACTCTGCGTGGGAAGCTATTCTTTTTCAGATCTCTTCTGTAACTATCTTTTTTAAGTTTCTTTTTGTGCCCTCTAGTTTTTCTTTTATCCCACTGTAATAAGTCATCTCTATCAAGGACTTCCAACTCTTTCATAATTCTGTATATGGTTAGCAGGTCTCCTCTTTCTCTTCTTTGTTCCAGGATAGGTAGTTCGAGTTTAACCAATCTTTGTTCATATGTCAATTTGGAGAGTGTTGGTGCCATCTTTGTCGTTTCTCTTTGAATTATTTCTAATTTCTTTATGTTCTTTTATGAGAAAAAATTGGACACAGCCCGAAGGGATTTCTCCCAGTCTTCTCCTTTTCTGCATGAAGGGATGGAGGGGGGGGGTTGCCGAATTTATGAAGTGGCCTTGCTGTGGATGTGCTGTGTCTTGCGACACTGCTTCTGACCCAGGGCAGTGGACAGTATGCAGGGATGACCCATCATCCAGGAGGTGCCAAGATAAGAGGGAGGGAGGAGGGTGGAGGGGAGTGGAATATGTAGGGAATGGAATGGGTGGGAGTGGTTTCTATGCCTTTTTCTTTTTTAGCTACCCCCTGTGTAAGGGGGGAAAAGCCTTTGATATATGTATGTATTTATGTTCTTTTTAGTACTAGGTGTTCATAGTGTCACATCGTACTCCAATTTTGGTCTTATCAATGTAATTAATATTTTCTTTACCATTTCTTCATCCATGAAGTCAAAAACCACTTTCATTGATTTTAATAAAGTGAAAGTTTCTCCGACTAATTTGTTGATATGTTTGTCTGGTGTCATGTCATTGGTGATAGTTACTCCTAGGTCCCTCTCAGAGTTGACTTTTTTAATTTCCTTTGTACCAGTTTTGTAATGTCCTGATATTCTGTTTTTGCATTTTCCAAATTCCATTATACTACATTTCTTGATGTTGAAATTCATTTCACACTTCTGACTCCCATTTTCAGATTTTGTCCAGGTCTTCTCGAAATGATTTGCAATTCTTCTGTACTTACTGTCTTTAGTAGTTTCACATAATCTGCAAAGTTCATATAACATTCCACACCTTCATCCATGTCATTTATATATATATGGCAAACATTATTGGAGCCAATACAGGGCCTTGTGGGACTGCATGTATCATTTCTTCCCAATTTGAGTTACTGTCTCTGAGTACCACTCTCATTTTTCTCCCGTTCAAGAAATCTTTCATCCATTCCAATAAATTTCCTTGTATTCCACATATCGTTTCAATTTTTCTTAGCAGCTGTTTGTGTGTTTTGTCAAATGCCTTTTGTAAATCTGAAAAGGCACAATCTGCCCATCTGTCCCTTTCTTGAATTATTTCTATTAATCTTGAGTAAAAGCATATGTGGCTCATGATTTTCCACTTTTAAATCCAAATTGTTTTTGATTTAGTATTTTGTTGTCCTCAACTTTAATCATAATCAGTTCTACATTATTTTTTCCTTCTGTTATCTTTCACAATTAAACATTTTTAGTTCTATTTTCCGTTCTATTTTTTGACCATTGGTTATATAGACCTTGTGCCATAGTATTTGATGGTAATGGACCTTTTAATTTTGTTTCCACAATTTCCATTATGTCAGGTTTTTCCGTTAACAGATAGTCATTTAATTCATTTAGTCCAGAAATCATTCTGTCTATGTTTGTGTATGTTATTATTATTATTATTATTATTTTTTTTTTTTCTCTCTCAGCCTCCTTTGGGCTGCATCAATTTATTGTCCATTCACAACCACTCACACCTGTCTCTTGTCTTTTCCCTTCCCTGTTCAACAGACAATTCCCTCTTACACAGAGCACCATGTTGATGATGATGATGATATGGTTTAACGTCACACACTCCCCCCTATCGGGAGGCTAGGATGGTGCCCCTCACAGAGGGTTTTGTAGCACCATGGTACACCATAGTACACCATAGTAATCCATGCCATACAAACCCATGTACTCAACTTTACATAAATATACATTCATATATACAGCAATCTCTCCCATATCCTAACTAATTTGGCCACATGGTGTTCAGGGAAGTCTTTGCTATGCCTCTTATAAAGGGTGAAAGTCCTTTGGTATGTACAGTGAGTCCTCCCTATACGGTAGTTCTTTATCTGGTAAATTCACAGTTATGGTATTTGGTAATTGCTACCCTCAATTCTATTTATGGTAAGAAAAATTCACAGATACGGTATCTGCTTGTGTTTTGAAGAGGAAAGAGCAGGGAGAAGGTATGTCTGCCATATCCTATTATTACATGTTATAATGGGTTCAGTATACAGTAATTTCAATTTGCGGTAAGGTTTTCAGGAACGCTTATGTACTGTATAATGAGGACTTACTGTAAATATCATCATCATCATATGGGCCACCATTCATCCCGTAGGTGCTGAGATGGTGAGGTGGTTGAATTTGTTTTATTTGCTTGTGATGTGCCTGTGTGTTTTGGCTAAGACATTTCTCGTATGAAGGGGGAAGGGCATTCAGTATATATGTACCATGATGTCATGGAAAAGTAGTGGGCATAGTCGATACATTCTTCCCAGTCACCTTTTTGCTTGTTTGACACCCTGACCACATTCATCAGGATTTGTTTTACTCTGTTAACTTTCTTTGTGGTCAGAATGTGTGATTTTGAACTTCACTGCACTGTTACTACTCTGTATTTACCTTATAAGCATGGTTTTCAACATTCAAGATAAACAAAAGACATCCTACAAACTGCAGAAAATATGTATACATATACCAAGGGCTCTTTCCCCTTACCAAGGAGGTACCCAAAATGTGTGTGTGTGTATGTATGTATATATATATATATATATATGTTACAGTAAGAACACGTACCTAGGGATTACGCGTAATCCCTGAATGTTTATTCAGTGAATACGCATAATCCCCGTTTCACTAACCTAACCTAACCTAACCTAACCTAACCTAACCTAACCTAACCTAACCTAACCTAACCTAACCTAACCTTAGGTTAGGTTAGGTTAGGTTAGGTTAGGTTAGGTTAGGTTAGGTTAGTAGAACGGGGATTATGCGTATTCACTGAATAAACATTCAGGGATTACGCGTAATCCCTAGGTACGTGTTCTTACTGTAACATATATATATATATATATATATATATATGTATATATATATTATATATATACATATTACATATACACACACACCAAGAGCTTTTCCCCCCTTATAAGGGAGGTAGCCTAGTCAGAGGCATGATCCTACTCCTACCCATTCCACTCCCATCCACCACCCTTTCATCTTAGCTCTTCATGGATGATGGGTCCCCTGTATTCTGCCCACTGCCCTGGGTCAGAAGCAATGTAGCAAGACACAGCACATCTATAGCAAGTTTGTTTCATTTAATGCACCCTTCACTCATCCCACACCCATCCACATTTATTTGTTTCCTTTAAAAAATAAAAAAAATCCTTACTACATGTGACCCTGAATACTTAAAATTATCCTTCTTCTCTAGTCTCTCTTTTAAGATGTTCCTCCAATTCACTACTACCCTTACTCCTTGTACATCTCCTTACCTTTCTTTTACTCTCGTTCACTTTCATCTTTTAACTATCACACACCCTTCTGAACTCAGTCACCAACCACCTCGGACCCTTTTCTGACTCAGCCACAAGTGAATTGTCATCATTAAACAACAACTGGCTCAGCTCCCACTTCCCTCCACTCTGACTAACCATCTCCAATCCCTGTCCATCACCCTTGCATACACTTCCCATACCACCCCATCCATGTGCACATTGAATAACCATGGTGATGTAACACAACCCTGGTACAACCATACATTTACCTCAAACTGCTCACTCTCAAACATATACTAGGAAGGCCTTTTCCCCATATAAGGGGACTAGTTGCGTGACACCTCCTTGGAAGGTGATTTATGGTCCCACCTGTAAGCTGCAGGTCTTGTACAAGAGTGACCAGGAGCAATGGATTGATTGTAGAGTCACCTTCAACAAAGAAAGGCATCCAAAGTACTATGATTATAGACACATCCGTCACTTTCCATTTGTTTGACATTATTTTCATACTGTGTGGCATGCATTGCTATACCTGCCCCCTGGGGCTAGGGGGTGTAGTATAGAATATAGCCCCCGCCACGTCGGCTGCGTGTCGTAAGAGGCGACTAATGCCGATCCCCGGGCGGGGCTCTTGTTTCCCCGCACATGGCTTCCTCTTAGACTTCCTTTTCCACTCTTCCCTTCTCTTCCGCTTGCTGTCCCCTCCCTCCGACCTAAAAAAATTCTGGCGCTGAATGATCACTTTGGTCCCAGTGCCTGGCCGTCGGCCAAAAACTCATAAAATCAATCAATCAATCAATCAAGCATTGCTATACCTACAGGGTGTGGTTCACTGAGCTTTGGTGAGATCTGTTTACTTTTGAATAAGTTAGTGTCAGTAAATGTTTAAATATATATATGTGAAAAATAACTGTGATTTAGACAGAATGATTAATTCATGTTTTCATTACTGTCTGCAGATACCCTTGCAGCCATAGGAGCAACAGATCAAGGTCAAGATTGATGAAAAATTCTCTAGTTTAAGAATGGGATAGATCATGCTCTCAGTGTGTCATTAATATCTAAAGATCCCTGTTACTACCAGAGAATAAGCTACAGAAGAAAGTCTTCATGTTGAAGTACATCTATACCTGTGAAAATCTAATTCACCATTTTTTATGCTAATATAACCTGGAGATAGTGTTCTGCTGATGCAAATTTATTTGTAAGAGGAAAAATTGTTACTGTAAGACAGTGTATGATAATATATACATTGTTCAGTTTAGGAGATGTGATAAGAGTTTCAGTAGGGACTCTACTCTCAGAAAATTAAGACATACCCAGAATTAGTTCTCCCAGAATTAGTTCTCATTTACAGAGTGGTCATGTGTGAGGAACAGTGTGATTCTTGTTATCACTTCAGGGAAAAATGTGGAATGTTTGCTTGCTTACATTCTCTCTGTTTCTCTTGGCTCATTGTCATGACTAAGCTTCATAAACTACATGTTTAGTCAATTAAAAGACATACAGGTGTGTAATATTATAATTTTGTCACCGTTAGGAAACTTGTGTCCACTATTTTAGACTTATCTGTTAACCCTTTCACTGCATTTTATGACTAGCTGTTTATTTTAGCTGCCTCTGGGTAATTTTATTTGACCAAGGGTTCTTTCTGCAGAGAAAGGATTAAAAGCTATCTCAAAACTATCCAGATTAACCCTTTCACATTATTCTATTGCTAGTCATTTATTCTAATTGTAGCCTGATGATTTTATTCAGCAAAAGAAAACCCCTTGTGCAATAGAAGAGTTAAATAGACAGAGAATACCATAACACCGAATAAGATTGTCCGGCAACAAATAGAAGTTATAATTGTGACCCCCAGTAGTTAGTCTTGAGATTGGTTGAACCCTTCAACTGGCAGAGAGGACCACTGTGGCTGAAGAAAATTGTCTGGTGATGGCCAGAAAAAAAAAAAAAAGTAAAGAATGTTAGTTTTAGTGAGACAGGGGAGACATATCTATAGCTGTTGTGTGTATATATAGTTTTCAAGTGAAAAGAATGTGCTGTAATGAATCTGTGGTAAAGAGAGGAGACATTGATGTGTCATATGGTCCTCATAAGAATCCATGTTGACTAATATTAATCCTTTTTTGCCCCTCAGTTTTAGTCTTTTGGCTTGGGACCAAGATTATTTGTGCCTTGGATAGTGCATACCTACACACACTTTATAGTGGCCCCTGCCAAAATGAATTCATGAGATGAGCAAGTAAAATGAAAAGGAATGGAAATGTTAGAAATTATTTTTTCTTAAGATATATAATGAATTATATCTTTTCTTATCGTTTATCCTGTCAGCACAGTGGCATGCTTTATAAGTTTTGTTCTGACTAAGACCGGTAATTGTATTCTCCCAAGGCCCATCCATTCAGATGAAAGAGGGATGCTAGTTATAGTTTTTGTTTAATGTCCAACCCACAGCCAAATAAAAATTTGTTGCATTAGCTAGAACAAATTCTACAAAGTATGCCCTCATGCTTCACCTAATCGGCAACACCCCCGTCTCTGCCCCCTCATGCTGAAAAAGAGAAGATGGGGAGAAATCCGTTTGGGCTTGTCAAAATATCATTCATAAGTTGTTATATATGAATGATATTTTGATTCATCCCGAAGGGATTTCTCTCTCTCTCTCTCTCTCTCTCTCTCTCTCTCTCTCTCTCTCTCTCTCTCTCTCTCTCTCTCTCTCTCTCTCTCTCTCTCTCTCTCTCTCTCTCTCTCTCTCTCTCTCTCTCTCTCTCTCTCTCTCTCTCTCTCTCTCTCTGTCTCTCTCTCTCTCTCTCTCTCTCTCTCTCTCTCTCTCTCTCTCTCTCTCTCTCTCTCTCTCTCTCCTCTCTCTCTCTCTCTCTCTCTCTCTCTCTCTCTCTCTCTCTCTCTCTCTCTCTCTCCTCTCTCTCTCTCTCTCTCTCTCTCCTCTCTCTCTCTCTCTCTCTCTCTCCTCTCTCTCTCTCTCTCTCTCTCTCTCTCTCTCTCTCTCTCTCTCTCTCTCTCTCTCTCTCTCTCTCTCTCTCTCACTCTATCTCTCTCTCTCTCTCTCTCTCTCTCTCTCTCTCTCTCTCTCTCTCTCTCTCTCTCTCTCTCTCTCTCTCTCTCTCTCTCTCTCTCTCTCTCTCTCTCTCTCTCTCTCTCTCTCTCTCTCTCTCTCTCTCTCTCTCTCTCTCTCTCTCTCTCTCTCTCTCTCTCTCTCTCTCTCTCTTTCTTTTCATGAGGGGATGGAGAGGGGGTCACCAATTAGGTGAAGTGACCTTATTGTGGATGTGCTGTGTCTTGCTGCATTGCAGTTGACCCAGGGCAGTGGGTGGGATACAGGGATGGCCCATCATCCATGAGGAGAAAGGGTGGTTGATGGGAGTAGAATGGTTGGGAGTGGGTACTTGCCTTTTGACTTGGCTACCTCCCATGTTAGGGAGCAAACTTCCTTGGTATATAGATAGATGCCCTCATGCCAAAAGGGTTATGTAACAAGTTGAAAAATGCCTCAGGTTATGGTTGTGTAATTAATAGAAATTGTAATTTTGTGTTCTGTTACAAGAGTTACAGTATAGGCCTGATTGTTTGAATGACGTTGTTACTAGCAATTTGTTATATAGATATACAGTAGGTTACGAAGAAAAGGTGCATTCCAATATTCTTGCTTTTTTGTAATTATATGTGCACCCCCACACCCAAAACATCCATTACCCACAAATTTACATGGCTAGACACATTAGATTTATGCTCTGTTTACATGTTTTTTCTTTTAATTGAGACAGTATTTGTTATGAAAGAGTACAGTAAGTTTCCGTTTTACACACCTTTGAGTTGTGCAAGTTTGAAATAATGTTTCCTGTTAATGATGTGAAGTATATGCATGTGCTGCCTCCTATTTCCCAATGTTTAGTCTTTCCATTCACTTTGTGGCAGATATCTATGGAAGTATTCATTTGTTTTGATTCTTTCCAATAGTGTTTGGATAGCTTGCAGTTGTATAGATTTTTTGTTGTTGTACTTTTGTAACTGTATTTTCACACTGTAGTACCTGTAATATGGTAAATGTGACCAACAAGCATCCATCTAATAGGCAAGGTGGTAATACTACCAAAGTATTGCTGAAATTTTATTTTTCTTAAATCAAAATTGGATGAGTTTGGCATGGCTAGTGCACTGCAAATTTGAAATGTGATTTTAATTTGAGGAAAACTTTCTTGCATACAATTGATATTTTGAAAAGTGTCAGCTATGGAAATGGCATATGTAGAGGTCATATAGTTTGATTAGCTCTTAGGGGTGTGGAATATATCTACAGGAGTGACCATACACTCAAAGTACACAGATTTTAAATTCCACATCCCTCTTAAAATGAGAACCTAGAGACCAATGAATAGTACCTGCCAGTGGTGGTCCTGTGAGATGGACGGCAGAGAGAATCATCAAGCTGCCCATTTTTGAAACACATCAAACCCCTTGCCTTCATCTGGAGGTGCAGCCTTGAGGGGCTGGCACTCACTCTTTGGACCAAGCCCAAGATCTCTCTCTATCAACTTAATCTATATTTCCTTCCCATTTTTACATAAAGAGAACTAATAGCTTGTGACTACTTCCCTCCTGTTCCTACTTTCAGTTGGTGACATTGGAACAATCCCATACTGGAATATATATCAGTGGTGTAGTCCCCACACAGAGTGAAGGATATAAACAAGATCAAGAGACTACAAAAGCTAGCAGCCAAATTTGTTCCCAGCCTGGCAGATAAGCCATATCAGGAGAGACTGATCTGCATTATACATGTGCCCGAGATCAACCTAATTAGGTCTCAATTTTGAAGCATCAAGGAGAAAGAGGTGTCTCAGTTACAGTGTCCTGGTGACTAAAGGGGGACTATGTTAATAGGAGAGATCTCGTGATTAGGGACAGGAGGGCTTTATGTGGTCAAGAGAAAAAAAATAGAGTGGATGTCTAAAAGATATGAAGAAATATTCTCCTATCAGATGCATAAATGCTTTGAATAGCCTCAGTGATATAGCCCAAACTGGAATCTTATATGAATGGCTCTCTATCTTTCATTTACATGAATGTAGATAGAATTATAATAATTGGAGAATAAAGTGATGTAGAACAAGTTGGAACTTGACATGAATTTTAAGTTATTATCAAGGCGAGAACCCACTGTAGATAGGAATTGTGTTTTGCTATTATATATACCAGTATTTATACACTGAAGGCCCTCTCCCCTTTATAAGGGGGGTGACTAAGTTTAAGCACACACACTTTATTCACAATTAAAAGATTCCGAGCTGCTATTCAATTTTTCTTTTTCTTTTTAACTTTTCAGTTATAACCCACTTTGTTGGGTGGCAGACATGAATGCTTTTGTTAGTGTAGGGATTTAAGGTCATATAACCTTACTGCTGTCATGTGATAGCTTTCTAGTTTGGAGTTGTTCAGTCATCATCTAACTTATTGCTTCTAAGTGCTGTTGCCTTAGTCCATTTGTCCAACATGTTCCCTTTAAGTTTAACTATTATTGTAATGTTATTATTTTCTTTTTTTCTTGCCTACAATATATATTTGGGTAGAATTGGTGTGATTCCATGTGTTGAACTTGAAGATTAGGTGCACATTACATTGTGTGTTTGTATTTTGTCTTCTAGTCAGTGTATATGTTTCACTTAACTTGCACACAGATGACCTTTCATGTTGAATTTTTATATAGAAAAGCAGATAGTTGTCAGAAAACTATTTTGTTTGAGAGTGATTGTCTTTGATGTGTAGTTGTTTCACCAAATCACTGGCAGTTGACATAAGAAACAGCATAAATAGTTTAAAATTTGAATTGGATATTCTTTTTTTTTTTAGCTTTCAACATTTCATTACGTTCCCATGTGTTCATTAATTGTAGTACAGAATGTTAAGTGCAGAGTTCTAGGAATTATAATTTTTTCTACTTTATTTCTTTATTACTACTATCATTATTATTATTATTACTATTTTGTATTTATTCTATTGTATGAAGGGGTGATTGTGCTGATAGCACTGTATGGGGCAGAAACATGAAACATAAGAAAAGAACAGTTTAAATGTGTTTGAGATGAAATGCCTGAGGAGTATGATAGTGGTTACCAGGTTGGATAGAGTGATTAATGAGGATGTGAGGAGGAGAGCGGGAGTGGAAAGGGAGTTGGGAGATAGGGTTGATGAATGAGTATTGGGGTGGTTTGGACACATGGAAAGAATAAGTGGAGAAAGATTAGTAAAAGAGGTGTGGAAGGCAGAGGTGGATGGAGTGGACATGAGAGGTCGACCTAGGATGAGATGGATGGATAGGGTAAAAGGGACACTGAGAAAGAGGGTTATGTCTATTGAGGAAGGAAGGGAGAAGATAGGGGTGAATGGAGAATGGTTGTGTATAGATGATGCATGGAAGGGAGTGGGTGGGGGATGAGGGGGGAGGAGATGTGTGAATGATATTTTGACGCAGTCCGAAGAGATTTCTCCTCATCTCTTTTTCTGCAGGAGGGGACAGAGAGGGGAAGTCACTTATTAAATGAAGTGGCTTTGCTGTGGATCTGCTGTATCTCACTGCATTGCCTCTGACCCAGGGCAGTGGGCGAGATGCAAGAATGACCCATCATCCAGGAAGAGTCAAGAAAAGAGAGAGGGAGGGGTGATGCATGGGAATGGAGTAGGGGGGGATGAAATGAGTGGAAACGTATGTATGCCTTTTGAATTTGGCTACCTCCATTGTAAGGGGAAAAAAGCCATTTGTATATGTATTTTATTTTATTTTTATGAAAATAAGGTGATGAGATGTGCAAGGAGAAAATGTGGCAGCAAGTAGGAAGTGAGTATTAAGGGAGAGAGATTGGAGGAGGTGGATAGCTTTAGATACTTGGGTGTGAATACGGCAGGAAAGGGAGGAGTGGAGGTAGAATGTAGATTGAGAAAAGCAAGTAAATGCCTTGGGGGGTTAAAAAGTGTAATGAGAAATAGACATTTGGTAATGGATACTAAGAGGAGATTGTATGATGGAGTGATTGTGCCGACAGCATCATATAAGGCAGAAACATGGAACATAAGAGAGGAGTTTGAATGTGTTTGAGATGAAATGCCTGAGAAATATGGTAGATGGTAGGGGTTCCTAAGTTGGATAGAGTAAGAAATGAGGAGGTAAGGAGGAGAGGAGTGATGGAAAGGGAATTAGGAGATAGGGTTGATGAAAGAGTGTTGGGATGGGTTGGACACATGGAAAGAATGAGTGAAGAAAGATTAGTAAAAGAGGTATGGAAGGCAAAGGTGGATGGAGTGAACAGGTGGGGGCAACTAAGGATGAGATGGATGGGCTGAAAGGGGCATTGAGAAAGAGGGGAATGTCAGTTGAGGAAGGAAGGGAGAAGACAGAAGATAGGGGTGTGTGGAGAATGGTTGTATATGGATGATGCTGTGATGCATGGAAGGGAGTGGGTGGGGGATGCTGGGGGTGAGGGAGTAAGTGTGAATGATATTTTGATGCAGCCCAAAGGGATTTCTCCCCATCTCTTTTTTTGCATGAGGGGCAATGAGTGACATGCAGGAATGACTCATCATCCAGGAAGAGCCAAGATAAGAGGGAGGGAGGAGGTGAATGGGAGTGGAGTATGTGGAGATGGAATGGGTGGGAGTGGATTTTATGCCTTTGTTTTTTTGCTACCTCCCTTGTAAGGGGGAAAAAACCATTGGTATATGTATATATTTTTTTTCTTTCTTTTATTTCCACTATTGAAACTGAGGTTGGTGAACTGAGCGGTCCTAATGGGATTTTCTTTGGGTAACTTTTTACAAGAAATGTCATAATCGAAGTTAGATTTATGTAAATGGCATCACTGGTGTCAAAATGAAAAGTGCGCATCTGCATTAGATAATGGTAATCACCTAAGTTTCAAAAACGAGTTATTAATACAAAAAATTAACAGTTTTGTAACAAGCATTTTATTTTCTACCAGATTCCAAGTTCCAGTGTTTGTTGCTAAATTCTTCAACCATGTGTTAATCATTTCTCAACTGTTAGTCTAGATTTTGTGAGATGCCACGTATCATTTGTTTGATGAGTTTTGGATATATACAGTGAGTGTACGAATTATCTTTTGTTGTTGATCCTCACTCCCAAGTATGCCTAGTCCTTATTACTTCACCACACCATCCATGTGTGTAAAAACTTGTATTTTGTTGTAGATACAAATTTCATTAGTATAAAACCATAGAGTTGGACACGAGATTCATCTGGTGCTAACATTGTGAGTAAAAGCCTATGTCTAAATGCTGTCATAAAAATTAATAGAAAATTGACTGTACATTAGATTTTTTTTTTAATGCAATCATTCTCCCTTAAAAGTAGAATGCAGCTGTAGATAAGCTTTAATATTGGTTGTATATCATTTGTACCTACACTGGTGTATTATTTCTCTTACAATGTTCATATCTATGCTTTACAATAAAAAATGTTTAATGTCTGTGATCTGGAGTGCCTTCTTGTTGTTAGATATTTATTGTCCGAGGTTTTCAGTAAACATTCTTGAAGTCTATTTTTATATTATTTAATTCCTTTCAAGGACTACAAGTACAGCCACATCCTGTACATATTTCATTGTGACAAGACTGATACATGACAAGTCACTTTAGAGTCGACACACATTCAAATTTGTGAGGTACCTGATTGTGTACCTTGAATATTGTAGTGTATGGTATATACATATTTATTATGGTAAAATTATGGATGTAGGACAGATGAGAGTAAAACAAAGGAAATTAGTATATTTATGAGAAGAATGATGTGTTATAAATGAGTAAAACTATATTGAAAGGAAAGGGAGAGTTGCAGTGTGGGAGCATGGTTGGTTAGGTATCCAGTGACGAGGGTAAATGAAAGGAGTGCCACTGCTGGTAAATGCAACATGTATTAACATCTTTCAAACAACCTTGTCTTATGCTTTCTCCAAATCCATGAAAGCCCAGAAGACGTACATACCCTTTACCAAAAAATTCTTGCATATATTGCTACAAAAATTTGATCTATGCACCCTCTTAACCCACACTGCTCATCACCAGTGACTCCCTAATCATTAACTCATTTTATTCACCCAGGGGCTAGACCCCATAATGAGTAAGGTCTGATCAATACTTTTCAAGCCAAGGTCTACCCTTCAGCTGTAAATGACACTGGTGTAACTGTATGTTGAGGAGTTGGCAACCAAGAGGTTGTAAGTGAAGTGGCAATGTCCCACTTTGCTGGCCCTTGACAACCCCCACCACCTCTGATTTCCTCCCCACTTTTGTCAGTCCAGCAATGACAGCAAACTGGAGGTGGCAAAGGGTTACATGGGTGTTTAAAAAAAAGCCCACTGAGAAAAGTTGTTGTCATTCTTCTTTGTGTCGAAAAGAAGTGAGAGGTTGCAAGTTGGCTCTATCATGTCTGGCAGATGGAGAGATGAGCAGAGTTCTTTTGTCATGAACGTGTGTGATTTGTAACTTTCAGTTACACGGTTGGTTGTCAGGTGCCGTTCGTGCATTTTCTATTGCTTCCAAGTGGTTGTGGGTCGGCCCACTCCATTTCATTTGCTCTTGGTTTGGTTCACAGTTTGGGCAGCAGAGTGGTTGGCAGCAGCTCAGCCCTGGTACATGAAGTTGCTGCAGTTAGGTTGGGTTTTGGACTTGGATGCACAACAAGACACAAGCATTGGCTTTTCAGACTTGGACTAAAGTGGAATAGTGTTTGTTCTGATTTGGGTACACTATATTGAAGGGCCACTTTACAATGAAAATCCATCTCAACAAGAGACTTTTTGGTCCATAATTAGGCCACATTTTTTAAGGAAGAAACATTTGGAATAAAGAAACCCATCATACATTAATGTTCCCTTTATTTACAGTAAGAATACATCCAGAGCACATCTTCCCTGAGCAACCTACATAGGATGCAGAGTACCTCATGGTTCTGCCTAGAGGTTGTTGCCAGTTACCTGAAGGCTGTAGGTCTGCAAGACAGACCAGGAGCAATGGACTGATTGATTGAACACATCCTTGACATTTGTAGTCAACAAATATACAAATTAAATTCCTTTAGCATTTTGAGCCATCAGTCTCATGAAATGAGCAATTGTTCTTGTTGGACGACCAGACATTCCTTTACCTAAATATGGAACTTCATCTTTGTTTTCCATGACTCCTGCAATATCCAGGTGCATCCAGTGGTTGCATGTTACAAATTCCTGGAACAGATAATACATACATTAACTCCTGGGATTAAAGAGAAATGTCCATGTAGTGGTATTGGGAGACATTAACCCCTTCCATACGGTGCCGCACACGTAGGCGTCATGGACTTAGATCTCGGTGGCAGCAACCAATGCCAGCCGTACGTCGTGTCGTAATAATACTCGCATCATAAAATATAGTCACCGCTTATATCGATCGTTCTCTCTTCACCCGTGAATTTTGATAACCATAGAAAATGCGATTACAAAAGAATTAGAAAGAATGTCATTATGGAGGGGCGACTACAATAAATATAATCAAGACGCCGATATGGCAGCCTCGCGAATACACTCACTCCCCATGACGCCTACGTGTGCGGCACCGTATGGAAGGGGTTAATGCTAGGGTAGGAAATGAACCAATAGATGGAGTGGTTGGGAAGTGTGGAGTTCCAGGAAAAAATTGTAGTGGAGAGTTGATGATAGCAAATACAGTGTTTAGGAAGAAAGTCAAGCATAAGTACACATGGGAGAGGGTGGTGGATGGAAGGGTGGTAGATAGAGCATTAATGGACTATACTCCTGGTTACCACTGTAGAGTTAAGGATGTACATGTTCTATGGGGAGAGAGTGGGGTAGTACCAGATAATTTTTAGGTGGAAGGTAAATTGAGAGTGGAGGATAGATGGAGAGAGAGGAAAAGGACAAAAGGTAGGGAGGGGCTAAGAGTGAACTCCTTAAATGAGAAAGAAAAGGAGAAGGAGTACAAGAAGAAACTGAGAGAGGGGTGGGAGGGAGTGAAGGATAGAGTAGAACTAGGAGTGGAAGAAGAATGGGGATGGTTCAAGGAGGGAGTCACAAGGTGTGCAAAAATGGTGTGTGGAACAAGGAGGATGGGAGGAAATAGAAGGAAGGATAGTGAGTGGTGGGATGAGGAAGCAAAGAAGGTTGTAGATGAGAAGCGAGTATTCACAGATTGACTACAAAATAGGATGACGGAATCATATGAAAGGTACAAAGAAAAGAGAAGAGAAGTAAAGCATAAGATAAATGAGGCAAGAAGAGCAGATGTGAAATGGGAGTATGACAGAAAATTTTGAAAGTAATAAAAAGATGTTTTAGAAAGAAGTTAGGAAGAGGAGGCAAATCAAGTAGAGAAGAAAAGGTAAAAGGTGCAGATGGGAGATGATAATGGAAGAGAAGGCAGTAAGAGGAAGATGGGCAGAGTATTTTTGGGAGTTGCTAAATGTGAAGGAGGATAGGGAAGGAAAGGTAGTTGCAGTGGGAAGCACTAAGAAAATGATGAGTGAGGAAAATGGAGGAGAAATAAGGAAAGATGAAATGAAGGCAGTTGTTAAGATGATGAGAGCAGGTAAGGCACCTGGTTTGGATGGATGTCATGCAGAATGTCTGAAAAAAGGAGGTACAGTGATGGTGGACTGGCTGGTGAGATTATTTAATGTTTGTTTAAGAGAGGGTAGAGTGCCAGAGGACTGGAGGAGTGCCTGTATAGTTCCACTTTACAATGGAAAATGGGACAAATGTTAGTGTAGTAGTTTCAGAGGGATCTGCATTGGGAAAGAGGGGAATGTCTGTTGAGGAAGGACAGGAGAGGACAGAAGATAGGGGTGAATGGAGAATGGTTGTGTATAGGAGATGCTGCGGTGCATAAGGTGCATAAGGTGAGAAATAAATTGATACATCCTGAGAGGATTTCTCCCCGTCTTCTCCCTTTCTGCATGAGGGGATGGAGAGGGGGGTCGCTGATTTAATGAAGCAGCCTTGCTGTGGATGTGCTGTGTCTTGCGATATTGCTTTTGACCCAGGGCAGTGGGCAAGCTGTAGGGATGACCCATCATTCAGGAGGTGCCAAGATAAGAGGGAGGGGAGTGGAGTATGTTAGAGATGGAATGGGTGGGAGTGGTTTTTTATGCCTTTGTTATTTGGCTACCTCCCTTATAGGGGGGAAAAAGCCTTTGGTATATGTATGTAACTCCTGGAATGTGCATGAAGTACTGTACTCATAATGCATAATCTCAAGCACTCATCTGCCTGTGGCCCTGATAACATAAGCAACATCCACCTAAAACACATTGGACCACAAGGTATACACGCACTCACAAACATTGCAAACTACAGCTATTCACACAACACTATACCCGACATCTGGAAGCATGGTAAAATAATCACCATTCCAAAACCGAACAAAGACCCAACAATCCCAACATCGCACCGCCCAATCACACTTCTCTGCACCCCCTCTAAAGTCATTGAACGCCTAATACTTAAACTTGTCACACCATATATTCCCCTTGCTGACTCACAACACGGTTTTAGGCCACTACACTCCACAAACACTCTTCTGACAAACCTCACACAAAGAATTTTAGATGGCATCAATTCAGATAGGCCCCACCACAGAACACTTCTTATAACATTGGACATTAGTAAAGCTTTTGATGCTATCCCCCGCCACAACCTAACAAATAAAATATATAACACAGACATGCACAATAACACCAAAAGATGGCTGGCCAATTATCTGGCAGGCAGGAATGCTCATGTTTCATATAATGGCCAATCATCGCACATCAGAAACATTAAGAACGGAGTACCACAGGGCTCAGTTCTATCCCCCACATTATTTAATCTATACATGCATGACTTACCCACGCCAGACACCTCAGAAATACAAATCTCTTCCTACGCAGACGACATAACAATCACATGCACACATCGTAACACAGACAAAGCTGCAGAAATAATCCAGCCTTACCTTGACACACTCAACACATGGTTCATCACAAACAGACTCAAAATAGCTCCAACCAAATCTACAGCAACACTTCTCACCAACTGGACAAAAGAACACAAATACATACCTCATCTCTACATCAACAACACTCTAATACCACACACAAACACACCGAAAATTCTTGGTGTAACATACGATACATCCATGTCTTTCAAACAACACCTCACAAACATAAAAAACAAATGCACACCTAGACTTAACGCACTTAAGTCAATCACTGGAACGACATTTGGACAAAACAAAGAAACTAATATAACAATATACAAACAATGCATGGGCTCCTAATCTCAGTGAGACACACTACAACACCCTTCAAATCATACAAAACAAAGCCCTAAAAACAATTACAGGCTGCACAAATACATCACCTACAGACCATTTACACCATGAAACAAAAGTCCTCAAAGTCAAGGACCACCTCGACATGAGAGGCACACAAACACTTGCTGCAGCCACCACAAACACATCACACCCGCTACACTACATAGCAGAACACCCACACACACCAAGAAACATTAAAACTACACCCAAAGACCTTTATTACGCACAGATACTCTCTTCTCTTCCTCCACAACCACCAAATACCAGCCTCCGGAAACATATTCATAATCATATCACTCACCGCTCCATTAACACACTGAAAGACAACACACTGCTGCATGCCAGACCCCCTGATATCCACCCTTCTGAATCCTCTCTCCCACGAAAGGACAGAGTCCACTTGGCCAGACTGAAGAGGCTGGACGACCGTGTTGTGAACAGCTGCCCAGGATGTAACACTTCACCCCATACCATACAACACATAATGGAAGACTGCATTATACACAATCATGCACGCAAACAACACAACATACACTCTATAAAGGATTTGTGGGAAAACCCAGTTTCGGCTGTGGCCTTCCTTGGGGAGACGGGACTGCTCGGACAGACAGTCTAGGGAACGACAACAACAACAACAACTGTACTTCATTATAAAAACTCTAATAGTGATAACAATGATAATAATATTACATACATACATATACCAAGGCTTTTTCCCCCTTTCAAGGGAGGTAGCCAAAAAGGGAAAGGCATAAAAACACTCCCACCCATTTCATCCCTAAATACACTCCACACCCCTCCCACCCTCCCTCTCATCTGAGCACCTCCTGGATGACGGGTCATCCCTGCACCTTGCCCACCGCCCTGGGTCAGAAGCAGTGTCGCAAGACACAGCACATCCACAGCAAGGCCGCTTTATTTAATCGGCGACCCCCCCTCTCCGTCCCCCCTTGCATATAAGGAGAGGACGGGGAGAAATCCCTTCGGGCTGCGTCAAAATTTACTCACACATACTACCTCACCCCCCATCCCCCCGCCCATTCCTCCTCATGCAATCACAACATCATCCATATACAACCATTCTCCACTCACCTCTGTCTTCCGTCCTCTCCCTTCCTTCCTCAACAGACATTCCCCTCTTCCCCAAAGCCCCCTTCACCCCATCCATCCACCTCATCCTAGGACGTCCCCTCATGTTCACTCCCTCCACATCTGCCTTCCATACCTCTTTTACTAGTCTTTCTTCACTCATTCTTTCCATGTGTCCAAACCATCCTAATATTCTTTCATCAACCCTATCTCCCAAATCCTTTTTCACCCCTGTTCTCCTCCTCACCTCCTCATTTCTCA
Source organism: Oratosquilla oratoria (assembly GCF_046742065.1). Lineage (NCBI taxonomy): Eukaryota > Metazoa > Arthropoda > Malacostraca > Stomatopoda > Squillidae > Oratosquilla > Oratosquilla oratoria. Next base: position 74,541,026 of record NC_134781.1, on the reverse strand, counting down.
CTCTATCTAGCCTAGTAACCCCCACCATACTTCTCAGACACCTCATCTCAAACACATTCAAACTCCTTCTCTCTTCTTCTCTTATGTTCCACGTTTCTGCCCCATACAGTGCTGTTGGCACAATCACTCCTTCATACAGTCTCCTCTTCGCATCCATTCCTAAATGTCTATTCCTCATTACACTCTTTAATCCACCAAGGCATTTACTCGCTTCTCTCAATCTACATTCTACCTCCACCTTCACTCCACCTTTTCCTGCTACACTTGCACCCAAGTATCTAAAACTATCCACTTCCTCCAGTCGCTCTCCCTTAATGTTCACTTCCAGTCTACTGCCACTTTCACCCCTTGTACATCTCATCACCTTACTTTTACCCACATTTATCTTTAGCTTTCTTCTATCACATACTCTCCCAAACTCTGCCACCAGCTTCCTTAATCCCTCCTCCGACCCTGCCACAAGCGCAGTGTCGTCCGCAAACAACAGCTGGCTCACCTCCCACTTTTCTCCATTTTCTTTAACCATCTCCAATCCCTGACCCACTACCCTAGCATTCACCTCTTGCACCACCCCATCCATGTATAAGTTGAACAGCCAGGGCGACATAACGCATCCTTGACGAAGTCCCACCTTTACTTCAAACCACTCACTCTCTCCATTTTTAATCCTGACACAAGCTCTACTACTCTCATAAAAACTCTTGACAGCTCCCAAAAGCTTTCCTCCTATCCCATAAATCTGCATAACCTCCCACAGTGCCTTTTTGTCTACCCTATCATAAGCCTTTTCCAGATCCATAAAAGCCCAAAAAAACATCCTTCCCCTTTCCTATAGCTTTCTCACATATCTGTCTTACCACAAAGATCTGATCTACACAACCTCTACCTGTCCTAAATCCACACTGTTCCTCACCAATTACTCCTTCTGTTCCTCTCCTAATCCTCTCAATCAAGATCCTCCCATAAGCCTTCCCTACTACACTTAACAAGCTAATCCCTCTGAAACTACTACATTCACACTTGTCCCCTTTTCCCTTGTAAAGAGGAACTATACAGGCACTTCTCCAGTCCTCCGGTACTCTACCCTCTCTCCAGCAAACATTAAATAACCTCACCAACCAGTCCACCATCACTGTACCTCCCTTTTTCAGACATTCTGCATGGCATCCATCCAGACCAGGTGCCTTATTAATACATACATATACCAATTTTTTTTCCCTTACCAAGAAGGCAGTTAAAATCAAATGGCATAATTCCACTACCATCTATTTCATTTCAACCCATTCACAGACCCCTCTCTGCATTTCATATTGGCTCCTCATGGATGACAGGTCATCCTTGCAACAAGACACAGCACGTCCACAGCAAGGCTGCTTCATTTAATCAGCGACCATCCCTCTCCGTCCCCTCATGCAGAAACACGCAAGATAGGGAGAAATCCCTTCAGGCTATGTTAAAATATCATTCACACATAACTACTCCTTAACCCCCCTCCATCCCCTACACACTCTCTTCCATGCATCATAGTATCATCCATACACAGCCATTCTCCACTCACTCCTATCTTGTCTTTTCCCTTCCTCAACAGACATCCCCTCTTGCTCAACATCCCTTTCACTCTATCCATCCATTTCATCCTTGGTTGTCTCCTCATGTTCACTCCATATACCTCTGCCTTCCACAATTTTTTTTACAAATCTTTCTTTATTCATTTTTTCCATGTGTCCAAACCATTCCAATACTCTTCCATCAACCCTATCTTCCATCTCCTTTTCCACCCCAATCTCCTCCTCACTGCCTCATTTCTCACTCTATCCAACCTTGTCACCCTTATCATACTTCTCAGACACATTTAAACTTTTCCACTCTTATGTTTCATATTTCTGCCCCATACAGTGCTATCAGCTCAATCACCCCTTCATACAATCTCTTCTTAGCACTCATTCCCAAATGTCTATTTTTCATTACACTTCTTTCCCCCATATAAGGGAGGTAGCCAGTCAAGGCACATCACACTCACTCTCATTGTTTCCCTCCCATCTTAGCTCCTCATGGATGATGGGTTGTTATTACTATTACCATTTCAATAAAAATAATAATACATATACCAAGGGCTTTTTCGCCTTTACAAGGGAGGTAGTCAATAGTCAATGGGATAAATCACTCCCATCCATTTCATCCCCACATACTCCACTCCCATTCTACCCTCTACATTCTACCTCCACCTCTACTCCCTTTCCTGCCATATTCAATGCATGGGTTGGGCTGGGGATTGGAGGTGGTTAAAGAAAATGGATAAAATGGGAGACAAGCCAGTTGTTGTTTGCTGATGACACTGTGCTTGCAGCAGGATCAGAGGAGTGATGAAGGAAGTTAGTGATGGAGTTTGGGAGGGTGTCCAAAAGAAGAAATTTAAAGATAAATGTGGGTAAAAGTAAGGTGATGAGATGGCACCAAACTGAAAGTGAGTATTAAGGGAGAGAGACTGGAGGAAGTGAATAGATTTAGATACTTGGGGGCGAACAACAATAATAATAGTAATAAAATAATAGGGTCTATCTATTTACATACCAAGTGCCTCTTCCTTCTTATAAGGGAGGTAGCTAGCTAAGGCACCCATCCCCACCCATAGTAACTATTTCTCTTCTGCCTATAACCACAAGTTAGTCACCTGAGGGTTGGATTGCAGACAAATGAGACTACATTCAAAATACCCTACAGTTCAAGGTTAAACCCAAGCTGAATGCATAAGTATTAACTTGACTCACCTTAAGAAATGCTGCTGCCGTACAGGCACCTCCATAAGGAGAATATTTTCCAACGTTATTCACGTCAGCTAACCCAAATCCTGAAGACCAATAAAGACAGATCATTACTGCATGACTTTATTCTTTATAACTAAGCTAGATTACATAATGATGTCAGCAAAGGTTCCAGCCTTTCTCCATTATACTTTCAGGTCAGCATCCAGCAATGAAGCAATACCATCACAGAACAAAATTGGCCACAGACACAAACTGTCCCAGATGCAACAATCACTGAAATACCATACACTTCATTTTGCACTGCCCCACCCTAGCCATATTCATACAACAATGCAATATTTCTTCCTTTAGTGATGTATGGACCTATCTGATGGTTGCTACTGGTTACCTGAGAGCTGTGGGAATCTTGCAGAAGAGATATGGACCAATGGATTTAACTATCCTGAATATATATATATATATATATATATATATATATATATATATATATATATATATATGTATATATATATGCAAAGTAGACCACTTGGAAAAAGAAACTAACGAAGCAGAGCGCTTTCGTATATTACATCTTCAGTGCAACAAGTACATAGTGATAGGAATACATAGACATTATATACATAATACAAAGGAACCAGGACAGTTTTGAATAAGCATACCGACTAATTACCCCCTAGAGAGCGGAAGGTCATGGTCAATTATCTTACGATGGTCGGGCGACATTAGGTCACATTCGCCAAGGAGAGCTGAAGGTCATCGTCAATTATCTTACGATGGTCGACATCAGGTCACAGTCGCCAAAGAGAGCGGAAGGTCATTGTCAATTATCTTACGATGGTCGGGCGACATCAGGTCACATTCGCCAAGGGTCACTGTTTCTACTACTTATATAGGGCGACATTAAGTCAATTTGTTGAATTACATTTTACATGATATTATCTTACTAATTTCTTGACAAATGAAATTATCAAGTTTGTACAAGCCTTTATGTAGGTTGGTATTTTGATTACTAGTGGTATGAATCAAACTGCACTCTATTAAATTTCTTGCTATTATGTTGTTGGTATAATAGATTGCCTGGGCATTACCCCAATCAACTGGATGATTATTTAATTCAATATGCTTGAATATACCACTAGAATGATAGCCATCCCTGACATTTTTCTTGTGTTGTTCAATTCTAATGTTTAAGGGTTTGGCAGTTTGACCTATGTAAAATTGATTACACATTTTGCAAGGAATTTTATAAATGCATCCTTTTTTTATTTCAATACTATTGTTGATAAGTTTATGTTTTACTGTACTATCATGTTTAAAAACTACCTTTACGTTAAATCTTTTTAATAATTCTGTGATACTTAACAAATTTTCTTGAAATGGTAAAATTAAAACATTGTGATAATTGAAAGGTGATTTAGGCTGAGGAGTTAAAAATGATTTCCTTGCAAAACTGTAAGCAATATCAAGGAATTGCTTAGGGTATTTTAATTCTAGCCCAATGTTAAAAACATTTCTGATTTCTTCATCAATAAATTCAGGACTACAAATACGAAAAGCTCTTAAATACATTGAGGCAAATACTGTACGTATTGATGACATCTTATGTCTTTGGCCAGAAGATAAAAATGTCCATAATTTTTTAACTAAGTTGAATACCCTTGTTGATTCTATTAAATTTACTTTAGAAATTGAGAAAAATTGTACCTTACCTTTCTTAGATTGCACTATCCTACGTCATGACAATAGCCTTAAATTTAAAGTATATCGTAAACCAACCAATGTAAGTTCATATATTCATTATTATTCTTCTCATCCAAATAATATTAAACGTACAGTATTTGCCTCAATGTATTTAAGAGCTTTTCGTATTTGTAGTCCTGAATTTATTGATGAAGAAATCAGAAATGTTTTTAACATTGGGCTAGAATTAAAATACCCTAAGCAATTCCTTGATATTGCTTACAATTTTGCAAGGAAATAATTTTTAACTCCTCAGCCTAAATCACCTTTCAATTATCACAATGTTTTAATTTTACCATTTCAAGAAAATTTGTTGCCTTTTCTTTTTGAGAGTTGATAATGGAAGAGATGGCAGTGAGGGGAAGATGGGCAGAATATTTTAGGGAGTTGCTGAATGTGAAGGAGGATAGGGAAGGAAAGATAGCTGCAGTGGGAAATACGAAGAAAATGAGAGTGATGAGTGAGGAGAATGGAGGAGAAATAAGGAAGGATGAGGTGAAGGCAGTTGTAAAGATGATGAAAGCAGGTAAGGCACCTGGTCTGGATGGATGTCATGCAGAATGTCTGAAAAAGGGAGGTTCAGTGATGGTGGACTGGTTGGTGAGATTATTTAATGTTTGCTGGAGAGAGGGTAGAGTACCGGAGGACTGGAGTAGTGCCTGTATAGTTCCTCTTTACAAGGGAAAAGGGGACAAGTGTGAATGTAGTAATTTCAGAGGGATTAGCCTGTTGAGTGTAGTAGGGAAGGCTTATGGGAGAATCTTAATTGAGAGGATTAGGAGAGGAACAGAAGGAGTAATTGGTGAGGAACAGTGTGGATTTAGGACGGGTAGAGGTTGTGTAGATCAGATCTTTGTGGTAAGACAGATATGTGAGAAAGCTATAGGAAAGGGGAAGGATGTTTTTTGGGCTTTTATGAATCTGGAAAAGGCTTATGATAGGGTAGACAGAAAGGCACTGTGGGAGGTTATGCAGATTTATGGGATAGGAGGAAAGCTTTTGGGAGCTGTCAAGAGTTTTTATGTGAGTAGTAGAGCATGTGTTAGGATTGGAAATGGAGAGAGTGAGTGGTTTGAAGTAAAGGTGGGACTTCGTCAAGGATGCGTTATGTCGCCCTGGCTGTTCAACTTATACATGGATGGGGTGGTGCGAGAGGTGAATGCTAGGGTAGTGAGTCAGGGATTGGAGATGGTTAAAGAAAATGGAGAAAAGTGGGAGGTGAGCCAGCTGTTGTTTGCGGACGACACTGCGCTTGTGGCAGGGTCAGAGGAGGGATTGAGGAAGCTGGTGGCAGAGTTTGGGAGAGTATGTGATAGAAGAAAGCTAAAGATAAATGTGGGTAAAAGTAAGGTGATGAGATGTACAAGGGGTGAAAGTGGCAGTAGACTGGAAGTGAACATTAAGGGAGAGCGACTGGAGGAAGTGGATAGTTTTAGATATTTGGGTGCAAGTGTAGCAGGAAAAGGTGGAGTGAAGGTGGAGGTAGAATGTAGATTGAGAGAAGCGAGTAAATGCCTTGGTGGTTTAAAGAGTGTAATGAGAAATAGACATTTGGGAATGGATGCGAAGAGGAGACTGTATGAAGGAGTGATTGTGCCAACAGCACTGTATGGGGCAGAAACGTGGAACATGAGAGAAGAAGAGAGAAGGAGTTTGAATGTGTTTGAGATGAGGTGTCTGAGAAGTATGGTGGGGGTTACTAGGCTAGATAGAGTGAGAAATGAGGAGGTGAGGAGGAGAACAGGGGTGAAAAAGGATTTGGGAGAGAGGGTTGATGAAAGAATATTAGGATGGTTTGGACACATGGAAAGAATGAGTGAAGAAAGACTAGTAAAAGAGGTATGGAAGGCAGATGTGGAGGGAGTGAACATGAGGGGACGTCCTAGGATGAGGTGGATGGATGGGGTGAAGGGGGCTTTGGGGAAGAGGGGAATGTCTGTTGAGGAAGGAAGGGAGAGGACGGAAGACAGAGGTGAGTGGAGAATGGTTGTATATGGATGATGTTGTGACTGCATGAGGAGAAATGGGCGGGGGGTGGGGGGTGGGGTAGTATGTGTGAGTAAATTTTGACGCAGCCCGAAGGGATTTCTCCCCGTCCTCTCCTTATATGCAAAGGGGGACGGAGAGGGGGGGTCGCCGATTAAATGAAGCGGCCTTGCTGTGGATGTACTGTGTCCTGCGACACTGCTTCTGACCCAGGGCGGTGGGCAGGGTGCAGGGATGACCCGTCATCCAGGAGGTGCTCAGATGAGAGGAAGGGTGGGAGGGGTGTGGAGTGTATTTAGGGATGAAATGGGTGGGAGTGTTTTTATGCCTTTCCCTTTTTGGCTACCTCCCTTGGAAGGGGGAAAAAGCCTTGGTATATGTATGTATAAGAAAATTTGTTAAGTATCACAGAATTATTAAAAAGATTTAACGTAAAGGTAGTTTTTAAACATGATAGTACAGTAAAACATAAACTTATCAACAATAGTATTGAAATAAAAAAAGGATGCATTTATAAAATTCCTTGCAAAATGTGTAATCAATTTTACATAGGTCAAACTGCCAAACCCTTAAACATTAGAATTGAACAACACAAGAAAAATGTCAGGGATGGCTATCATTCTAGTGGTATATTCAAGCATATTGAATTAAATAATCATCCAGTTGATTGGGGTAATGCCCAGGCAATCTATTATACCAACAACATAATAGCAAGAAATTTAATAGAGTGCAGTTTGATTCATACCACTAGTAATCAAAATACCAACCTACATAAAGGCTTGTACAAACTTGATAATTTCATTTGTCAAGAAATTAGTAAGATAATATCATGTAAAATGTAATTCAACAAATTGACTTAATGTCGCCCTATATAAGTAGTAGAAACAGTGACCCTTGGCGAATGTGACCTGATGTCGCCCGACCATCGTAAGATAATTGACAATGACCTTCCGCTCTCTTTGGCGACTGTGACCTGATGTCGACCATCGTAAGATAATTGACGATGACCTTCAGCTCTCCTTGGCGAATGTGACCTAATGTCGCCCGACCATCGTAAGATAATTGACCATGACCTTCCGCTCTCTAGGGGGTAATTAGTCGGTATGCTTATTCAAAACTGTCCTGGTTCCTTTGTATTATGTATATAATGTCTATGTATTCCTATCACTATGTACTTGTTGCACTGAAGATGTAATATACGAAAGCGCTCTGCTTCGTTAGTTTCTTTTTCCAAGTGGTCTACTTTGCATAAGTGAACACACGTACCCGTGTTCTTATTAGCATATATATATATATATATATATATATATATATATATATATATATATAAAATTGAGAAAAATGGGAAATAAGCCAATTGCTGTTTGCTGACAACACTCCACTTGTAGCAGGATCAGAGGAGGGATTGAGGAAGTTAGTGATGGAGTTTGGGAAGGTGTGCAAATGGAGGAAGTTGAAGATGAATGTGGGTAAAAGTATGGTGATGACATGTACAAGGGAAGAGGAGGCCTGCAAACTGGAAGAAACAAAACCCCAGTCTAGCCAATAGAAGTTGCCTGCATCTCCACATCTGAAGAAGGCATGGCAAAGTCAAAGCAATATCAAGGTCATGTTGACAGTGTTTTTTTTATTATTAGGATTTTGTCTACCATGAATATGATACTCAAAGCCAAACAATAACAAAGGAGTATTACACGGAAGTTCTTCACCATTTTAGGGATGCAGTGAGAACAAAATGGCTGCAGCTGTGGGCTAATGGTGACTGGATTCTTCATCATGATAATGCACCTGCCCACTCTTCATGTGTCATGCAGGGATTTTTGGCTAAACATTCCATCGTCCAGCTCACTCTGCTCCCCTACGTCACAGCTGATGAAGATCCCAAAAGAGGACTTTGCAAAATATTTTGAAACATATAAGGGAGCAGGGAGATGTGCGTGAGGTCCAAAGGAAATTACTTTGTAGGAGTAGGGCACCACTGTCTTAACCCCTTCAATATGGGCCAAAATCTCGTGGGCAGCATTAGCTGCCAGATGTGCAATGTTGCGTCATAATACTCGCAATATAAAAAATAAAGTTACCGATGTATTTCTCGTTCTCTTTCACCCGTGAATTTTGATAACCATAGAAAATATGATGAAGCCAGTTTACAGAGTATGGGGGTTACGCAGGTACAACTACAAAATATATAATCAAGACGCCGACATCGGAATCCTCGCATACCCACTTGCTCCTCATGACGCCTACATATCAAAGGGGTTAAGTTAATAGCATTTCTTGAAGTCGTAAATGGCTGGATACTTTCTGGACAACCCTCATACATACATACACACATAAAAATGAATGCAAAACAACCAACCTGTGACCTGTTTGGTGTAATGTGACCACAATGGCATCCGCCAGACACGGTCTCCAGAGACCTTGCCTGCACTATGCATCAGCTCCCACAAAGGATGGCTATTGCTAAATGCACCTGCAGCTCCACTTCCAAGGGCAACAGCCACTGCTCCTGAACCATGACAAAAACACAAAAAGAAGTATTAAAAAAAGATATATATATATATATATATATATATATATATAATACATAGACTACCATATAGTATATTTTTTCTATGAATTTGTCAAATATTGGATATTTCTGAAGTTAAGGTATTCCCAATAGAGAGAAATCTTGCAGTATTTTATTGAAATTTTCAATTCACTGCCAGACTATTTCATTCCAGTAAAGAGTTGGTTATCACACAGGTCAAATCCCTCTCTTTTATCCCTTCACAACCCAATACAAATTTACTCCCTATGGGGGCCACAAAAGTTTTATAAATACATAGATACTAAAAGGCCTTCTCCCCCTATAGACAGAGAAGTTAGTTATCACCAATGAAATTCTACTACTATTACTTTTGTTACTTCTACTAACTACTACTAAATGATCTCCATTCTTGTGAAATTGTATGGTGAAAGCACTCAGTCTCTGTCTTCCACAGACACAGTTCATTGGCCCCTCTCTCACCAATGACTATCGTCAACTACACTTTTATATTTTATATTATCTAACTTTAATGAAACCAAATACAAAAGTTCACCAATAAAATATTACTTCTACTACTACTTAGAAAAAAGTGGGGAGGGGTTCTCTATAATTTCATTCAGCTACAATTAACCTCTACCAAGGAAAGGAATAAACACTTCAAGGACTTGGATTTCTCATAAAATCAATCCATTACAGCCATTCCCAAAACCTAACCAATCACACACTGATAGGCTTCTTACCACTAATGAGGAAGTAGCCAGTCAAGGGATTGGACCCACCCATCAAATACTTCCTTATCTTATCTCCTTGTGGATAAAGGAATTAAGTCCATATATAAATAGTAACTTTTAATCATGACATATTAACAAAAGAACTACCTGTAAGTGTGGCCATATCAATCATTGCTCTGGGTTCAAACTGTGAGGCATAGTGTAAAGCATCAGCAAGAATAAGGCGGCCTTCAGCATCAGTGTTGTCAACCTGAATACTTTTGCCATTGGAAGCAATCACAACATCTCCGGGTTTAATGGCACGGCCACTTGGCATATTTTCACATAAAGGTATAAAGCCTGGAAAAAAAATTAAGACTATGAGATAAGACGGCATTCACTTAAAACTACTTGGAGAGAACTTAAATATAGGTGCATATCAATTTTGAAACAATCTCACAGTAATAACAATTGTTGTTTCAAGTTCTATGGATTGAAAACCCACAACCCTACAAAACCTCCAATAGTCCTCAGTCCTCAGGCTCTTTCATCAATCTCTCTGGGCAGAAATATTGGATTATTAACTCTGTTGTATTGGTGGGGGACTGTTTCTATGTTCATGGCTTCTACGAGTATGTGGGGAGCTGTCACTGATTGTACACTCTCATTATGTGAAAAGGTGGAGGAACTACAGCTGAAGTTGATACAGTAAGATCTTGTGCCCAGAGACCAAGTATTACCCCAAGAGGGACTGAGAAGGTTGACAGTTTTTGATGATGGGCTGATTTTTTTTTTTTTTTTTTTCTCCTCCTCCTCCTCTAAAGTCTGGTTTGCAGGATTACTTGCAGATGCTTGGTACTGGTCCCTCTAATGATAAACAATTGTTACAGGAGGAAAATATGGGTTATTGACACTGTTAGCATTTTCAGAGATTTAAAAAAGAATGTACTCTTTACATGAACAGGGTAGTTTGCATATAAAGATGTGTGTTTTGAGTCTTAAGTATACCAAATATTTTTCACTCATATTGCTCAACAATTTCTAATTATGTCCCCAAATAGGCAAAATCTGCAGTAAAGTATCCTTTGCAGAAACCACACTAATGATCTGAGTGATCAAAACAAATATATTGATACATTTTATGCTTTAATCACAGAAAAAGCACCATTTACTATAAAAGAGGTACAATGGTAAACCATTATATAGTATACACTTAATCCTTGCCATTTGCTGTATTTGTATTTGATGTTTCTCACATTCTGTAATGGTTAATTAGAGTAATACTATACCTGTATAATTCTGCTTTACAAGGGAAAAGGGGACAAATGTGACTGTAGTAGTTTCAGAAGGATCAGTTTGATGATTGTAGTTGGGAAGACTTATGAGTGAGATTTGAGAGGATTATGAGAGGAACGGAGGAAGTAATTGGTGAGGAACAGTGTGGGTTTAGGAAAGGTAGGGGTTGCGAGAATCAAATTTTTATGGAAGATATGTATGTGAGAAAGCTTTAGCAAAGGGTAAGGATGTGTTTTGGGAAAGGCATATGATAAGGTAGACAGGAGGGCACTGTGGGAGGTTCTGGGGATATATGGGATAGGAGGAAAGCTGTTAAGAGCAGTCAAGAGTTTTTATGAGAATAGTGGAGCCTGTGTTAGAACTGGAAATGGAGAGAGGTTTGAGGTAAAGGTTGGACTTCACTAGGGATGTGTCATGTTGCCATGGCTGTTCAATGTGTACATGGATGGGGTGCTGCAGGAGGTGAATGCAAGGGTAACAGGTCGGGGTGTTGTGATGGTTAAAGAAAATGGAGTAAAATGGGAGATAAGCCAGTTGTTGTTTGCTGATGACACTGTGCTCATGACAGGATCAGAGGAGGGATTAAAGAAGTTAGTGATGAAGTTTGGGAAAGCATGCAAAAGGAGAAAGTTAAAGGTAAATGTGGGTAAAAGTAAAGGGATGAGATGTACAAGGGGAGAGGATAGCAGGAAAGTGGGAATATTAAGGGAGAGAGGCTGAAGGAAGTGGACAGCAGGAAAGTGGGAGTATTAACCACTTCCCTACGGTGACGCCTACGTAGGCGCCATGAGGAGCAAGTGGGTATGCGATGATGCCGACATCAGCGTCTTGATTATATTTATTGTAGTCGTACCTACGTAACCTCCATTCTCTCTAAACTGGCTTCATCATATTTTCTATGGTTATCAAAATTCACGGGTGAAAGAGAACGAACGATTGAGCACTGACTTTATTTTTTATAATGCGATTATTATGACGCAACATCGCACGTTGGGCAGCTAATGCTGCCAGACGTGCGATGTGCCCCGGAGTGAAGAGGTTCAGGGAGAGAGGCTGAAGGAAGTGGATAGCAGGAAAGTGGGAGTATTAAGGGAGAGAGGCTGAAGGAAGTGGATAGCTTTGGATACTTAGGGGTGCATGTGGCAGGAGGGGGAGTGAAGGTGAAGGTAGAATGGAGATTGAGAGAAGCAACTGAATGACATGTGGGATTAAAAAGTGTAATGAGAAATAGACATTTGGAAATGGATGCTAAGAGGAGATTGCATGTATGGGGCAGAAACATGGAACATAAGAGAGTTGGCAAGGAAGAGTTTAAATATGTTTGAGGTGAAGTGTCTGAGAAGTACGGGAGGGGTTTCTAGGCTGGATAGAGTGGTGAGTGGTGGGATGATGAAGCAAAGAAGGTTGTAGAAGAGAAGAAATGAGCATTTACAGACTGGTTGCAAAATAGGATGGGAGAAACTTATGAGAGGTACATACATACAAAGCTACAAAGTGCTCTGTGAGGGGCACCGTCCTAGCCTTCCAATAGAGGGGAGTTTGTGATGTTAAATCATATCATTATCATCATCATCATCACATACATACACACATATACTAAGGGCTTTTTTCCCCTTATAAGGGAGGTAGTCAAAGTCAAAAGGCATAATTCCACTCCCACCCATTTCATCCCCACCCACTCCATCTGAGAGGTACAAAGAAAAAAAGAAGAAAAGTAAAACATAAGATAAAGTAGGCAATAGGGAGTGCAGATGTAAAATGTGGGAAGAGTATGACATAAAATATTGAAAGTAATAAAAAGATGTTTTGGAAGAAAATCAAGAGAGGAAGGGGAGGCAAATCAAGTAGAGATGAAAAGGTAAAAGGTGCAGGTGGAGAGATGATAATGGAAGAGGCAGCAGTAAGAGGAAGATGGGTAGAGTATTTTAGGGAGTTGCTTAATGTCAAGGAGAATAAGGAGGGAAACATTGTTCCAGTGGGAGACACAAAAAATGACAGTGATGGATGAGGGAAAATGGGGCAAAATAAGAAAAGATGAGGTGAAAGTTATTAAAATGATGAGCAGGCAAGCCACCTGGGTTAGATGGGTGTCATGCAGTGTCTACAAAAGGGAGGTACATTTATGGTGGACTGGCTGGTGAGGTTGTTTAATGTCTGTCTGAAAGAGGATAGAGTGCTGGAGGACTAGAGGAGTGCCTGTATGGTTCTGCTTTACAAGGGAAAAGGGAACAAATGTGAGTGTAGTAGTCTCAGAGGGATCAGCTTGTTCAGTGTGGTTGAGAAGGCTTATGGGTGGATTATGATTGAGAGGTTTAGGAGAGGAACAGAGTGGATTTAGGAAAGGTAGGGGTTGCATGGATCAGATTTTTGTGGTAAGGCAGATAGGTAAGAAAGCTTTAGGAAAAGGTAAGGATGTTTTTTGGGCCTTTATGGATTTGGAAAAGGCTTATGACAGGGTAGACAAGAAGGCATTGTGGGAGGTATTGCAGATATATGAGATAGGAGGAAAGCTGTTAAGAGCAGTCAGGAGGTCTTAGAAGAGTAATAGAGCTTGTGTTTGAATCAGAAATGGAGAGTAGGAGTGGTTTGAGGTAAAGGTGGGACTTTGCCAAGGATGTGTTATGTTGCCTTGGCTGTTCAATTTATACATGGATGGGGTAGTGTGAGAGGTAAATGGATCCACCATTCTGTGGGGAAAGCTGTTCTTTTTCATGTCTCTTCTATGACTGTCCTTTTAGAGTTTCCATGTCCTCTTGATATTTCTTGTATCACATTTTAGTAATTTTTGTCTATCAAGGACTTCTGTACTTCTCATGATTCTATAGATAGTCAACAAGCCTCTCTTTCTCTTCTTTGTTCCAGTGTCAGTAACTCTCGTTTTGACAGTCTCTCTTCATATAACAGTTCTGAAAATGTGGGGACCATCTTTGTAATTGCTCTTTGGATTTTTTCAATTATTCTTATATTCTTTTTGGTACTGGGTGACCATAGTGTCACTGTATACTCCAGTCTTGGTCTTATCAGTGTGACTATTATTTTTTTCACCATTTCTTTGTCCAAGTAAGTAAATGCCACTTTTATTGACTTCAGCAAGTTGTAGGTTTCTCTGCCAATTTTGTTTATCTGTTTATCTGGGGACATGTCTTTCATGATGATTACTCCCAGGTCTTCTTCAAATCTCACTTTCTTTACATCCTTTTCACCAATTTTATAATGTCCTGATATGCTATTTTTACTTTTTCAAAAAAACTACATTTCTTGATGTGTTTGAGATTAAATGTCTGAGAAGTGTAGTAGGGGTTACTAGGTTGAACAGAGTGAGAAATGAGGAGGTGAGGAGGAGACCAATAGTGGAAAAGGAATTGGGAGATAGGGTTGATGAAAGAGTATTTGAATGGTTTGGACATATGGAAAGAATGAGAGAAGATTAGTAAAAGAGGTATGGTAGGCAGAGATGGATGGAGTGAACAGGAGAGGGCAACCAAGAATGAGATGGGTACAGGGTAAAAGGGGCATTGAGAAAGCGGGGGAAGTCTGTTGAAGAAGGAAGGGAGAAAACAGAAGATAGGGGTGAGTGGAGAATGGTTGTGTATGTATGATGCTGTGATGAATGGAAGGGAGTGGGTGGGAGATAGGGGGTTAGGGAATGGTTATGTGTGAATGATATTCTGATGCAGCCCAAGAGATTTCTCCCCGTCTTCTTTTTCTGCATGAGGAGACAGAGAAGGGGGGCTGCCAATTAAATGAAGCAGCCTTGCTGTGTCTTGCTGCATTGCTTCTGACTCAGAGGAATGTGTGATATGCAGGAGGAGCCAAGAAAAGAGGGAAGGAGGGGTGGTGAGAGTGGAGTGGGTGGGATGAAATAGGTGGGAGTAGAATTATGCCTTCTGACTTAGGCTACCTTCCTTGTATGGGGAAAAAAGCCCTTGGTATATGCATTTATGTACAAAATAATTACACCAGAGTATGGGATCTCGTCCCTGCTTCCCATCTACTTGCAATACAATAATGACACTATTGATTCAAACATTTACGAGATTACTTACCTCTCACATTGATGGGGTATTGCAAAGCGGCAGCAGCAAAGATGGATCCTACTGTACAGGCAGCTCCACCCATGTCAGCCCGCATTTTGTCCATGCTGCCTGAAGGCTTCAGAGAAATACCTCCACTATCAAATGTTACACCCTTACCTGTAATATAGAGTTGTTATAATAACTTCTCTTGACTTACCTGAGTCACTCTACCAAGGTGCCTCACCAGAGACTACTAAATAAAATCAAAGCCCATGGCATAGGAGGAAAAGTGATATAATGGATTAGAGCTTGGATCAGTGACAGAAAACAGCGGGTCACTATAAATGGTGTAAAATCCAGGTAGGGCAGTGTTTCTAGTGAGGTCCCCCAGGGCTCAGATTTGGGTCCCTTATTGTTCATCATGTACATAAACAACTTGGACAATGGGATTAATAGTGATGTTAGTAAGTTTGTGGACAATACTAAAATAGGTTGCCTAATCAGGTCAGAAGAGAACAGTGAGATTCTGCAGGATGATCTTAACAAATTGTTCATGTGGTTGGTGAAATGGCATGTGAACTTCAATATCTCAAAGTGCAGTGTGTTAAACGTAGGGTTTCACAACTCTGAAAATAGATATAGCTTAGATAACACATTTTTACAAAAAACTGAGTGTGAGACTTGGGAGTTCTAGTGAGTCCTGACCTTAAATCCAGGAAACAGTGCATTAGTGCCAGGAATAAAGCTAACAGAGCATTATGGTTCATTGCTAGGACAGTTATGAATAGAAGTGCAGAGGTAATTATCAAACTCTATCTTGCATTAGTTTGACCCATCCTTTACTATGCAGTACAGTTTTGGTCTCCGTCTTATGGAATGGACATCAATTCACTAGAATCAGTACAGAGGAGGGTGACCAAAATGATACATAGGCTCAGAAATTTATCTTATGAAGAGAGGCTTAGGGACCTTAATTTACACTCTCTGGAAAGACAAAGAGCGTGGGCTGATTTAATAGAGGTGTTTAAGTGGATCAAAGGCTTTAACAAGGGTGACACAAGGTCATCATATTAAGACAACAGGGCAGGTCTCACAGTAATGGATTTAAATTGGACAATTTTAGATTCAAGGAGATAAGCAAGAATTGGTTTACTAATAGGGTGGTCAATGAATGGAATAGACTTAGTAACCATGTAGTGAGCACTGAAACTATAAATTGTTTTAAGAAACGGTAAGATAACTTATGTTTTTATGTTCTAATAAATCTATTGAGCTATGAGAGACCCACTGGTTTTGGGTTACCCAACATAGGGTAGCCAACAGTTTTTACTTTAGGAGAGTTTGTGTAAGGGTAGGGAATGAGGAGAGTGAATGGTTTGCAAGGGTGGGGCTGCACTTGGACTGTGTATTGTCACCATAGGTGTTCACCATGTACATGGATAGGTGATGTGGGAGGCAAAAGGCCGGGGTTTGAAATTGGTAAATGAGAGTGGAAGGAGGTGGGAGATGGGGGTGAGGAACATATTCTAAAATAATATTGTGGATGTGCTGTGTCTTGCAACACTGCCTCTGACCCAGGGCAGTAGACAAGATGCAGGGATGACCCCTCATCCAGGAGGTGCCAAGATAAGAGGGAGGGTTAGAGGGTGGAGGGGAATGGAGTGTATTGGGGATGGAATGGGTGGGAATGTTTTTTGTGCCTTTTCTTTTTGGCTACCTCCCTTGTAAGGGGGAAAAAAGCCTTTGGTATATGTATGTAATATACATACATATACCAAGGATTTTTTCCCCCCTTACAATTTTGTAAAAACTAAATGTAAACCTAACAGGACACAGAAACATGAATTAAAATAGGTATTATACACCTGCCTTACCTACAATGGCCAAGGGTTTGTCTGTAAAGTCAGCACCCTTGTAGCTCAACTCCAAGAATACTGGTGGTTCTTCAGAGCCCTTTGAGACTGAAAGGAAAGAATTCATATTTCTTTCCTTGGCCCATTCATAGCTCCGTACCATAACTTCCACTCCTAAACCTTCTAAACTGTCTACAGCAGCCTGGGAAAATAAATCATATAGTGAGGAATTTTCTGTATTTTGTCAGCTGTAGACAGTTCTTCTAACCTTGGGGGGTCAATATCACAATGACAAGATGCTGTTAGAGGTGGTAAAAGACATTTAAGGTAGTAGTATGGAATTATAGAAGTTCAAATTATCAGTATTCATTTTAAGGTGTGAGTCACAAGGTGTGCAAAGATGGTGTGTGGAACAAGGAGGATGGGAGGAAATAGAAGAAAGGGTAGTAAGTGGTGGGATGACAAAGCAAAGAAGATTGTAGGAGAAGAAGAAATGAACATTCATAGATTGGTTGCAAAACAGGACAACAGAATCATATGAAAGGTACAAAGAAAAGAAAAGAGAAGTAAATCATAAGATAAAGGAGGCAAAGGGGAAAGCAGATGTGAAATGCGGGAAGAGTATGGCAGAAATTTGTTAAAGTAATGAAAAGATGTTTTGGAAAGAAATTAGGAGAGGAAGGGGAGGCAAATCAAGTAGAGAAGAAAAGGTAAAAGGTGCAGATGGAGAGATGATAATGGATGAAACTGTGGTAAGAGGATGATGGACAGAGTATTTTAGGGAGTTGCTAAATGTGAAGGAGGATAGGAAGGGAAAGGTTGTTGCAGAGTGGGAGGCGCTAAGAAAATGAATGATGAATGAAGAAAATGGGAGAGAAATAAGGAAAGATGTGGTTAAAGCAGTTATTAACCACTTCACTCCGGACTTAAATCTCGCGGGCAGCAGCCAATGCCAGCCGTACGACGTGTCATAATAATACTCGCATCATAAAATATAGTCACCGCTTATATCGATCGTTCTCTCTTTCACCAGCGAATTTTGAAAACCACAGAGAATGGGATTCAGGGCACATTTGGGAGAATGTAAAAACACAGGGGCGACTACAATAAATATAATCAAGACGCCGATATGGCAGCGTCGCGAATCCACTTGCTCCTCATGACGCCTACGTAGGCGGCACCGTATGGAAGGGGTTAAAATGATGAGAGCAGGTAAGGCACCCGAGTTAGATGGGTGTCATGCAGAATGTCTACAAAAGGGAGGTGCAGTGATGGTGGACTGGCTGGTGAGGTTGTTTAATATTTGTCTAAAAGAGGGTAGAGTGACGGAGGACTGGAGGAGTGCCTGTATAGTTCTGCTTTATAAGGGAAAAGGGGCCAAATGTGAGTAGTGGTTTCAGAGGGATCAGTTTGTTGAGTATATTTGGAAAGTGTTATGGGGGTTTGGTTGAGAGGATTAAGAGAGGAACAGAGGGAATAATTCATCAGGAACAGTGTGGGTTTCGACAAGGCAGGGGTTACATGGATCAGATTTTTGTGATAAGGCAGACATGTGAGAAACTTTAGGAAAAGGTAAGGATGTTTTTTTGGGCCTTTATGGCTTTGGAAAAGGGTTATCATAGGGTAGACAAGAAGGCACTGTGGGAGGTTTTGCAGATATATGGGATAGGAGGAAAACTGTTAAGAGCAGTCAAGAGTTTTTATGAGAGTAGTGGGGCCTGTGTTAGAATTAGAAATGGAGAGGGCAAGTGGTTTGAAGTACAGATGGGACTTTGCTAGGGATATGTCATGTCACCATGGCTGTTCAATGTGTACATAGATGGGGTGGTGCAAGAGGTAAATGCATGGGTAATGGGCCAAGGATTGGAGATGGTTAAAGAAAATGGAGAAAAATGGGAGATAAGCCAGTTGTTATTTGCTGACACAGTGCTTTTAGCAGGATCAGAGGAGGGATTAATGAAGTTAGTGACAATCTGGGAAGATGTGCAAAAAGAGGAAGTTTGAAAATACATACATATATACATATACCAAGGCTTTTTCCCCCTTACAGGTAGCCAAAAAGAAAAAGGCATAAATTCATTCCCATCCATTCCATCCCTAAATACACTCCACTCCCCTCTACCCTCCCTCCCATCTTAGCACCTTCTGGATGACGGGTCATCCCTGCACCTTGTCCACTGCCCTGGGTCAGAGGCAGTGTCGCAAGGCACAGTTTGAAAATAAATGTGGGTAAATGTAAGGTGATGAGATGTAAAAGGGGAGAGGATGGCAGCAAGCTGGAAGCGAGTATCAAGGGATAGAAACTTGAGGAAGTGGATAACTTTAGATACTTGGGAGCAAATTTGGTGGGAAAAGGAGTGGAGGTGTAAGTAGAATGTTGACTGACAGAAGCAAGTAAATGCCTTGGGGGATTCAAAAGTGTAATAAGAAATAGACATTTGAGAATGGATGCTAAGAGGAGATTGTATGAAAGGGTGATTGTGCTAATAGTACTGTATGGGGCAGAAACATGGAAATGCCTGAGAAGTATGGTAGGGGTTACTAAGCTGGACGGAGTGAGGAATGAGGAGGTGAGGGGGAGAGAAGGGGTGGAAAAGGAGTTGGGAGATAGGGTTGATGAAAGAGTATCAGGATGGTTAGGACATATGGAAAGAAAGAGTGAAGAAAGATTAGTAAAAAAAAAAGTGTGGAAGATTGCAGTGGATGGCGTGAACAGGAGGGGACGACCAAGGATGAGATGGATGGATGGGGTAAAAGGGGCATTGGGAAAGAGAGGGATGCCTGTTGAGGAAGGGAGAAGACAAAAGACAGGGGCGAGTGGAAAATTGTTGTGTATGGATGATGCTATGATGCATGGATGCATAGGAGTGGGTGGGGATGGGGGAGTTAAGGAGTATGTGTGGATGATTTTCCAACACATCCCAAAGAGATTTCTCCCCATCTTCTCTTTTTCTGCATGAGGGGATGGAGAGGAGGGTTGCCGATTAAATGAAGCAGCCTTACTGTGGATGTGCTGTGTCATGCTGCATTGCTTCTGACCCAGGGCAGTGGGAAAAAATGTAGGGATGACCTGTCATCCAGGAGGTGCCATGAAAAGAGGAAGGGTGGGATGGTGATTGGGAGTGGAGTGTGTGGGGATGAAATGGGTGGGAGAGGATTTATGCCTTTTGACTTTGGCTACCTCTCTTGTGAGGGGGAAAAAGACCTTCGTATATGTATGTATACGTTCACTATAAACCCACTATCGGAGAAATAATAACAGAAAGTACAGGGAAACTGTATATTTCGACTACTATCTGTAGTCCTCTTCAGCAGAATGCTTACATGAAGAGGACTACAGATAGTAGTCGAAATATACAGTTTCCCTGTACTTTCCGTTATTATTTCTCCAATAGTGGGTTTATAGTGAACTTTTATAAATGTGTCATAACATACCAATTTCCAATGTATGTATATCTTGACAATTGAAATCTTGTTTGTGGTGATATTATGTAGTGTAAAATAGAAATACAAATAGATAAAAAAAATCTACATATATTTCCCATAATTGCTTGTCTGATTCATAAATACTCATATCTGGAACATGTTTGAGTCCAATACAGTTATGTAGGGAAACTGAAAATTGTAATATAAAAACTCAAGCATTAGGTGGAGCAAACACTGTACCACTCATAAACAAAATATGTACTGAATAAACTTTTTCTTGCCTGAGCAAAGTTGGTTGGAGTCATATAATTGGCTGGAGCTTCCATAAGGCGGCGAGAAATATTCTGTCCTTCTGCTAGGGTCACCCCAACAGACCATCTGAAACAAATCCAATTTCATTCTAAGATATTAGGCCAATAGAGACCATCTGAAACAAATCTAATTTCATTCTAAGATATTAGGCCAATAGAAAATCTCATAAAAAAAAATAAAAAAAAATCATTCTTTTGATCCACAAGATATCTAAAATTTTGTACAGACATACATATACCAATGGCTTTTTCCCCCTTACAAGGGAGGTAGCCAAAGTCAAAGGCATAAATCCACTCCAATCCATTTCATCCCGACATACTCCACTCCCATTCACCACCCCTCCCTCACTCTTTTCTTGGCTCCTTCTGCATTGTATCTACATTTATTGTATGATTAAGTAATAAAAAAATACAACTAATCAATATATTACTTTTCCGAATCTCCATCAAGGTTGGATAATTGGGGCACTGATTTTTTCTTGCTTTTCTGTTCCTGATACTTAAAGGTTGCTAAAGTTGATCCCTCTGCAGCTGCTTCTGCATCTCCACAGGAATCCACAAAAATTTTCTCCACTTCAGCATCACCGACAGCACAACATCCAGCTAGGAAAAATACACAAATTATATAAAATAATCTCAACTATCTTGGGTCAAA
The DNA here is from genome assembly GCF_046742065.1 of Oratosquilla oratoria. NCBI lineage: Eukaryota > Metazoa > Arthropoda > Malacostraca > Stomatopoda > Squillidae > Oratosquilla > Oratosquilla oratoria. The sequence goes on along the minus strand of NC_134781.1, from coordinate 74,519,735 downwards.
CTGTATTAATCTAACAGAGTACAATAACTTTTGTTCTTCTTAACATTGCACAATTTTATTTTGCTAAGGAGTGAACCTTGGTTGTTAAAAGATAAACAATGACTAATCTTTTTCATTTCAATAGAACACCTAATTATTTTGTTCTAACATGCTAGATAATCTCATTCACCTGAATGCAAACCAATGATAACCACTTCTGTCCTTGGGGACAATATCATGCAAAAGAGGCATCATAGGAGTGGTAAAGAGATTTAAGAAAGGTGTAGAAAGGATGGTAGAAATCAAAGTGATCAGTATTCTTTTTTTGAATGGAAATTAGTCTCCAACCATAAGATAACACAATGTGACTCTGGCCCATAGAGATGTCACAATGAAAGTGCTAAATACTCCCTACAGTGACCACAACATATACACTGATCATGTTTTGCATGGATAGATACTTAATTAGCTCCACTATAAAAATGGACAAAATTAAGAGTAACAATTAAGAAGTATTGCCTCTTCTGCACCATGTCTAATCCCATAGTTACCATACTGAAACCAGCTACCAGTATCATAAGATACCAGGTAGGTCACAAATTGATAATTCTATTCAGAATTACCTGCAACTGCAGTGCGAACTGATTCACGGGTCTCATCAACTTCCTCAATGGGGCTACTAGACTTTCCTTTTTCTCCAAGACCAACAACTGCGACAACTGGAAATTCAGTCGAGAGTCCATAGACAACCCGACTCTTGCCAGCTTCAATTTTGGAACCACTGTTGGAAAATTTGTATCATTATTATACTGAATCATTAGAGATTAGGTCACTAATACAAATTACAACACAAGTATTCTCTTTTCACCATTGAGCACCATGTACAATTGTTTCTGCTCCTCAATTGAGAAGACACAGCATAATAGCCTTAGTATTTCATCCTAAAATATGCTAACCAGTTCTACTCATGGTGAGATTGTCCTCTACCTATTAAGCAGCCAAAGCTATGTCAAATCAGGTCTTTATGAACCTAAACAGTTGTTCCGATTTATCTTAATTACTGTCAAAGGAGTTTGGTCAGCTGTACAGGATGTGAGGTTACCTATTATCATTTTATCTGTTTTCCCAAATTTCTCACTAGAGACTTGTGGCTCCAAAGTATCTGCTACAAGTTGTTAGCCCATAGATAATTTGGTTAAAAAAAAAAAAAAAAAAAAAAAAAAAAAAAAATAGTGTTGCCTTGAATGAGTGTATGACAGAGCAAGATAATATGTTCTGTGTCAGCTGTGTGGTGATTGCATCCAAGGCAATTGGTATTTGGTGCCATGCCATTTCTGTGGTCAATTTTTTGTGTGGTATGGACCTAAATTAGCACATTACAGGGAATTACCATAACTAGTTATAATGAATCCACATTACCTTGTATGACACTTGGGTTGAGTAAAATCAAAACAAAATTTATTAAATCACCTTTATTGAAACCTGAATAACTGGTGGCAGCTGTGTGCTACATTAACCATTGTAGAGTAGGGCACTCTTAGGCCTGTCCTTTGCTACAGCACTATCATATAATCTATCAAGCGACTACTTTACCCAATACATTTTGACCTTACGACATCATTACTGTATTCATATTTGTGTCAAGTTCAGAATAATCTGAATACAATGTTCACAGCAAGTCACTACAAACACTGTACACTATCAGACTCATCACCAATAAATATTTTTTACATAATTTTTTTTTACAAATCAATACACAATACTCAGAATTTAACTTTAACAGCAAATCTGTTAATGAATTCTATCAAAAATTGCAAAGTAGATGTTTTGTATATAACCAAAAAACTAATATCCAAGAACTAAACTCACACTATCTTAAGCATTACTAAAGCTGTTATGCATTATACATCATAACACAAAAGCCCTGAAACAATCATGCCACACTATAGCAGTGACTACCGTCTACAAACCTGTTCATACAAAATTATATTATAATGACACCCTTTACCTTATACTACAAACACTAAACATATGCCAAACTATTTGCCATGTCCTACACTCCTTGTGGGACCAACAGTGGGTACATGTCCTATAGGACGGCTTACAGAAAGAACTATTTCCCCACCAACACCCTGATCTTCACTTTGAGGCAGCTTAATCAATGTCTCTAAATTAGACCCAAGCCCTTTTTAACCTCCACGATTTCTCAACCACTTTTTTTTTTCATGAATGTAGAGCTGACAATCTGCAACTGCTCCCTTCTTATTAGCTGATGAGAGAATAACACAGAACAGACAGTAGTCCAATGTTTCTTCCCACTACTCCAAATCCCAAGGACTACATCTACATACTATGGAACTGATGGTTTATGGTTGGTGAAACTCAAGGCAACAAGTGATTGACGTACTCTCCTCATTTCTTGGCCTTATTCTCCCCAAATCATGTACTTAAAATTAAAAATTATGCAAATACAAGGAATGAATAAACACAGCCTTTTTGAACATAGACTTGTACATAAAAATGAAAATACTATCAATATAACGTATCCAGCACGTCAAAATCAGCTTATACGTGTTGATTAAAAAAGTAAGATATATAAAATATATTTCTGTGTATATAAATTTGTGTACACATTAATGTATTTCATTTCAGTGGAGGATACCCTTTTCCTATCTCCAGAGATGTAAGTGTAGTCATCACAGCTCCATCATGAGAGGAGGATGAGGATGGGACATTTCTTCATTGTAATGGTGGCCTGTACCACTGATTCTCAAATTCTGTGCACGTAAATAATACATGGCTTGCTGGTGTGTTGTACTGTATTTGTCATTAACATTTCACCAGCACTTCTATCTTTATGGACAATATTGTGTTGTTAAGAAATATCTAAGTTTGTAAAGTTGGATTAGCCATTAGGGTGTGGGTATATATGGGCTTGTTGGTGTAAGTGGTTAGCATCTCAGGTTCCCACGCCCCAGTGCAGAATTTGCATTTACTGTGTGAAGTTTTCTAGTAATATGTCATTACTGTTCCTCTTGAGCAAATATGTGGGTGCAGTATGTATAATTGTGTTTTATCACTAATAATTCACCTATTCCCTTGTGGACAATAGTGTGCCATTACTGAGAATTGTTTTTGGGTCATGGTGTTCGGCGAGTTGTCTGCATCAGTAGGGCGAATATACAATATATGGGCATACTGATGTATAGCATCAGATGGTGTGCATGGTATGGGTCAATCACTGTTTAGTGAGAAGGCCTGTCCTCAGTAGAAAAAAGATAGAGAGAAATTGGAGGTATTGGTGTCAATTCTTCTAAAACAAGGTGAAGTGGTTCAAGGGGAGAAGTGATATTATGAGAGGTCTGCAAGGAGTTGAGTAGATTGGGCACTTGAGTAAAAAGTGTGATAGAGTAAGGGATCAAATAGACAGGTTGGAGGCAATCCTATTTCTAAGACGAGAATGTCATGTTCTTAAATGCACCAATGCTAAGTGTCAGTTGCATTAGTGGGAAGAAGATTGTGTCCGTACATGTGGTCTGATAGTTGTGAAGTGGTTTGTAGTGTGTTCCTACCTGCATTCTTGCCAAAAGTTTGATAATGTGGACTAGAGGGTGGAGTAGATGCATATTGCAGGCAGTAGGGTGGAAACATTGAAGGGGTGGATGCTGCATCCTGGGCTGCTTTGCTGGTTCATTTGTTGCTAGGAATGCTAACATAACACCCAGTAAAAGGATATGAATTCAAATTGGGAGGAAATAGGTGCCTCAAGTTTCAGTCTGGAAACCTGCTGACCAACTGCAGCTAGCAACAGTCCCTGGGTTCTCCCATATACCTTTCTGGGAAGAAATATTAAGACTACTGTCTGTGTTGTATTGATATGGAACAATTTCTGTCACCAAGTTATAGTAGTAGTAGGAAAGCAGTCATCAGTTGTCTGCTCTCCTTATCTAAAAAGGTGGAGAAATGCAGCTGAAATTTATGGAAAAATCTGAATGACCCAGAAAGTGTCTGTCACACACGGCACCTCCAGAAAGAGGCGTGGGTGTTGATGGGTTCTGAAGTGGCAAGGAGTGATTATCTGGTTTTGCAAGATCACCACTTTCAGGTTTCTGCCATTGGTCACTCACAGTCAAACATACATTTACAAACCTACATGACTCGATGGCACAGTGGTAGTGTTTGCAACCACTGCTACAGTGATCAGAGTTTGAATCCCACCCAGGGCTGGAATAATTTTAGCATCACTGTGCTGCGAGTTGTTACTCCAACTCTTGTGGGTGGGGAGTTGGGGGTGTGTATGCGTGCAAGGTCACAGCATAACCCACATATTGGTCATATATGAGCTCTGAGCTCTCTTCCAGGAGGGTAATAGCTGTCAATCACGTGTCCAACACACAATCCATGACCATGGTGAAATATTCTTCAACCTTGGTACCTCTCAATGAATTAAGGTTGACAACCCATCCCATACAACCCCTAAACAAAAATGAGGGAACAGACAAAAACCATTTCCTCATATTTCACACTAATACACAAATCAATAAAAAACGTACAACACATAATAGCCTAATATTATGAATGATGAAAAATTTCACCTGCACTCCAGTCTAGTCTGAAATACCCATTCTTTGTGTTGCCTTAACTCAAATTTCTTCTCCACCATTTAATCTTTATTTCTACCTTTTTTTAAACTTCCAACTACAAAAATGTAACAAAAGCTAAATGAATATATTCAATAAAAGGAAAACATAAGCGCATCACACAAACACATATAAATAAAATAAAGCAAACAGAGCATTAGGCTTCATTGCTAGGACGGTAACGAATAGAAGTGCAGAGGTAATTATTAAACTCTATCTAGCAATAGTTAGACCTATCCTTGACTATGCGGTACAGTTTTGGTCTCCGTCCTACAGAATGGACATAAATTCACTAGAATCAGTACAGAGAAGAATGACCAAAATGATACAAGGACTCGGAAATTTGCCTTACGAAGAGAGGCTTAGGCACCTAAACTTACACTCTCTGGAAAGACGCAGAGTGCGGGGTGATCTAATAGAGGTGTTCAAGTGGATCAAAGGCTATAACAAGGGTGATGCAAACAAGGTCATCATAATAAAACAACAGGGCAGGACTCGCAGTAATGGGTATAAACTGGACAAATTTAGATTTAAGAAGGAAATAGGCAAGAATTGGTTTACAAATAGGGTGGTCGATGAATGGAATAAACTTAGTAACCACGTAGTAAGCGCTGAAACTATCAGTTGTTTTAAAAAACGATTAGACAACTTTATGGATGGGGATGACAGGTGGTGATGGATACGGAGCTGCCTAGTGTAGGCCTTATGGTCTTTTGCAGTCTCCTTTATTTCTTATGTTCTTATGTCACACAGAGTTGATATGATGACTGATTCTTCAAAATTAGTCATTTCAACTGCGTCTGAAGGAAAACAGGTACCAATTGGGTATGCTAAGGGGAGCAATGTTTAGTGGTCATCAGTAGAATAAAATTGGTAGTTCCAACTTTATGAAGAAGTTTAGGATGGGAATATATATATATATATATATATATATATGGCACAACTTCAAAGAAGTGTGCTTTCACAAATGTTCACACCACAATTTTTTCTTATTTATTGATCTATTTATTATAATTATCATTATTATTGTTATTATTATTATTATTATTATTATTTTTTTTTTACAAAATCTTGTTAGGAAAATTTACCACAATAAAACCATGTCCAAAATAAGAGGACTTCACATATGTGAGAAGTGAATTTGTTTGCAACAGAGTTGAAACTGTTGAGGAATTTCCTCTCCTCCCACAAGCTCAAGTTTCATGATCTGCGATGAAAGCATGAAACAAGAGAAAGTCACCAATCCGGCTCAGAAACCAAAATTTGATCTCAACTTCCATTCCTTTGTTATCCCATCTCTCCCAATTTCAGTATCCAGTACTTTATCCCAGTCTTTCAAGTACCTAAATTTTTTCTACTTCACTTAATTTTAACTAAACCCCTTCTCCAGTGATGTACTTTATATTCTTCATTTTAGTTAATACCCACTTACTACTCTAGGCCAATCTCCAACATTTACAATTCCCATCTGTGACAACACTCCTCCTTGCCTCTGAGTAATAGGTTAATACTCTTTGTAATTCATGTTTAACATGCATTTCAATAAGTACTGGGTTTGGAGCCAATTACCAATGAGAAACCAGAAGCAAATTGGCTTCCTCTCTCTTCCTTAATAGGCCAATTAGAGCTGCCATGATATACAGCAGGAATGTTTATCACACTTGAGCACATATTAAAGTATCTCTTTATTAACCCAAGTTTAATTAAAAGAGAAGAATTGCATCAAGTAAAATAAAGCAGCTTTTACATAAGATTGAGAGAATCCTTTTTCTAGGTTAAATTGCATCTATTAGAATATATAACATCTGAAGAATCAAATGTTTGTTTGCACTACAAAATAGAGCAATAATAATCATTGTACAATATTAAAACATACCATATTCTAAATATAAAAATATAATAAAAAATTAAACTCCTTCTGGGGTTGTATTGTGTTTCCATAGATGTAGGAAAATGCTTCAAAACAGAAAAGAATCCCATGACTGCATCCACTACTAAGTATGCACAACAAAAACATATGAACATGTTCCGCTTGAAGCACATATACATAATCATATGAAGGAGCTAAGATAAAAGAGAAATAAATGAGTGTTGGATGGATGAGGGATGGGTGGGGTGTAGGTGCATGCCTTGGCTGGTTACCTTCTTTATAGGGAAGAAGTCTTTTGGTATATAGACAGATTAAGGTCTCTTAATGGAAGTACATACATGCATACATATATACTGTACATACCAAATCCCCTTTCCCCATTATAGAGTTGAAGCACACATTTACTTCAAACCAAAGCAGATCCTGACACCTTTATCATATGGCAACCTCTCTCCTCATCCATTCAATATATTTTTTTCTAGATTAGATGAGAACATCCCTTTGGGCCACATTGTTTATTCATCTATTTACAATCTTCCTCTATTCACTTCTATCTTCTGCACTCTCTACCAGCTCTACAGACATTCCTTGTGCACTCAAGACCTTTACTGCATCCATCCATCTTATTTTTGATTTTCCTCTCACATTCCCTTAGTCTGGTTCCATTTTCCACTCTTTTTGCTGGTCTTTCCTCACTCAGTTTCCATATACCCAAATCACCTTAGCCCTCTTCAATCTAACCTGTCTTTCCACCTTCATTTTTTGTTTTATCTCCACATTTCTAACTCTATTCTTTAACACCCACCATACTTCTTACACTTTGTCTCAAGACACTCAGGCTGTTCCATATGAAACGTAACTGACAAAAAAAAAAAGTATAACTCTCAAACTTAATGAAAAATTAATAAGTTACACAAGGGTTCACCAAGTGAATTTAGCTTATGTTTCACGATTTTTGTCTAGGGTCATATTCCTTTTTTGTCGCTTGTTCATATGTACAATCCTCAACCAAATCATAAAATGCACACAAGTATTTTCAAATGGTTATGCATACCATGAAAACATGTTCATATGAGCAAGTTTATGCAAATTTGTGTGGCATCACATACCATATAGGAACAAACCACAATCCATACCAATGTGGGATTCTGATGGCTACCACCAGTTTTATATTTCCCCCATCATTGAAGCTTCTATTTACAAATATCCACTACAAAAACACCAAGTTTTGGAAAGTAACCATTTTACTTGACAGATGCTTGTCCTAGTTAACTGGTCACCATTTCTTAAATTGCACCTATCACACAGCCCCTTCCAATATACAGTACTTCACACCTAATACGAATGCTATGAAAAAAGTGTCAAGACTTATACCATCTCCAGTATCTTAATAACCCCGAGGCTATTTCCAGCTGCTATGATGTTTGAACCTTTTCTCCAACAAACTGCAGATACAAAATCAGAAGAATCTTCATCTTTACTATCTTGTTCAAGTGTAGATTTCCTCTGATCAAACTTAAAACTAAATAATTTCTTTGAAAGACCTTTGTAATAGACATACAAAGCATTGTTTTCTGAACCACAAGCAACATATTCCCCATCTGTTGCCAGGCCAACAAAGTTTTTCTCATTGGTATGTCCCTGAAGGGACCGTACACAATGAGTTTTGTTCACACTCCAGATTTTGAGCAAACTATCAGTGGAAGCAGAAACGATCTCATCACTGGATATGAACTTTACATAAGACACAGCTTTCCTATGTCCCCTGAATACCCACAATGGTTCTCTCATGTTACGAAGGTCATAGTAGTGAACACAATGGTCAGCTGACCCAAAAGCCAAGTGATATCTATTTGTTGGACTAAACTGAACACAGCAAACATGGGCTTTGGCTTCAATGGAAGCTACTGAGTGTTCACTATCAATAGACCACACCTTGACCCTTGCATCATCACTTCCTGAAGCCAAAACTCGGGTATCCACCTTGTTAAAATCCACACTCCAACATCGCTTCTCATGCTCTTGGAAGACATTCAACTTCTCCTTAGTCATGGCATCCCATACTGTGACTGTCCCATCATAATCACTGCTGGCTAACATATTTTTATAATAATTACTCCAACTAACACAACTAATCTTGGATGTACTCTGCATATCAGAACAAGGGTAGTGAAGATCCACGGTGTCTCGAACAACAGTGCTGTAATCAAAAATTCTGATGCGCTTCGTTAGGCCTGCTACAGCGAAATATTCACTGTCTTTATCAAATTCAATGCTGGAAGCAATGTTGCTATGTCCATTGTGTGCCTCACTAGCATAATGAACTGTAGAAATTGTGGCTAAAGGTCTTAGTGAAGAGAATTGAGTAAATTTTGACATACAATGGCCAAATTTATCCAAGCATGAATCAGGATTTTCTATTCCTGATTCACTGAGCCCAGAGTTGCGAATGCTAAAGTAACACTCCTTCAGATCATCAAAATGAAGATTCATTCTCTTTCTCTTAGCACGAGAAGATGGTTCAGGTGCAGCTTTACTGAAAGATGGTACATTGAAACCTTCTTCTGTGTTCACTTCTGCTTTAGTTACTATGCCACTACTTCCATCACTAGAACACTCTCCATCCAGCATATCTGTTAGTAGAGCCATACTTGTCTGTGGAACTCTACTTGTTGAAGGTGTTTCTGTTGAATACACTTGTTCCAAGATATTCTGAACCATGGAGAGATCATTCTTAATTAACTTAATGTCCCCATTCAATTTCTCCAGTTGTTCCTCTTTCTGTTTCTTCAACTGTGTAAGAAAGTCTTTCATCAGTTCATACCTGATCCGAGTTGACAAAGCCTCTAACTGTTCTCTTCTTTCCTGAAGAATCAAGATGATGTTGTTAATGTCACTCAGTCCTAAGTTTGATGACTCTGATGTAAGATAATTTCTAAGTTCACTAAGTGCAGCTCCCTTGTGCCTCCTTGTAAATGCATTATAAAGTTTACTTTCACTCTTTTTCTTCTTTATCAATTGATTGACAGTCAAATTAGGGAATATATGATCTGTACTTTCAATATTATGGTTGCACTTTGGACACTTTTTGTTTATCTCAATGCTTTGCTTAATACACTCATAACAAAATGTGTGCCCACACTTTGTCATGTGGGCTTCTGATATTAGATCAAAGCACACTGAGCAGAGGTAGTCTGTGTTTTTGTTTTCAAATGTTCCCTCTAGTCCATTTAGCACAAGTGGCTGTGACCGTTTGACCCCACGCCCAGGCCCCCGAGTGCTGGACCCCTCCGGCCTAGACTCTCCTGATGCCATTTTGTCTCAAGATTTCCTATATGCTCTCTCTCCAATGTAGTGTTACCTGAAAGATACAACCCCAAGTTAGCTCAATATTTCATCTAAAATATATACATGAAATAACACTATCATTTTTTCCCTCACTTAAGGGTGCTTCAAATTGGAAGTCTTTATGTTTCAACCCCATTGAAAAAATAATAAATATTTGTAATTCTGTCATACTATTGCTACAATGAATTTCTACTAAAGGGAATCTTAATTTGTATTATGAAATCCCAACTACATTATTGGAAAAGCAAGATTCTTTCAGGCCACAACCAGAAACCAGGAGAGTTAGTTAATCACCACCTCTATATTTGATGAAAGCATATCTATAATCTAAAATTTGTTTAATGTTAGCTTGTGTTACAATCATGAAAGGTACAAAATCAATCTATCAAACTGTATCCCCAGTTCTCTCTTACATATCCGGTCACAGCCACTGTAAAGGCCCATAAATCATTCTGTGAAAAAACTTTGTGTTGTCTGTATTGAGTGAATACTAGGCATTGAAATATGACATGATCCATAATTTTTATAAAGTAACTACATCTTGGGCATAGTGTCTGTTTCCAGGCTAACTTTATACCAACATTGTTTTTGTGTTGAGTGGTCACCCTGAAGAGAAGAAGGCTAATGCGATTCAAGTGTTCCTCAGGAGAATTTTCTCTTGTGGGTTTATATCTGGGGGTACTTGATACAAGAATAAGTGTTGTAATGAGTTTCACCAACTGAAAACCTGCAGCCCCACAGTAGTCCTTGGGCTTTCCCGTGAATCTTCAGAAAGAAATGTTTTGTTCTTGTCTGCATTACATTATTGCTATACTAGGGTGTTTTCTGGAATATTCTTCTATACTTCAACATACACCTTCTCTCTTCACAGGAGGGACCAATCATGGGTATTTGCTTATGGTGATCCTGCAAGATAGACTGTAGAGCTGTTCATATCTAAAACCTGTCAACCCTCTCATCTCCACAAGGAGATGCAACCCTGAGGTGCTGACAAAGTCTCTGGACTAGGCCCAAGATCCCTTTCTTCAACTTTAACTGTATTTCTTACATCTTCTTGTCTGCAAAAGTGCATGATAACTGATTGTGAGATGGAGAAATATAATCCATAGTCTTCAATCAATCAATTAATTGCTGCCTCAAGTTTTCCTTAGTGAAAAATCCATGGCCCCACAGTGGCTGGCTACAGACCTCAGGACTTCCCACAGATCTCTCTGGAAAATTGTTTGGACTGTTGTCTTTATCTATATGGGACTGTTTCTATGTCACTGGCTCACTGGGAAAGAGAGGAGAACAGTTACTGGTTGTCAGCTCTGCATGAGTGACCAAGTGTAAGAAATATGGTTGATAACGATAGAGAGATCTTGGACCCAGTTTGGAGATAATTTTTTTAGAAGGCAGTTGGCATGAGCAGGGTTGGTTCTGACACAAAACAGGACTAGGTCATTGATATAAAGGCTGGCATGGGAGAATATGTTCATTATGTCACCAATGGAGCTACCAAGGAAGTGTCCTCAATATTCTTTTTTTCATTATAGCCACTGATACGTAAATGAATATAACAAAGACTTTTCCTCTTACAAGGGGGATCAACCAGCCAAGGCATACACCTAACTTCACCCATCCCAGAACAATCTGTTGTTCCTTTTATCTTATTTCCTTGTGGATAATGGGGCATCCTTGTCTCATGCCCACTACCCTGCATTGCTTTTGACAGAGACAGTGGTGGGGACAGGAGAGGAAAAGAGAGAGAAAGAGAGGATGGATAGGGAAATGGAGAGCATAGGAGGGAGGGAGAGAGAGAGAGAGAGGGAGGACAGAGAGAGAGAGAGAGAGAGAGAGAGAGAGAGAGAGAGAGAGAGAGAGAGAGAGAGGACACAGAGAGAGAGAGAGAGAGAGAGGACACAGAGAGAGAGAGAGAGAGAGAGAGAGAGGACACAGAGAGAGAGAGAGAGAGAGAGAGAGAGAGAGAGAGAGAGAGAGAGGACACAGAGAGAGAGAGAGTGTGTGTGAGCGAGTGAGAGAGTGTGTGAGAGAGTGTGTGAGAGAGTGTGTGAGTGAGTGAGAGAGTGTGTGAGTGAGTGTGTGAGTGAGTGAGGGGAGGGGAGTGAGAGGAGTGAGAGAGGAGAGGGGGGAGAGAGGGGCAGGAGGAGAGGGGGGGAGAGAGGAGAGAGGAGGGAGGAGAGTGGGAGGAGGGAGGAGAGAGGGAGAGAGAAGAGAGAGGAGAGGAGAGAGAGGAGAGAAAGGAGATAGAAAAGAGAGGATATATATATATATATATAGAGAGAGAGAGAGAAAAAAAGAGAAAGAGAAAAGAGAGAGAGAGAGAGAGAGAGAGAGAGAGAGAGAGAGTTGAGGGTTGAGGGGGGAGAGAGGGGGAGAGAGACTGAATCTACTTACTATTGAAGGGAATTTGTAATTCCTCCTGCTGTTTGATTATTCAATATTTCAGCAGCTGGTGTCAATGTGTATTCACCATCTTTATTGTAGACACCAACAACAAAACCAGCCTGAAAAGAAGTTTATGCATTTAACTTCATGCCACAATGTAAATGAAATAAGAGCTATTAATCAAACTATAAGCAAAAGAGGTAAAAAACTGCATATGCATCCAACTTCTAATCATGGTTTTTCTGAGATCTAACCATGGTTCATTAGATATGAAACTGAGTAAGTTTGTACTATCCTCTACTTTGCTCCCATCTCCCATACCAGTAGTTCAACTTATGTGATTTCAAACCTAATGTGCTGTAGTCATTAGGGAAGTCCTACATATCTAAGATATCAAATGAACCTGATACTTGGCCCAAACTTTCTGATTCTGGAAAGCAATGACATTTTCCCTTAAATTCCAAATTTACATTAATTTAAACTTTAGTAAAGGATTCGTGGTTTGTAGAGCAAAGTTCCTACAGGTGAGGCAAGGTATTTCATTACTTTTGTATAATACATGAAATGCAAGCTGGTAAACAGGTTCTAACACAGGTATTCTTAAAGTTACGCCCCAATACCCCCATGGGGTGTTAAAGCACTGAGATAGGTATCACCAAGAACTAGGAACTGTACCCGGAACACTGGAACCAAAAATATTGAAGAACTGATAGTATAAAATATGGACCTCCTACATTGAAACCTCAAATATGATACGACACCTGTACACCATACACAACTCACAATACTTGGTTACTTTCCCTAACAAACAGTCACCCCACGGACTTTTGTTGTAAGAATGTCCAACACCATTCCCTGCCCTGTACTTTTCCCTTTATTTTGACTGCTAAAAGGCATTCATTTTTGTGACACCCTTTCAGTCGTGAAGGGATTATAGCATTTGTCAATTAGACCACAATGGAAATAAGCTTATATGCTTTTTTGTGTTATCCTCTGCATTTGTAATTGATATTTCAAACTATGTGTTCTTTTCATTATCTGCACTTCATGTATATTGATTCAATGCCAAAATAAATTATTATTATTATTATTCCTTATTCAGTGACTTTTCCTTTTACTCAGGCTGATGTAAGGCCATTTTATCCTCCATGGTATAGAAATACTCGAGGAAAATACTAGTATTCTGTTAGGTGTAGGGTCAATTTGGCCCATCGCCAACTTGACCCATCTACTCGACCAAGTCACCCCCCTACATTTAGGTTAAGTAGGTTAGGTTTGAGTAGACAAATTGATCATACTTTAATTTCTTCAACTTCCAATCCTATCAAAACAAAGAGGGTGTCTTAAGCAGCCGATGGGCCAAGTTGGCAATGGCCTGAGCTGGCTGGTAAGCTTTTGTCAGTGATAACCAGCACTTTTATCCTCGTGGACAAATTGTGTTGAAGAGGCTGAGTTACTGAGGTGGCAAAGGAGATATTTAAGGTGAGCATCAGAAAAGAGGGATAATACAAAGTAGTGAAACTGTTTTCAGGCACATGTTCCTGACTACAATATTAGGTTATAGGCTCGGCAAGTTTTATGTGACATTCTGTTAAGCACTGACATACTTCCCTTCTGATCTAGCCATCTAGACAGTCTGTACCAAATTGTGCATATTTTGCTACATGCACTGGATCACTCATCTAGTAATAATGAAAGAGGCAAGCAAATCTGGTGCTCATGAATCTATTACTCATTTGCAGTGATGTTTCATTAATAATAAATTTCATGGTTAAAGCATCACTCAAAAAGCAAATTAGTAAGTGAAAATTCCTGTAATCATACTTAGAAAGTGGCACCAATTTAGGTTCTACCGCAGTATCACTCAAACACATTTTTTACTTTATTTTTTTTTTGCTTTTGAAAGATCTATTATTATCTATACAATGGTAACATTAGGTTAGGTTATGCTATATTATGTTACAAGCTATTGGACAAGGTAAGTTTCATGTTAAGTATCTGTGTTTGCATACTTCTGGAATTTTAACCCAATTTACTTTGGGAGTGGCAATATCAATTGTGAAAAACACAATAATGTATTATGTATACATACTAGTTTAGGCAGCCTATACTTTCCTATTGCAATGACAAATAAAATCCCAAATTTTAATTCTGACCTTTTAATCAAGTGCAATAGTCAAGAATGTAATTTCAATAATCTTCCTATTCAACCAATTCTGCTGTGACTCCAACTAATTATTCTCATGCCTAATGCCACCCATGCCCTCTATAAATATTATCATTATGTAAGGTTTCATTGCCTGCCGAAACTCTTTCCAACTGAAAACCTTAATATCGGTGAAAACTACAGCTTCTTACATGTGCTACTTATCCCATTACATCTAAAAATATTCTTATTCCTATGAATGCTGTTCATCTTACATACATCACCCCCATACCCTCAGACAAACCACAATTGAAGTTGTAACCTGACCAACTAATTCTGTATTTCAATGGCCTATGATTTTTTCACGGCAAAGTAACCTACATTCACAGAATTCCAGCTTACCTTCTCCGCTGTAGCATAACTACGTAAAATTGCCAACGAAAGCCCCCGGGAAAGCCCTAGCTTCCTGCCTAAAATCATGGTGGACAGAACTACCAGCTTCAGCACCTTCGCCGACCCCGGTTGGGATAAAAAAATTGATAGTAATATCGATAATGTATTTTCAAACGCAGTTCAACCTTTCTACAGGCTTTCAAAATGGTATAGTGTTAAAGGACTTTACTGTTTTCTGCATCTCTTCGTATATATATACTTTTTTTTTTTTTACAAGTTCTAGGGAATACTTTAGTTGACCGTTAGTACCAGTTACGTAGCTGACACTTAGGTGGGTGGGCCGAAGTATGATCCTCTTAGAACAATATCGCCTCTAATTGGAAATCTAGCCGGTGGCACCCATATCAAACAAATCTTGTACGAAAGATATGACAAAGTTCATCTCGCACAAATAGTACTACTAGGATTCTCCTGATGACTAGCACGTTCTAGTGCTAGATATAGAAGGCCTTGTCAAAATGACTTCGTGAACCAGTGGGCATCTTAGATATATTGGACTCCACAGAATACAAAGGATTAGGTGGCACCGAAAAATGTATATTACCAGAAACTGTGTGGCAAGGAGGTGAACTGGTACTGCCACAACCTCTCGACTAACTAAATTATATCGCGTGCTTCGGAACATGAAAACGATTTCACAGGGTCTGCAACGGCATCCAGCATATGGTGAGGGGGGGGGGTTGACTGTTTCGATTATAGGAAATAACAACCTGGCGTATTGAACCACTAAGCTTATTGTTAACATATTCGTTTGATCACTGTCTATATATTTTTTTAACCCCGGTGGCACGAGGCCTTGCTCCAAGCTGAATAAAATCGTCTGGCAATAGACAAACTGGTTTGTCCAGAATATGAACACACTTCCCCCTCTGGGGTATTAGCTGCATGTTATTGTGGGGTTAAAAGATGCTCAGTAGGATACAGCTGATAGTTTAGGCTTTATATAGGGCCCACCTAGGGACCAAAGCCACACATCATTTTGTCTGTGATAGAACTAGGCACACTACTCTTTGTAACGCCAAAGGGGACATTCCTAAAAAAAAAAAAGAAAAAAAAAAAAAAAAAGGCATAAGGGGGTCTGTGAGTTTTCTAACCAGAACCCTAAGGTTTGGGTCTTTTAATGTGCGTGGCTGTGGTGCAGATGAGAGTAAAAGGGAAGAGATAAGCAATATGTTTGTGAGAAGATGGATGTGTTGACAGTGAGTGAAACTAAGTTAAAAGGGAGGGGCGAGTTTGAGTTTGGAAGTGTAGTTGGGAGGGTGTCAGGAGTGAAGAGAGGAAGAGAAGGAGTGGCTATACCAGTAAGTGAAGAAATAGGTAAGCGTGTGGTGGAGTGGGAGGAATTTTCTTCAAGGTTCATGTGGATGAAGGTGAAATTGGGAAGGGAGATGTGGGTATTTGTAAGTGCATATGGGACTGGTAGTGACAAGAGTGTAGAGAAAAGGGAGGCTTTTTTGGATAAATTTAAATTAGTGCATAGAGGGATTAGGGAGAAATGTCAATGTAGTGGTATTGGGAGATCTTAATGCTAGGGTAGGAGATGAACCAATAGAGTGGTTGGGAAGTGTAGAGTTCAAGGGAAAAAATCGTAGTGGAGCTATGATGGTGGAGATGTGTCTAGAGAGTTGATGATAGCAAATACAGTGTTTAGGAAGAAAGTCAAGTATAAGTACACATGGGAGTGAGTGGTGGATGGAAGGGTGGTAGATAGGGATTTAATGGACTATACAGTGATACCCAGGAGTATAATAGGAGTTTTGGATGTACATGTTCTAAGGGGAGAGAGTGGGGGAATATCAGATATTTTTTTGGTGGAAGGTGAGTTGAGAATGGATGATAGATGGAGAAAGAGGAAAAGGACAGAAGGCATGGTTGTTCTTATAGTAAACTGCTTCAGTGAGAAAGAAAAGGAGGAGTACAAGAAGAAGCTGAGAGAAGAGTGGGAGGGGGTCAATGATAGAGTAGAACTAGCAGTGGAGGAGGAATGGGGATGTTTCAAAGAGAAAGTCACAAGGTGTGCAAAGATAATGTGTGGAAGAGAAGAAATAGGCATTCACAGAATGATTACAAAATAGGACGAGAGAATCATATGAGAAGTACAAAAAAAAGAGAAGTAAATAATAATATAAAGGAGGCAAAGAGTAGAGCAGATGTGAAATGGGGTGAAAAAAAATGTTTGAAATGAATAAAAAAAAAAAATTGGAAGGAAATCGGGAGAGGAAGAGGGGTGAATCAAGTACAGAAGAAAAGGTTAAAGGTGCAGATGGAGAGATTATAAGGGAAGAGATGGCAGTAAGAGGAAGATGGGCAGAGTACTTTAGGGAGGGACAGGTAAGAGCTAAGAAGATGACAGTGATAAATGAGGAAAATGGAGGAGAAACAAGAGAAAATGAGGTGAAATCAGTTATTAAAATGATGAGAGCAGGTAAGGCACCTGGGTTAGATGGGTGTCATGCGGAGTGTCTACAAAAGAGAGGTACAGTGATGGTGTACTTGGTGAGGTTGTTTAATGTTTGTCTAAAAGGGGGTAGAGTGCCGGAGGAGTGCCTGTATATTTCACTTTACAATGAAAAAGGGGCCAAGTGTGAGTGTAGTAGTTTCAGATGGATAAGCTTGTTGGGTGTAGTTGAGAAGGCTTATGGGATGGTTTTGACTGATAGTACTAGGAGAGGAACAAAGGGAGTAATTGGTGAGGAACTGTGGGTTTAGGACAGGTAGGAGTTGCGTGGATCAAAATTTTGTGGTAAGGCAGATATGTGAGAAAGCTTTAGGAAAAAGTAAGAATGTTTTTTGGGCCTTTATAGATCTGGAAAATGCTTATGATAGGGTAGACAGGAAGGCACTGTGGGAGGTATTATAGTTATGTGGGATAGGAGGAAAGCTACTTAGGGCAGTCAAAAGTTTTTACGAGACTAGTAGAGCCTGTGTTAGAACTAGAAATAGAGAGAGTGGTTTGAGGTAAAAATGGGACTTCTTCAGAGATGTGTTATGTCGCCTTGGTTATTCAATTTATACAGGAATGCGGTGGTGCGAGAGGTAGATGCAAGAATAATGGGCTGGGGATAGATGGTTAAAG